>NC_081291.1:130537389-130840420 GCF_030435805.1 Mustela lutreola | reverse complement strand
TAAAACAGCCACCATCCAACCATCACTTTTTATGGTGTTACTTAGTTTTCTTTGTGGCACTTTTTCAACAAATGAGGTGATTTTAGCTGACATCTCAAGAGTCAGTAAAACTAGTTTCAAAGATATTCTCCAGGAGTAGAGTTTAATAAGGAAAAAACTTTGGGTAAGATGAACTCAGAGGAAATCGAAAAACAATATCTCGCCTTTTTTTTTTTTTAAGATTTTATCTATTTATTTGACAGAAAGAGAGAGATCACAAGTAGGCAGAGAGGTAGACAGAGAAAGAGGGGGAAACAGGCTCCCCGCTGAGCAGAGAGCCCGATGCGGGGCTCTATCCCAGGACCCTGAGATCATGACCTGAGCCGAAGGCAGAGGCTTAACCCACTGAGCCACCTGGGCACCCCAAAACAATACCTTATCTCTAAGGGCAGTACCAAGGTTGCACAAGTAAGTGTCATTGGCTTTCTTGAATGTCCTTTGAAGAGGTTTGAAATTTGATGATTATAATCACTATTTTGGCTCTAGGTCGCATCTAGGTTCTCTAAGTCACATGGCCCAAAGAATCTTGGATCATATATTCTATGTTCCTTCATCTCAGCAAGAAGCTACCAACCAATTTGGGGGCTTTCTTTTCTCTTGCAATTGGTTAACCTATCAGCACCTCTGACTTTGAGTGACTTTAGTGATGAGCTAAGGAATCTAGTCCTTGCTTCTTATAGAGTAAAAGCCCTTGTGTGGCTAATTTAAGACATGACTATTTTTCCAGTAAACTTCTTTTTAATGAAAGGACATAACTAGTTTTGCCTCCTTCAGGGTGATAACACCACTTGTGCTTTCAGAAGTTAATTGGAGGATGCCCATTTTAAATTCTTTGATACCACTGATGAATGAGAAATATACGTGAATAATTTTCCTTTACTGCTAATGGGAGTTAAACAGTGCATGTCATATGGAATAAAGTTCTCTTCCTCGCTATAATAATAGCTGGCTTTTTTTTTTTTTCTTTCTTCAGAAATTCTGGAATCAGTGTTCAGCCAACAGTAATTACTGCTCATTACAATAATCATCACCATCAGCTTGATCGGTCCCCTGGGGCAAGAGTCAGGGCCTAAGGAAATGCATTTTTATCTAGGATGATGAAGAATTTTACCTAAGGCCCAAAGCAGCCTCTCAAGGAGCTGAATTTGATGACCAATACTGGCAGCTGTTAATATATTGAATTCTTAAGTCAGAATTATTGTTTTAAGTGTTTTCTGAGTGAAACCATATTCTAAGGAATCTGAACTTTCGGTCTCATATTGGAGTCTTTACAGGTCCCATATATGAAATGGAAACAAGAACAAATTTGAATAAATGGTTAGGAGTTTATTAAGCAAAGAAGGTAGTATCAACAACAATCCATATTATAAAGAAGTAGAAACCAATCTCTGCTTCCTGGTCTCAGGCCTCCTTTTAAAACAACATGCAAAAAAAAAAAAAAAAAAAAATGGCTGGAGAAGGAGGTAGATGCTGGGGTGAGAGCTAGCATTGTAAGTGGTTAACAGAATAAAACAAGGAGATTTGGGGATTGAAATGGATCTGAGGCTTGAATCCCATTTTTAGCATTAGAGGGAAGCTTGACTACAAACCAACTTGGGCATATTCAGGGTTCAGAAGTAAAAGCCTATGCTCTATTTTTAAGAAGATCATAGACTTAAGCAGAATTGTTTGTTAGGATGCAATCCAAATAAAATATCCAAATGTAAAAATCTAGTTACAGTGGTTTAATTAAATAGGGTATATTTCAGTCAAAGTTAGAGCCAGAGATGGGCAGTTCAGAGTCATCCAGGATGTAGCCCCAAATATCTTTCTGCTCCACTATCACTCGTGTATGGCTTGTCACTCAAGGCCTCCACCTCTGATCTCATATCTCCTGATAGCAGAGAAGGAAAGGAAAGACTAGAGGAGGAAAAGAACATGGCCTGAATCAGGAAAATAGAAATCTCTCCTAGACATTCCTCCAAGTTTCCTGGTCAAAATTGTGCAGAAAGGCTACCTCAACCACAAACAATTCTGGAAAGACAAGTATTTAAGGTAAGCATATTGCCACTCCAAACGAAATAGGGATTCTACCATAAGAAAGAAGGAAGATTGATTGGCAATAAGTAGTGTCTAACAATAGGCTAACAATTACATAGACTAATGATCACATTGACAATTAAACCATTGTATGCTTTGTACATAATAAATTTTTGCAGAACACTGAATTGTCATCTCTCATATTAGGGGGAGATGTTGTTGAGGGTTTCACGTGGGATCAACACTCCACTCTTGTTTCAAAGAAAGAATGAAATTGTCAGGGTAGACAAAAGGACAGACTACTTTAGGAGAGGGACTAGGAGGGGTTAAGTGGGCATGGAAAAATGATGGTCCACCAGAACATTTTCAGAACTGGCAGAAATGCAACTTGAACCAAAAAGTACTGAGGCAAGGATTCAGGTATGGCTAGTCCAACAGCTCAAATGATATCACCGAAATTCGTTCTCTTTCTATCTCTTTGATTCTATAGTAGTCAATAAGCAGCTCCAGGCTTATATCTCACTCTATCAAAGCCCCAGTAGCATCAAAAAGTTCTGAGTATGCATCTCATTGGAAGAACTGGGTTGTGTGCCCTTCACTCTGACCTTCAGTGTGGACAGGTAAATGGGATTTGCTGACTGGGCAAGCCTGGGTTCCATACCCTCCTCTAGAGCCCTGCCCAAACCACTTGAACTAAGAGCTAGAAAGAAGCTTCTCCAAAGGAAAACTGGGAATAAATAAAGCAGGCCAAACTAGTGAATTGTCTTTACAGAGACCAAATTACTTTAGTGGTATGTAGAAGGCGTAACGCACAAGACATGGGGGAATCTGAATGACACTGGAACTGAGGCGTGGGTATCTGGATATGATGTTGGCAGTAGGCAAGCTGGTAGCTTTACACAGAGAACCAGGTTGGGGATGGGAGGGGGGCTGAGGAGGTTGAAGGCCCTAATTATTATTACTATTATTATTTATATAAAATATTATTTAATATCATTTACTATTATTTACTTATGTTTACAATATAATTATAACAACTACATTCCCTGGCAAGCCAAGGGAAAGGAGACAGTGGGGAGCAAGAAAACATTTAGATTTAAAATTTAGAACAGACCACTGTGTTGGAGATGATGATATTGAAAATCTTCATGCTTATCTTTGCTTATGTTCAAAAATGTGTTAAGCTTGTCCTCTCCTCTGCCCCTCCCCCTCGTTGATGCTTGCATGCGCGCTATCTCTCTATCTCAAATAAGTAAATAAAATCTTTAAAAAAAAACCGGGCGGGGAGGGCCCTTGGGTGCCTCAGTCTGTTAAGCGTCTACCTTCGGCTCAGGTCATGATCCCAGGGTCCTGGGATGGAGCCTGCATTGGGTTCCCTGCTCAGCAGGGAGTCTGCTTCTCCTTCTCCCTCTGCCCCTTCCCGCTGCTCATGCTTTCTCTCTCTCTCTCTCAGATAAATAAATAAAATCTTTTTTAAAAATTAAAAAAAAAGGGGGCACCTGGGTGGCTCAGTGGGTTAAAGCCTCTGCCTTTGGCTCAGGTCATGATCCCAGGGTCCTGGGATCAAGCCCTGCATCAGGCTCTCTGCTCAGGGGGGAGCCTGCTTCCTCCTCTCTCTCTCTGCCTGCCTCTCTGCCTACTTGTGATCTCTATCTGTCAAATAAATAAATAAAATCTTTTTTAAAAAATTAAAAATTTTTTAAATAAAAATGCATTCATTATAATATGAAAAGGACTCTGATTTTGAAACTATTCCAAAAACTTCCTACCATAGCTATCTCTACTACACTTTATTTCTTAAATAATCTTAAATCCTCTCAGATAAGCACTGTCTTCAAACCACCAAAACAAGGGGTTAAATTACAACAGTTTGAGATGAATTGTGATTGGAACCTGCAGCTATAATGAAAAACAACATCTAAATTTTTGAACCTGCATGAAGCCAATAAACTGTCCCTAAGTCAAGTTTAATTAATGTGCAGCATTTGTCTACTCCAAAAGTGTACAAATAAATCTTCAAGGTCAAATTAGTATTTTAAAATATGAGTTGGCCAATACAATAGGAGTTAGTATATAAGCAGATTAAGATGGTATTTCTATTTTAAATCAACATAAAGATTTACAAACTTGAAACAAGATTTCTCATACACAAATTTGCTCTTTCTTTTTTCTAGGACCATTATAACAGAGATTTAGTGAGTTGATTTCAAAGAATGAAAACAATTTTTTAAATATCTTTTTAAATTACATTAGTTGTGTTGCTCCCCTAAAATGGAAGGAACTTTACTTTGAATACATCTCTGAAGGTATATGTGGTTGTCAGCAATTCAATAATACCATAATGACACACCGATAAAAATATTACTCAAAATGGATAAGAAATTCAATTCTGGGTTTTTTTTTTAATTGAAGTATAGTTGACATACAATGTTACAGACGTCTGTTTAAAGTGTACAACATAGTGATTCGACAATTCTATACATTACCCAACACTCACCAACTACCATCTATCAACATATGGTTATCAAATTTTTAAAAAAGATTTATCTGTTTATTTGTTTGCTTGTTTATCTGAGAAAGGGAGAGAGAGAGAGAACACAAACAGATAGGACAGGCTGAGGCAGAGGGAAAAGCAGGCTCCCCTCTGAGCAGGGTGCCTTATGCAGACTTGATCCCGGGACCCTGGGATCATGACCTGAGCCAAAGGCAGATGCTTAACCCACTGAGCCACCCAGGAGACCTCTGTTCTCAAATTTTTTAGGCATGTTAACAACACAGATTATTCTGGAAGAAGACAGAACACACATGATCTATTATAGATGTTGTTAGATGTCTAACCAACAACCATTCCTCCTCCCTTTTCTCTTATTTTATAGAACCTTGGTCATTTACAGGTATGTTTTCCTTCCCAGGCCTTCTGCATTAGGAAAGGTTGGCCCTGCCCCAGTCCCAGGGGGTAAATCCTGTTTGGTCTAACAACGAGGGTCCCATTCACTCTCAGCAATTGATCCAGGCATATGTTTATATGATTTTAGGGGAAGTTTCCTGAGAAGGAATCATTCTTAAAAAAGAGGCACAAGAGGGACCATGTATTATCCCCTACAACCACCTTACCACCAGGAGGCAAGCTAGCCTGAAGACAGTGATCATACAGAGAGGGGCTTAGTGGGCAGTTGGAAAGAACCCCGGTCCTCAATGATGTTGAGCCACTGGATAAATCAATTCTGAAGTCATCCTACTAGGACACTTTTATATAAGATAATAACCTCTCCTTTCTTCTTCTTTTAATAATCGTGAAGTATATTTTCTGTTACCAGCTGCCATAGGATCCTAATACATATTTTGTGGGTTTTTTAACCATTAAAACTATTAAAATATTAAAATATTGAGAGGTCGGGGCGCCTGGGTGGCTCAGTGGGTTAAAGCCTCTGCCTTCAGTTCGGATACTGGCCCCAGGGTCCTGGGATTGAGCCCCGCATCGGGCTTTCTGTTCAGGGGGGAGCCTGCTTCCCCCTCTCTCTGTCTCTGCCTGTGTCTCTGCCTATTTGTGATCTCTTGTCTGTCAAATAAATGAAAAAATCTAAAAAAAAAAAAAAAAAAAGAAGAAAGAAAGAAAATATTGAGAGGTTAAGAAAAATAATAGCAAAAAGTGACGAGATGAAAAAGAGCCAAACACAATTTATGTCTAGGAATTTGCATTCTTCACAAATACTCACATCCCATGAAGAGATATATATGAATGTTCGGGGTTGTTCACTGCAATATGGTTTGTGCCAGCAAAAGAGTAAGAACATAAATGCCCTTGAATAGGAGGGTGGCTAAATTGTTGACACTTAAACATACTGTTGATTTCCTGTTCTACTTCTACCACCCCTCGATGGGCCCGGTTTCTTGTTGGCCCGGATTACCATCTAAGCAGTAGCTGCCACAAATGCCACAATCCCAGGACAGTCGCCCTTTTCTAGCCCAAGGTTCATTCCTGGCAGCAATGTCAATTATAATGACCAGGTGAACATGGCAAGTGTAAGGTTTATTATCTTCCCTGACTTTGAACAAACTGTGTCGCAAAACATGCCCCCAGTACTCCTAAGAAGATCGCAGACATGCTCAAGTTAACCTTTTTGTACATCCCTCAACTTCTTTCCTGTTTTACCCATGGTCTGTCTTAGCGCAAATCCCTCCCCACCAACACTCCACCCCAGAATTTTTCTCCAAATAAAGCTAGCTAGAGCAAGTGCATGCCAGACCTCTGATATCTGTTTGCTTCATTTTATGGGATTGTTCTCATTCTAATAATATCAGCTGGGCACAAATTACCAACATAACTAGTGATGATGTATGTATAGTTTACATTTCCACAACCTTAACTCTCTTTGGTCAAACTCTTGCTTTTGTACACGTTTTGAAGTTCCCTTCTCCTGTTTCTCTGTTTTGTCAACAGGGTCCTGATGACTTTACACGTCCCCCTGATTTCACTAACTTCACACACTATATTTCTCATAATATAACAGTGAGGGTAGACTGAAGCACATGACAGATAGACCAAAGTGTGAAATGGCTCCAACAATAGAATAGTTCTTGCTCCTGTCTTGGTAGGGAACTTAGGCCAGTGCATTAGCTTTCCTCCACGTGATCATTCGGAGACCCAAGCTTCATCCACATCATGGAATTCCACTGTCATTCTTTAGGGCATAATCTGCATCGAGCCCGAGGAAAAAGAAAGCACAAAGGGAAACATGAGTGGGTCCATTTTATTGTTCAATGATATTTCTTCTGAAAGGTGGCTTTGCTGTATAGGTCAAATGCAGATCAACTCTTTATTTGGTAAGGAAGCAAACTGATTATTGTAAGTCTAGTGTTTGCATCAGTATTTTTTCTGTTCCACATCTAACGGAAGAAGTGATAATCTCTGTAGAATTGCTTCCTAAACTGAATTTAGTGTGGACTTCTTAAAGTGTTTAAGAGCACAAAACTTGGGGGCCTGGGTGGCTCATTCAGTTAAGTGTACCTTGGCTCAGATCATTATCCCAGGGTCCTGGGATTGAGCCTTACATTGGTCTTCCTCCTCGGAGGGGAGTCTGCTTCTTCCTCTGCCTCTCACTCATGCTCTCTTTCTCTCTCTTTCTCTCAAATAAATAAATAAATAAATGGTAAAAAAAAAAAAAAAAAAAAAGAAGAAGAAGAAGAAGAAGAACACAAAACTTCTCAAGGTAGATATTCAGAGGTAATAACATCGCTGAAAACTAATTAATTAATTAAACAAACTGTGGATGGGTTACATTTTATTTAGATATCCCTTAGCTTGCACAAAATTAGTGAATAGAACCACATATTACTAACCTAAAATAATTACTCAGGTCATGATCCCAGGGTCCTGGGATCGAGCCCCACATTGGGCTCTCTGCTCAGCAGGGAGCCTGCTTCCTCTTCTCTCTCTGCCTGCTTCTCTGTGATCTCCGTCTGTCAAATAAATAAATAAATAATCTTTTAAAATGAATAAATAAATAAATAAAATAATTATCCAGCTCACTTTCTTTTGGGGGATTAAAAAGTGCTTCTCAGTGTTGCTATTTACTAGTTTAATATCTCCATGGAACCATATTATCATAGAAGGTTAATCTTCCACATTAATATTCTAACCTGCATGAAAAATCAGAACCCTTCTATCCTTAAATGGAGGATTCAGTCATCTCATCTCAGCTGGTTTGTTCAATAAGACCACAGAGTCAGTCTGTGTGAATCACCCAGTTTGCATATTGCCCAAAGACAAATTCTTTTCAACAGTGAAGCCTGTCCAGTCAGCAGTCTCAAAGGTACATAGGTCTAAGGAGCAACTAAATGAGAAGATGTTCATGGTTTAGCTCCACATATAACCATTCAGAAAAGCAGTTCACAAAAAATGTCTTTCAGGCCGTTACTGGCAACATCTTTGGATACAGAAGGTGGTATTTAAAACATGACTTCAGAGATTGATAAATCAACAAAAATTAGTTGGACCTAAATCCTTGCACCTTAAATAAAGGATAATAGAAAGTGTTCACCTAGGAAAACCAGCAGGCTGGTTCCCCGACAAATGGGAATTATCTTGGTGACATCACAGGAGTCAAAGATATGTATGGATTTTGACTTCACAGATTCAAAAATGTGTTCTTCTCCACAGTGCACCAGTGTTACTGGACTCAAGGAGACAAACTCATGACAACAAACACGCAGGGGACTGATATGCAAATATAATGCCATTTATTCATTTAAGTAAGAAGTATGACCATGACACACAAAGGAAAGCTCATTTTAGCATGGCTTATACTTTCCCTGTAGATAGTTAATGTTCAAATCATATTATAACCAGAAGGTTGCTTGGTGAATAGGGAAGAATTTGAACTGAGGGAGTTATCTATACAATTCAAATGTTTGATGGCACTGATTTTGACAGTCCCATTGAGTCATTTCTTATTTCTATTTCTACTTTCTTAGCAGAAGGACACATTTTCAGGATAGAGTCTCATAAGGAGCACACACATAGCTACGTAGGTACATAGAAACCTCTGTTCCTCTCTCACTGCTCTGATGGAAACTGGTTATCTACCCAGAGCCGCACATGCTCAGCCATTCTGTCATCTGGAAGGAGCCAACAGAGGACCCAGAAGAAGTGTTCCAAGGAGCAGCGACCCAGCAGCATGGAAGAATGTGGCACATTCTGAGAACAGCAGAATGTTCAATAAGAAGGGAGGATTGTATTCTCGAGCAGATAGAGAGAGGGGGTAGTAAGAGATGAGGCTGAAGAAGTAAGCAAGAGACAAATGATGGAGGAGAAGTCCTGTACTTTTCATTAAGTTATTTGGATCTGGGGCGCCTGGGTGGCTCAGTGGGTTAAGCCCCTGCCTTCGGCTCAGGTCATGATCTCAGGGTCCTGGGATCGAGCCCCGCATCGGGCTCTCTGCTCAGCAGGGAGCCTGCTTCCTCTTCTCTGCCTGCCTCTCTGCCTACTTGTGATCTCTGCCTGTCAAATAAATAAATAAAATTTTTAAAAATAAATAAATAAATAATTTGGATCTGACATAAAAGCTATGGAAAGCCTTATGAGCATTTTTGGTGGGGCCATGACATGATCAGACTGCAATGTAAAAAAAAAAAATCACCGTGGCTTGGAAGTAGAAAAGTGAATGAGTGGAGGGGTCCAAGATATGCAGAAAGAAAGTTAGGTGGCCTGTGTCCCTGGCCACCAGTGCCTCACCCTCAGGACATCTCTACACAACACCAGGTCTCCATCTACTGGCACCTGCACTGTGGTACCCCAGAGTGTCCTTTTGCTGCTGGATCTCATTCTGTTGCCTGTCTGGGAATTGGTGCTCCAGCCACACCCTGGATCTGGGATTGGAAGGCTGGCCCCTAACTCTGGGGTGTTACTCATAGGCTAGGCTCCGTGGGATCCAGCTCCCGTCACTCACAGCAGCAGAGGGCTGGGTAACAGGCCTTTTAGACTTTTCTCTTCCCTGTCCCACATCCCCGTTCCCCTGTCCTCCATACTTCACTTCCCAAAGAAGTGACTTGGACTCAAATATTTATTTTAGGGTCTGCTTCTGGGGGAACTCAAACTATAGGCCACTGTAGGTGCAGGATGAGGAGGGCCTGATTCAAGCCAGGAACAAGGAGCTGGAGACCAAGGAAGCGAGCTGGAGATACATTCAAAAGATGTTAAAACGAAATAAGGAAAATATCAGGGAATCCCAAGATGGCCTCCAGGCTTCTTATTTGGGTAACTGGGGAATGGCAATGCCATTCTCTAAGAAAAGGAATAAAGGAGGGAAAGGAGGATTTAGGAGAAGATGATAGGTTCACAGTTGAATATGATCAGTCCAAGACATGTGAAGAACAGCCAAGTGGAGTTGAGAAGTAGAATGTTGAGAAGCTCGGAAGACTGGCCTGACCTGGACCATATATGCCAGGTAGAGTGGGCTGTTATTATTTCTGTGCCCATTGTCTGAATCTCCTTCCTGTTTGGGGAAAATATAAAATGAATGGAGTCAGGGCCCCTCCTCCCATCAGAGTAATCAGTGAAGGAGCACATTGTCTTTCCAAGCTCTTTGGCAACTAGGGCACAGGGACCTAGACTTGGCCAGTCAGATGCCCCACCAGGGATTTTTGCATATCAATGCGATAATGCACGAGGCAAGCATGGTCTGATTTTTCTGGGTGACCGTGGCAGAACTGAAAGTCCAGTGTTTCTGGGAAGGAGGGCAGCAACAGTGAGGTCCTCACACCTATAGTCTCTGCCAGGCCAACTTCAGGGGAGGGAGCCAAGAATCCATGCAAGTTTACCGTCATGGTAGGAACTGCGACTTAAATTACATCTTTGGTTTTGAAAAAAAAGGATCAATGTTCTATTTCTTAAGCTGGGAGGTAGACACATGAGTCTTTGTTTTATATTTTTGTTGTTGTTTGTCTTATTTCAAGCAATCCTAATGCATTTTAAACACTCTTTTGTATGTATATTTCACAATGAAACTGTTCCAACAAACAGAAAAATGTGGTTTTTGAACAGAAGTAATGAAGCAGAAATTATGTCCAAGGCTGAAAAGGATATAATGGGTGGGTTTGTTTTTGTAAAAAGGGAGAAAAATGAGGAAGATTCACAAAATGTTGTTAATTGTTAAAGCTGTGAGGTATATGGTCTTTGAGATATTCTCTTTATATTTTTTGTATGTTTGAGATTTTTTCCTAATTATAAAACTTGGAGGCAGAAGCGTATCCAGGGCTCATGGAAACACTAATGGAGAACAAACTGTTAGCAATAATCCAGAGAAAACCCAGTGCCTCACCCATTAAATGGGACCAATGTTCATTTGTTGACTGATCTCAGTCTAGAAACATGGTAACCGACTGGAAACAGAACTGAACTTTGTCTAATCAGAAAACTAAAGTTTTAGGAATATCCGAAGTCTCGAGTCACCAACAACCCCCAGTTTGATTTTTAGAAATTCAGACTCCTCTGGTCTTAGATTCCTGGCCCACCTGTGTGCCCCCAGAGGCTGACAATTCTCTTTGGTAAACTATGGACATATTCCTCTCCTTGGTAGCTGTTGTAATTCTTGATATTAATTCTACTTTTCTTCTCCTAAAGCTGAGAAGAGCTTTTCCCTCCAGATGGATTTTTGCTCTCATTGCCCATCTTGGACGGCCAGGATTTTAAGATGCCACTTTATTGCCTCATTCTTTAAGCTTTACGGAACCCCTCGCTCCCCCCGCCATCCTCTTCCCCCAACCCCCACTCCTAAGAAGAGAACATGGAATAGGTTTCCCAAGAGGTGGCTGGAAGGCATTTGAGTGATACCGTCCTGGACCACTACAAAGAACCAGCCCCTAGGAGCGGAATGAAATCTCTGCTTTTCCAGGATTCCTCCCCTCCTATTCAGTCTCAAACGTCTGGGACAGTCAGCGTTATCCAGCTTTAGTCGTCATTTTATCCCAGTGTCCTGCAGGAATTTGATCAAAAGAGAATCCCAGAATATAAACCGGCCACACCTGCAAATTTTATTACAAGTGTGTTGTTTGTTTGTTCGATTCGGATGGGGAAAGGATGGCAGAAAATCAAGAGCTATGGGAAGACTGTCCTCACAGCTCAGCTCCTCTGCTGTGGGCTTCGTTCCAATTGGTGCAACAGGAGATCTGGGGCCTGTGTTTGCTTTTCTTGGCACTCACAGAGGTGGTGTCTGTAGCTGAAGACACTGGGGCTATTGCCAGAAGCCCTGCTGGAGCTGGGACTGTGTGATTCCAGGTTCCAAGATCTCATCTGCTTGCAGCAATGGGGAACATTTTGATCTTGGCACACGCTCTCGTGCCGACACTCCATGTCCCCCCAACTCTTCTCCCTGCTTCTCTGACCCCAAGCAGAGTAACAGAGTGACCTCTGGACACACACAGCTCTGCAGCACCGCTGTCTCCGGAATTCCCCGCATCTCCCCAGGGAACTCACCACAGTGGACACAAACACGATTACAAACTGCTAGTGACCTGGCAGTGCATTAACCACAGGCCCCTGGAGGAGAAAAGGAGAGCGAGCCTCCCCTCCCTGGCAGCTGGCCCCACAGCCCTGCAAACGGCAGCGACGGTGGGTGCCCCATGTGGTGGGCCTACTTCAGACACTGAATGTTGGGGCCATGCAAACCACCACAGCCCAAATAGAGTTAGAAAAACAATATACGTTGCCTCGAAATGGGAGATGGGATCCCCTTGTTGGGCCATTGCTGGTCACTAATGTTAGGGTGGGTATTCTCTCACCAGTGTGAGAGCCAAGATCCCAGCTGGCATGTTGACCTCTCCGGAACTCTGGATGTGGTCAGTCTGTGAAATCTTCCAACACGAAGTCCCCTCGTTTATCACCCCACCACTGCCTCCCTTTTGCATGACCCTCCAGCTCACTTTCTGCAACTGTTGCCTCATCCCCCCACACAGCAGTAGCCACACCCCCCAACCGTGCTCTCTCGCCTGCCCACGCACTTCACTTGGTTCCATTCATTCTTGTTCTCCAAGGCCGGGGTCAGCTCCCCTGCATCGCGCTGCTCTGGGCCGGGGTTTCTCAACTTCCAACCCACAGACAAGACAAAATCAAATCCCATAAATTCACTCTTTTCCCCAGGGCCCACCTCAGGAGCAGCTTTTCCAGTTCTTTTATCCCAATCTCTTAGCCTTTATCCAGGATACAAAAGAGATTGTTTATAAGAGTTTCTGCTCAACGGTGTGATTTTAGTTGAGAAACAGTCTCCATTCGTCTGATACAAGTTTTTAAAGTAATTACTATTGAGTTTTACTATGTATTACATGCCAGATAAGTATTACCCTATTCAATCTTTATAACCATCCTTTTGCAGATAACGAAATTGTGGTTCAGAGAGATTAAGTTGCTGAAAGTGACACAACTATTAAGTGATAGAGCCAGAAAATAAACTGCAGCTTCCTAAGGAAAGCCCAGAACCCATGCTTTTAAGAGTGATTGTATATTGTTTCCCAACCCCTAGCAGCACCCCTCTTTTAAAATTTCCCACCCTCTCTTTAGACTGTCCCTTCCCCAGATCACTATTATTTACCAACTACAAGGAAAGTTAGCCACCCCACTCCGTGATACTATCCAAAAGCTAGCCCTCCGGGGTTTCTTCTGCTGTCCCTCTGGGGCTCCTCCCAGCTTAACAGCTCAGAAAACTCCTGTCAGTTAGGATACTTTGGGCGGCAGGAATCTAAACTCCAACTTGGGCTGGCTTAGCTGATAAGGGTATCGATCTTCCAGACTAAGAACTGTCAAGGGTGGATCCCATCTCCCTGCTCCATGGTTGAGCAACCTGATGCTTCCATCACTGATCCAAGGATCAAGGACCTCCCCACTCTGTAAACTTCATCCAAAGCCTGGCTCCTCTCAACATTTGAGGTGACTGCTAGAAGCACCTGGCACCCTTGTTCCCTTGCTGTTGTCCCGGTGCAGGTGAGGGGTGCGAATGGGAACTCTCCTCTAATCATGTCGGAGCAGACGGGTTTGGGTCGTAAGCCCAGCTCTGGCAACAGGAGAAGGCTCCAAGTGATTGGCTTGAGCCAGTCTCTGGCAAAGAAGCTGGGATTACCATGATGGGTTTAGATTTTTCAAGATCTGGGAGGAAATCACTTTGCCCTCTGTGGGGAGAGGGAGGACATGTCCCAGTTTCTGCTGAGAAGGGAAGGGAGGTGGCCGCTACGGCCACTGACTTCACAGTGCATCCACCCGGGTCACTGCTTCTAGTTTAGTTTGGTAGTTTGGTCATTGTCCAAGGTGCCTAGATGAGTAAGGGCTGCCTACTCATCCAGCTGTGCACCCGGGTCTCCCTCCCCTCCCCTCCAGATACAATCAGAGTCTCCTGATGTTCACCAAGCCATGGCCCCACAGAGCCGTAAACTCCTAGCATAGGCACTTCTTTCTAATTTGCACAAAGGTACCTGTGGTGGGGGGCACTCAGATTCCCATTCAAGAACCGACTGGCTGTCCAGCTGTGAGGAGGGCAATTAGCTGACAGCCTCCAGCTGTTTGCTCCTTCAGAGTCTGCCTAGCGCTCATGGGGCGTTCCTGTTCTTTCCTGTGTGGCCACAAGTCTGCATCATGGTCCGACTCCCACAACCCCCCAATCCTACCCTTACCCTCCTCCATTGACTGCTGTCAACTTCTTAATAAGACTTTTGCCCTCCTAACTCCATTTCAGGACCTACTCCCCGAAAAACCCAGTCAGCAGAAGTATCCTGACAGCCGTGACTCTCTCTACAACTTCTGTTTCTTCCTTGCATCTCCAGAAAACATGTTCGTCAACCTCTCTAGGCCCCTACTCCTGCTAAAACTGCTTTTTCTCTGCCTCATGACCTTCAGTCCTTGCCCCTTCTGGCTTCTTAGTCCTCTAGCCACCATCTAGTTTCCCCTCTGTCATGCCTCAGCCGGGACCCTGTCTTAGCCATGACTTTGCTAGCACCTGACTTCTCCACCCTTAGGCCAATCCCCAGCCCTGGGAAAGCTACAGTAAAATGTCCTTTCTTTCCTCCTGCTATGAGTCTGTTGGAAACCGGGTTTAATGACTTAATGACAAATCCACGCTATCTAACTTTAATTGGGCCCTCAGGGCCACTCAGTGATTATTGTACTAATCTCTGTAGACTCCCACTGCCTTAATGCCAAATGTTTTCCTCTCTTTGTTTCCTTATGTCCCTTCCTCTTAATTTTTGCTCACACCCAGAGAATGAATTGTTGACCTTCTTTTTAATGTTGATCACGTTTGTAGCCCCTAAATTTCCCCCTTAGAGCAGACATCTGTTGCTTTTATCCACCCAGATTCATTAAACCTAAGTCTTCTTTGGAGGAATGGCCCCTCTCCCACCTCTAAGTCCAGGTAGCTCCAGTGGACTGGCTCCCCTCTCCACCAAAGCTGGGTATGGATGGCTGGCCAGTGCACAGTAAACAAATCAGGCATGGGCTTGTGGACCAAGCCAAACCAATGAAACTCTTGTCAGAACTATTTGAGGGGGAGGTGGGACGGGGGGAAGGGTACAAAATTTTGGGGGGGGATTGCTAACCTGTAAAGAAATAATCCTGGTTGGGCACCTGGGTGGCTCAGTGGGTTAAGCCGCTGCCTTTGGCTCAGGTCATGATCTCAGGGTCCTGGGATCGAGTCCCGCATCGGGCTCTCTGCTCAGCAGGGAGCCTGCTTCCTCCTCTCTCTCTCTCTGCCTGCCTCTCTGCCTGCTTGTGATCTCTCTCTGTCAAATAAATAAATAAAAAATCTTTAAAAAAAAAAAAAAAGAAAGAAAGAAACCTGGTTGTTGTAACATTCTACCTTGCCGGTCAAGGGGGAAACTTCTGAATTCCATGATCCAATAAATTCTCTTTTTAACTTTGGCCAGTTGGAATCACATTTCTTATAATTGCAACCAAGGGTTTTGATTTATAACTTCCTCTCGATCTCCCAATTTATTTATGTCTTTACCTGTTCTGACTTGTTGTCATATGTTTCTTTCAGAGGTACCACTCTTTTTTCTTTTTAAAGATTTTATTTATTTATTTGACAGACAGAGATTATAAGTAGGCAGAGAGGCAGGCAGAGAGAGAGGAGGAAGCAGGGCTCCTTGCTGAGCAAAGAGCCCGATGTGGGGCTCGATCCCAGGACCCCAAGATCATGACCTGAGCCGAAGGCAGAGGCTTTAACCCACTGAGCCACCCAGGCGCCCCCAGAGGTACCATTCTTACTTGTATAATTCTCCTGCTATGTCTTATTTTCATTTGAGGCCTTGTTTTATCCATTTCCCTTTTTCCATTGACTTCTTCCCCACTGCCCATACTCATAACTGGTACTAGCTGAGTAAATATCAGACAACTATTTAAAAATGTAGTCTTTGATAAGAACACACAAAAGGCACTTCTCACAGTGCACCAATATGGTTCTTTGAGAGGGACCTTGTTCTTCAGGAGGACAGGGGAGGGTTGTTCCCAGTGATGGAGAAGGGAGAAGCATTCTGGATGGCAAGGACACCTGTCCTTCTGTGTCCTCTTGCACACGGTCATCAAAAGGACGCTAAGATCTCACCTCTACTCTCTCTTTGGCAGCCAGTACATCCCAGCCTTCGTGAGATACTGTCTTGTGGCACACCAATTGGAACACTGTATGAGCTCTAGCGCTGTGTATGATGGTCTCCACAGCATCCAGAGGACTCACAGTGGGGGCCAGGACTGTATGCGTGAATGGCCTTCAGAATCTCTGCAGTGGTCAACTGTTGGGTTGTTTTCTTCTTCATTTAACTTTATCTTAGATAATATATCTACATGATCTGAAATTCAAAACTAGCTAAAAAGATAAATACAGATATAAAACTTTCATTCCCCTACCCATCCCCCTTTTCCATTAAGTTTTTGGCAAGTCTTAGACTATGCATCTGTATTCACAATTTGCTACAGCTTGTTTACAAATGGCACAAACTTACATGGCTTAAAACAAAACATACCAATTATCCCCTAGTTTCTGTGGGCCAGACACCTGAGCTGAAGACCGAGTTTTCCATTCAAGGCCTCACAAAGCTGAAATGGAGGGAACGGCCAGGACTGCAGTCTCATCTAGAGCTCTGACAGGTCTTTGAAGCCCATTCAGTTCCTTAGGGTTGTAGCACTTGGGTTCCTTCTTTAGTGCAGCCTGTTGTCCTGGGGTTGCTCATGGCTCTAGAGGATTCCCTCAGGTTCTAGCAGCCTGGGTCCCCCCAATGCAGTTCACAACATGGCTGTTTTCTTTCTTCCAGGCCAGCAGGAGAGCATTGTGTGGACCAACCTTATCCACACTAAAGGGCAGGAGCAGATACAAGGTATATATCCTAGAAGGACAAAACACTGGGAGCGATCTTAGAATTCTGCCTTCCACACTTTCCATTGCCATTGAGGTTTGGTTGTTTTTACATAAACAAAGCAAATGTGTCCACACATACATACATCTCCTTTGATGAACAGCGGCATGTAATATATACTTTTCCCCATCTTGTCCTTTGCACTTAATAGCATATCTGGAGCCCATTTCACAATAGTGTATAGAGATAATAGGAATTTATAATAGGAGTTTGTAATAAGAGTTTATCCTATGATATGGCTTCATGTATTAATCCAGCATCATCTCTTTCAAATGTCTCCCATTCAGTAATTTTTCAATCCAAAGGAAAACCAAGGAATAAAAGTCACCAGAAATCAATACCAAAAAGAAAAAAACAACTATTATAAAATGCTTAATTGCAGGCTTTCTCAAAGGTTGATAATGGGAAGTAACACCACTTAATTATCTGGCCAGATATACGATGTCAACTGTCAAACACTTTTATTGAGCTGAACTTGAAGAACACTGAAACTACACAGTCTGTGGTGAAAACACAAGGATAATTCATTGATTTCAGAGTAAGAACCTGTGTGCCTCTTATGCCTGAGTTGACAAAACTTCCTCTTCTCAGCAAATACTACAAAAATGCAAACTCTTCTCTAATTTTTTCCTTTCAAGTTCAATTACTTCTAAAAGTCCTTAAAATATTCTGGGTTTCAAATTTATATACAGTAAAATTCACTCTTTGTGTATACTGTCTATAGGGAGTACAATATACCTGTGTAACCTTTAGCTGCCTATTTAGAGCTGCCTATTTAGTCCCCCCTTTCATGTTGCAGTTGCCACTTACATTACATCTACATGGATGGAAACCCCCACCAATCTTATATTTTTGCTGTTTAGAGTCATATCGCTTTTAAATAACTTATGAGGAGGGGTGCCTCTATGGCTCAGTCAGTTGTGTATCCAACTTTTGATTTTGGCTCACATGATCTTGGGGTCATGGTATCGAGCCCCATATTGGGCTCTAACCCCACATCGAGCTCCATGCTGGGCATGGAACCTCCCTGAGATTCTCCCTCTCCCTCTGCCCCTCCCTCCCTCAAAAAATAAATAAAATTTTTAAATAACTTATGGAGAAAAAATATTACACTACATCTATCCAAACATGCCTTTGTGTTTCCTTCATTCCTGCTCTTGCAACCTTTCCCTCTGGAATCACTTCTTTTTGGCTTGAAGAACGCCCTTTGTCATTTCTTTTAGAGCAGGTCTGTCAGCAATGAGTTTTGTTAGTTTTCTTACTCTAAGGATATCTTTATGTCACTGTCATTCCTGAAGAATGTTTTTAGTAGATTTAGAATTCTCTCAGTTCTTTTCTTTAAGCAGTTTAAAGACCTTGTGCCTCTGTCTTCTAGGCTCTGTGTAATGTGTTATTCTTCTCTGGCTGCTTTTAAGCTCTTTCTTTTTTAATTTACCTCTGGTTTTCAGCAGTTTGATTATAATGTGCCTGGTGTGGTTTTCTTTGAGTTTATTTTGTAACATTGTATGTTTCACCTTATTGGAAAGTTTTCAGCAATTATGTCTTCAAATATTTTTTTGAACCAATCTCTTTCTTTTGGGGACTGCAATGACACATATGTTAAATCTTAAAATATTATCCCATAGGTATCTGATGATCTGTTCATTTTTAAAAAAATATTTTCTCTTCAATTCTTTACTTTGGATTATTTCTATTGATCAGTCCCTAAATTCTGCCATCCAGTGGGCTTACTGTTCACACATTGCATTTTTTAGTTCTACAATCTCCATCGGGTTCTTTTGTTTATACTTTCTATTTCTCCCCTTAGAATTACTATTTTTCATTCATTTTAAATGTTTTCAATTTCACTTCATGAAGGATGATTATAATGGCTGTTTTGTTTTTTAAAATATTTTATTTATTTATTTGAGAGAGAGAGATCACAAGTAGGCAGAGAGGCAGGCAGAGAGAAAGGAAGGGAAGCAGGCTCCCTGCTGAGCAGAGTCTGAGGTGGGGCTTGATCCCAGGACCCTGGGATCATGACCTGAGCCAAAGGCAGAGGCTTTAACCCACTGAGCCACCCAGGTGCCCCCTAATGGCTGTTTTAAAGCCTAATAATCTCAACACCTGGATCTTCTCAGAGTTGGCATCAGTTGCTTGAATTTTCACTTGAGAATAGGTCATATTTTTCTGCTCCTTGGTATGTTCAGTAATTCTGGATTGTATTCTAGACATTTTGAGTATATGTTGTATTATGAAACTCCAGGTACTATTAAGATCCTCTGCAGAATGTTGACTTTTAAAATTGTTAATAGGTCAGACACCCAGGACTCCAAGATGGCATCATCCATACCAGTGAAGGTGAAAAAGCTCATGGATTAGTTAAATTAGGAGAGCTGCCAATCTGGATTCTGATGTGGGGATTTAACCCTCAAGGCACTGGGGATTCAAGGAAATTACTGCTGGCACTACAACAAGGATGTTAATGTGAAGAAAGGGGATGTCACCAGGATTTCTCTGGTGCTGGCAGACTATATGCTTTTCAGCTGCTATCTTTTTTGTTTGTTTGTTTGTTTGTTAGGATTTCATTTATTTATTTGACAGAGAGAGAGTATAAGCAGGGGGAGCAGCAGGCAGAGGGAGAGGGAGAAGCAGGTTCCCTGCAGATGTGGGCTCAATTCCAGGACCCTGAGCTCACGACCCAAGCCAAGGCGAACACCTAACCAACTGAGCCACCCAGGCACTTCAGCTACTGTCATTCTTAACAAGGAACTCAAACATGAGCAGCTACATGGGTACCACTGAAGAGGGCCCAATGTGGAGGCACATTCTATATTCCTGACCATGACCTTCGTTGGGCACCCTTGAATCTTTTCATATCCTAATTAAGCACTAACACCCAAGAAAAGATGACTGGTTCATGGAAATTGTTCAATTAGTTTCAGTGTTGGTACGGTTTTCAAATCTTCTGTTGTGCTGCTTTGTTCTATACCACACTTATGCTTCTTAGGGATTAGTCTTTGAATTGTGCAGTAAGTTATGATATAGATCACTTTTCAATATCTTTGTTATACAATGTGGATCCTTCTTGTGCATACAAAGCTCAGGTTTGAGACATAAGATTGTGATATGGCATTTGCTTTCATCAAGTCTAAACATGATATAGATGTTATAATATAAAATATTTTTTATTGCTGTTTCTTATACCGTTGTTGTAATTCTCCTACCATGTCTACTTAGTAGTGATTGTTTTTAAAGACTTTATTCATTTTAGAGAGAGAACATGAAGGAAGGTGCTGAGTGGGAGGGAAATGCAGGTTTCCTGTGGACCAGGGAGCCAGAGGCAGGACTCGATCCCAGGACCTCGAGACCATGACCTGAGCTGAAGGCAGACACTTAACAGACTGAGCCACCCAGGCATCCCCCTAACTGATTTTTATTTAAATCATAAAACTACTAAAATTTATCTTCTTCTCTTGTTGAAAGAATTTTTTTTTTAATTTTGGTTTTTTAATACCAAAAAACCAATACAAAGGAGGGGCATTTTTTTCACCACTTTACACTGATTTTAATCCAATTTTCCCTTAGTCTCAATTAATCTCAGTTTTTCAAGGAGGCTTCTTGTAATTCCATCTCCTTTGATGATAACAGATGGATTCATGTTTTAGTCTTTTATTCACTCAGTATTTATTAAATGCCTATCATATGCTAGCTACTATTTTAGACACTGTGCAATTAAAAAAAAAACTACCTAAAAATAAATAACCACCTGACACTAGAATGCATGGATTACCAGAAAAATTGGAGAATTCGTTTTTAAGATTATTATTTGTCTAGTCGATATCATTAACTTGAAGACAGCTTAAGTTAAGAGGAACCGACAGTCTCATTTCAGTGTTCTGAGTTCAAT
Source organism: Mustela lutreola (assembly GCF_030435805.1). Lineage (NCBI taxonomy): Eukaryota > Metazoa > Chordata > Mammalia > Carnivora > Mustelidae > Mustela > Mustela lutreola. The sequence continues at coordinate 130,819,584 of NC_081291.1, read as the reverse complement.
GAGCTCTTAAGACTGAAATATCAAGGAGATATCATCAAATAACCCAAAGAATGTCTAAGAGAAACCAGGTTGTTTATGAAGTTGTTTATAAGCTCTTGTCTGTCAAATTTTTGCCCTCCCGCAACCATTGCAACTATGCCTGTTCCTACTTTGATGCTTCTCTCCAGAGTTCCATGAGTTATGAGAGTAAAATAAAAGCCATGGTCTCTAAAGATTATCATAATGGCCACAGTCCAAATATCTCACCTTGTTGCCTGTGGAGAGATGTTTCTTATTCAAATTGTTCCCATTTCTTCCATGTTGGTAAAATCAATAGAAAAATATACAGTACGGAGCACCCGGGTGGCTCAGTGGTTTAAGCCTCTGCCTTCGGCTCAAGTCATGATCTCAGGGTCCTGGGATTGAGCCCTCATCAGGCTCTTTGCTCAACAGGGAGCCTGCTTCTCTCTCTCTCTGCCTGCCTCTCTGCCTACGTGTGATCTCTGTCTGTCAAATAAATAAATAAAATCTTTATTTTAAAAAGGAAAGATAAATATATAGTACATTAACCAGGATAAGAAAAGAGTTTTATTTTTTTAAAGATTTTATTTATTTATTTGACAGACAGAGATCACACGTAGGCAGAGAGGCAGGCAGAGAGAGAAAGGAGAAAGCAGGCTCCCTGCTGAGCAGAGAGCCTGATGTGGGGCTCAGTTCCAGGACCCTGGGATCATGACCTTAGCCGAAGGCAGAGGCTTTAACCCACTGAGCCACACAGGTGCCCTAAGAAAAGAGTTTTATTGAGGCACATGGGTGGCTCAGTCAGTTAAGCGCCAGACTCTTGATTTTGGCTCAGGTCATGGTCTCAGTGTCATGAGATCGAGCCCCATGTCGGGCACCGTGCTAAGTATGGAGCCTGCTTAGGGTTCTCTCTCTCTCTCTCTCTCTGCCCCTCCCACAGCCCCCCCACCAAACTTGTGGTCTCTCTGTCTCTCTTTAAAAAATAATAATGAAGTCTATTTTTAAAAAGTAGTTTTATTACTCCATTAAAAAATTCCTAGTAATTTTGTTAACATAAGAATTTTTCACATCAAATAGAATATGGCTTCGGTAATGAGATGATGATAATACACACCTGACATAATACCAACTGCTTTTTTAAAAAAATATTTTACTTATTTGACAGAGAGAGACAAAGAGAGAGGGAACACAAGCAGGGGGAGTAGCAGAGGGAGAAGCAGGCTTCCCTCTGAGTAGGAAGCCTGACAAGGGGTTCCATCTCAGAACCCTGAGATCATGACCTGAGCCAAAAGTAGATGCCTAACGACTGAACCACCCAGGTGCCCCCCAACTGCTTTTTTTTTTAAGGTAGGCTCCATGCCCAGCGTAGAGCCCAATGCTGACTGGAACTCACAAGCCTGATATCACGAGCTGAGCTGAGATTAAGAGTTGGTCACTCAACTGACTGAGCCACCCAACTGCTTTTTAAAAATGTATTTAAAAAATAATTAAGAAGGGAATGTAATTAGCTTGCTTCTTTCAACCTGTGTTTATTCCCATTTAATAGCTGTGTGATCCGGGATAAATTGTTTAACCTCTCTGAGTCCCCCTTCCTCAGTTATAAAATTGAGAGAACAATAGCTATGGTAGAGTTTGTTAGAATTCAATGCCTAACATAGTAGATAATTAACGTTAGGTAAATATGAATCCAAAGGTCAGTAAAACTTCTAGAAGAGAGTACATACATCTGTCTGAAAAGTGTCCTTGAGAGGAATTTATGCCAGCCACTTATCTATCTTACAAATTGAATAAAGCAGAATTTCTTAAAACATTGTCACTTAAGGCAGAAGAACAAATCTTCCGTTTTAATAAATGTTTCCTTACTGCAATATTCAATTCAATTAGATTAGCTTGGATGTTTTTGGAAGGACCTGACTGTAATAATGCATAAAAGTTTTTCTAATAGCTGGCCAGGAGCTTTTGCTGACACTTAATGAAATCTGTTTAATTACTCCAACAACCCCTATATCGGCTGCTAGGCTGGGGTCACTGGAAAACTCGACCCTATGGTACTTGGGCTATAAGAACACCTTCTGCTGATTGAAGCCTGGACCCTGTGGAAATGTTTTAATGTGATCCTTGAAGCATGTCCCAAGAAATGCTGTCAACACATATTCTTCCTTGTCAGGCCTTTATTTGGTCAGGAATACTCAAGAGCTCTGTCTTTCTGCCTGTGGTTTACCACATTGTCTCCCATTTGCTTTCAGACCTGCTTTAGTTGTGTTCAATGAAGCAGAGGTAGCTGAATTATAGGAACATCATCAACATGACTCCTCCAGAGAAAATTTCCCATCAGATAAATCACTAAACCAGCTACCATGTTTGAGGTACAGAAGCCGCATTCTTGCCACCTGACCATTCACTTGCAGAAAAACATGTTCTCCACATTGTGAGCAAAGGGGCATGGCCAGCAGACCATATGAAAAGCTGGGGTCAATTGCAAATCCCCAGAATAAAGAATTTCAAAAGAAGAAGGAAAAGGCAACAAGAAAAGGACAACACAGTCAGAATTCATACTATCACAGGTGATTTTTTAAATAATAAATAAAAGCTTTTTGGACACTACTGTTGAACATAAACTAAAAGGTATGGCATAATCCCTAAAAACTGCAGCTGCTTGGATGCCCAGGTGGCTCAGTCAGTTCAGTGTCTTGACCGGCTCCGGTCATGATCTGGGGGTCCTGGGATGGAGTCCCACACTCAGCCAGGAATCTGCTTGTCCCTCTGCCTCAGCTACTTCCCCTGCTCATGCTCTCTCTGTCTCTCTCTCAAAATAAATAAATGAAATCTTTTTTTAAAAACCCACAGCTGCTTATATAAACATAAAATCAGTCCATTATGAATTAATAAAGCAGGGTGACTTGGTATTGACAAAAGTAAAAATTTGCCATAGCCAAAGGTGTTGAAACTTTCCCCCACAATATATTGCTGCTGCTATTATTTGTTTTTAATGCACTGGAATTCCCACAGACTAAGAAATTGCCTTAACTGTGATCATCTGACCAATTAAAAGTCCTAAATGTCATGAGCTTTACACTAGCTCTGGGTATGGAGAATACTCAGTTCACAGAACTAACTTGATATGGGTTTTTACTGTCCAAAACAGCTGGTATTTAGAATAAAATGAAGGCTCACACTTTTTAAAATAAGACAGTTTTTTTGGAAATATGATCGTTGGGGAAAAAAAATCTTGATTTCACAAAAATAATTCTATTTTTTAAGACTTTATTTATTTATTTATTTATTTGACAAAGACAGAGAGCACAGAGGGAGAGTGAGAGGGAGAAACAGACTCCCCACTGAGCAGAGAGCCCTGATGCTCAATCTCAGGACCCTGAGATCAGGACCTGGGCTGAAGGCAGATGCTTAACTGACTAAGCCACCCAGGTGTCCCAAAATACTTCTATTTCACAGTCTATCTTAATCCAAGGAAAAACTTCCAAAACCACTATCTTCATTTTTAACCCACTTAAAGCAAATTGGAGGACTTGTACTGCCTTTTCATTTTAGGCATTTAGGCATTCATAATTTAGGCATTCATAATTTCATTTAGGCATTTAGGCATTCATACTAAGGAATAATGCTTTTAGAATTGGAACATTTCCTTCCTAACCACAGAAGGTTAAAAGGGATGAAGTTCTTCATCTTAACAGTAATAAATAAGAACCATGCTGGCCTTTCTCTTTGCTCTTCTTCAGCCACCAATAGCCACGTGGGGCATGGAGATCCTCCTCCCCCCAAAAAGTTCAGAATAGTTACAAACCCGCAGATCTATGTACCAGAACACTAAAACATTGAACTAGAGAAAGATGAGAGGATACTTCTGAATCAAAAAGAAAATAGTAACAACAAAAATCTCCAGAATACCTAGAAATAAATATAAAAGAAATGTTCAAGACTGCTATAATCACAATAATAAAATAAACAAAAATAATAAATTAGGTTAGAAAAACCTGAAACAGACCTTATTTCTAGATTGGAAAGAGCAATTCTGAAAAATTTTTATTATTTTTTTTTTAAATTTGTTTATTTATTTGAGACTGAGAGAGAGAGAAGGAGGGGCAGAGGGAGAGGGAGACAAACAGACTCCCTGTCTAGCAGGGAGGGTGACATGGGGCTTGATCCCAGGACCCTGAGATCATTACCTGAGCTGAAATCAAGAGTTAGACACTTAGCGAACTGAGCTACCCAGGCACCCCCTGAAAAAATTGTAATAATACCAAACTGATCTATATGTTTATTCTAATCCCAAACTGATTTTCGGGTTACCTCTGAGGAGTGGAACTAGAGAAAATGTTTGCAATACAGATATGACAGACAAATCTTCCAAATAGTAACTGCTAAGGAAAAAAAAAAAAACAGTAATTTTTTTTTTAAAGATTTTATTTCTCTATTTTAGAGAAAGAAAGAGAGATTATGACCAGGGGGGAAGACAAGAGGAAAAAGCAGACTCCCCGCTGAGCAGGGAGTCTGATGCGGGACTGAATCCCAGAACCCTGGGATCATGACTTGAGCCCAAGGCAGACATTTAACCAACTGAGCCACTGGGGCACCCCAAAAAACAGTAATTTTATAGAAAAAAGTTCACTTATAATTTAATTTGTAATATTCAGATTACAGATATTTCTGTTCTCAAAAGCCCTTGGCTATTCCTGTCACTGGCAGTTGCTCTCTTCTGGATTGGGAGGAGGACCCAGAGCTCCTCTGGGTAAGGACAAAAGAGATGACCAAGTCACAGAAGAAGAAATATAAGCTGCTCTTAAATACATGAGAAGAAGTTTGGCCTCGTTTGTAACAAGAGAAATGTAAAATAATACACATCTAAGGTACCATTTTTCACTTACCAGGTTGGCAAAAACCAAAGTTTGATAGCACTCTATTAACATGGCTATGGGTAAATAGGAACTTTTATACATTGGTTGAGTATTACTATACTGTTAGTTATACTGTATGTTGCAGATTAGTTACATTTCTATCATGGGCAATTACATGCTATTTATTGAAATTATAAATGCAGGGGTACCTGGGTGGTTCAGTGGGTTAAAGCCTCTGCCTTCGGCTCGGGTCATGATCTCAGGATCCTGGAATCGAATCCCGCATCAGGCTCTCTGCTCAGCAGGGAGCCTGCTTCCCCGACACCCCACCTCTCTGCCTGCCTCTCTACCTACTTGTGATCTCTGTCAAATAAATAAATAAATAAAATCTTTTAAAAAAAGAAAGAAATGCCTTTCTCCTTTAAAAAAAAAAAAGAAATGATAAATCCATGTATTTGATCCAATAATTCCACTTCCTACAGATGTACTCACATACATGCAAAATGATACAAAATTAATTGCTGAAAAACTGTTTAAAGGAGCAGAAGATTGAAAAAAGCTGAATGTCCTTTAGATGAGGACTGCCTAAATAAAGTATGGAACATCTGTATAAGAATATAATTCAGCTGAAAAGAAAAGGAAAAAATTCTTTAAGTACTGATATGGGAAAAGTTCCATGATATATTATTAAGAAAGCAAAGTACATGAGAGCGTTTAAATATGCTAATATTTATGTATATGGGGAAATAAAAATAAAAATATATATTTGAATGCATAAGAATATAACCATTGTGACCGGGTTCAGGAAATACAAGAGAAGGCTAGAGGTGGGAAGGGAAATTTTCACGATTTACCTTTTCATAACTTGGATTTTTGAATAGTGTGAATGTACTACCTACTGGAAAATTTTTAACTAAATTTTAGTTGGACACTTTTTCTTTATGTATTACTTGAAAATCATCTTCTTCGTGCCACGGGATGACTTTATAAATGTGTTTGTGAAAAATCTCTGTTTTTTACCATGATAAAGGCAATTATATTATAATTAGAAGTATTGTTTTCTCATATTTAACTTTAACACAAAGTGTACCACATTACCATAGTTTAACAAAGAAAAAATTTCCAATTTTTTGATATTGAGACAGGTTCAGGAAAATAAAGAGAAAAATACATTTTATATTATATTGTGTATTATGCACAGTACATACTTATAAAGGAACTGAAGTTAATTTTTAGGCAATATTACACTATCTCAAAACTTCATCATTGGTTTAAACTTGTCACACAACCAACATATCCCACAACAAATTGATTCTTTTTTGTATATACGGAATGAGTGTGTTTAAACAATGCATTGTTTACTGACTAGGAAAAAAAATAACACATTGAGGTCAGTGGACTTGTGCCCTTGAAAGAATGTAATGAACTAGTCTATGGATAAAAGTTCCATAGTGCCTAGTGGTGAAGGGCACGGGATTTTGGAGTAAGACCCATCTAGATTGAATCCACTGCCTATGTGACCTTGGGTGAGTTACTTCACAGGAAACTATTTCCTAACACACAATAGATTCCTCATAAAATTGTTGGTTAAATAAAATAATGCACCTAAATAGTTTAGCACAGGTACCTACTTAACCTCTATTTTCATTATGAACCTTGACTCTCCTTCTCAGACATATCTCTCCAAAAGGGCCCACAAGTAGTCCAGAAACTATTTGGGAAGACTCCCAATTCCTCAGGTGAATCCCCTGTATAAATATCTCTAGAGGGATATTAATCCAGTAACTATTAGTATGTAGCATAGAACATTAAATACATAAATTTAATATTATATTACATCAATTGAAATAAATGCTACTTTAAGAACTAGTAGCCGAATTCATCTAAGAGAACAGTCTCTGCTTGGTGAGACACAGAATCCTGATGTGCCCTTTCAGCTGTGGAAAGAACCCTTGGGGTACAGCTTGAATGAGGCACGAATAAGACAAAGGGAGGAAAATTGTTCTACATAAGAAGAGAACAAGACTTTGGGGAGTTTAGGAGCACATGCTAGTCTGAGAAAAAGGGCGGACTTTGAAGGAAGAAGAAAGGGAGCTCTGGGTCCTCCTCTCAGTCCAGAGACCACCAACTGCCTGGTGGCAGAAATGGTCAAGGGCTTTTGAGAATAGAAATATCTGAAATTCAGCTGTATTTACACAGCTTCAAGGCCCCAAACATTTCATAAAACCTCACATGTAACCCTGAATTGTCAGGACTTGGGGCAATGAAAGGATTTGAATGACATCTAGGAAGAAGACACATACAAAAGCAGGCAGGAAAGACAGTAAGATAAACACAACATAGAGACTTCCAGAAACAGATAGCCTCCCCCCAAAGCCTTCAAGCATAGGGGGGATGGGATGTGGGCAAGCAATACTTCCTTTCCCACTAGGTACAGCAGGAAGGGCTACATCCATTTAAGTAAGTCTCAAAAGATGGAGTGAGCCAGCTGCATGTAGGCTGCATGTAGGCTGCATGGTTCTCCTTCACCCTGGCTCTCCCAACGGTGGGGAAAAGCTAAAGCAGGACCCAGGGCATAAGGCATGGTTGACAGGAGAAGGATAACACAAGGTGGGGTTAAAAGAGAAAGCTTGGAGGGGATGATACATGAGGTGCCTCGAACAGGGACACCCAAACAGGAGGTCATTGTTCTGAACAGGGAGGAGAACCCATGGCTTGAGCAAGCTGTAGGCAGATTACATTTTAAATATTATTCATCTCAAGTTAAAGTCGGTCTATGCTATGTGGCTAAGTGATCAGATACCACATTACCTGGGATAAGTTACTGAGAGGAAATAATAAATCTGTAACATAACAAAACAAATAATGGAAAAAACCTGGAATTTAGAGTGCCTGGGTGGCTCAGTGGGTTAAGCCTCTGCCTTCGGCTCAGGTCATGATCTCAGGGTCCTGGGATCAAACCCCACATCAGGCTCTCTGCTCAGTTGGGAGCCTGCTTCCCCCGCTTCTCTGCCTGCCTCTCTGCCTACTTGTGATCTCTCTCTCTCTGTCAAATAAATAAATAAAACCTTAAAAAAAAAAAAAAACCCTGGAATTTAGAAAATAAAAAAAGCCAACATGAAAATGGTATTTTCTTCCCAGCAGTCTATTTAAAAGAGTTAAATTAAGACATGAAATGATCCTATCAGCCTTAATTCTTCTCTGTTATTAATTGAACTCCTTCTTGGAAACATGCAGATAAAAGTTCCACCTTGGAGAATTTGAGATAAGAGTGAATGGAAAGGAAGAGAAATTAGCAGGCTTTACCAGTTCACACTCAGAACCATCACGCTCTGTTTGTTCAAAGCTGCCCACAGATGCATAATATTAAATTGAACCTTTAATGTATTCTGATGTGGGGGAGTTTACAGTCATAAGGCCTGTTCTTAGGTTAACACTTCTCTTTGTACATAGTAGGGGCCATAAAACTAGGTGAACAGCAAAAGGCTGTTGTGAAATAAGATAAATGAGAGTCCCTGGGTTATAAAGAAATTCAAGCTGCTTCCTATGATGAACTATACATAGATGTACATACACACTGTAGATATTCCTCAGCTAAGTATAATAGATCCTATAATGCATTCATTTACAGGCATATTAAGATGATAAAAGAAATGATGAAATTTGGTTCTGTGCTTAAGGAAGACTTGTTATAAATAGTAAAACTGGTCAGATGTCCAGTGATCCTAAAAATAGTTAAGTTTCTACTGTGAAACCCATCACTTCACATGAAATAATGAGAGAAACACAGCCGTACTCTATGGAAAAGATCCACCATGAAATAGCCAAGATAATTTCCTTCATTTGACCATAAACCCATCAAAACTTCATGGAATGTGGTTACTTTATTTATGCAGTAACTGTGTTCAGTTAACCACACATGCCATAGACCTCTTAAATAATGAGAGAGACAGACTGCCATCAGACCTGTTCTTTAATAGGAATTCAAGTATCAGTGCAAATCTCCAGAATCCTAAGGAATTTTCTACTGACATCAACAGTCACCAACACAGACTGACCTAGAAATAGATTGTATCTCATTCCTCCTTGACTCCTCAAAACATTATTTTTAAAATCTACCTTAAAACGAGCTACTTTTTAAAAAGAATCTAAAAGGACTATAATCCTTTTATATATTATAATTGGATATTTTTATTCTGAGAGGCTAATCATTACTATCAAAACAAGGAAAGTTAGGGTGTCTGGGTGGCTCAGTTGTTAGGTATCTGCCTTCAGCTGGGGTTGTGATCCTAGCCTCCTAGGATAGAGACCCACGTCGGGCTCCCTGCTCGGTAGGAAGCCTACTTCTCCCTCTCCCACTCCCCCTGCTTGGGTTCCCTCTCTCACTGTCTCTCTCACTCTCTCTCTGTCAAATAAATACATAAACTTAAAAAAAAAGTTAAGTCATTTTTTTTAATGAAAATTGACCTGATATTAATGTGGTCCATGAAAAAGTGTGAAATCTTGATCAGTGTGACGTCACAGAAGCTAGACCTATCTGATACCATCAGGTATGCCCCCAATTTTTATTTTTATTTTTCTTTGTACTTTGCATACAGCTTGCTGCTTGGCGATGTGGTAATAGGATCTTGCCATGCTTCTCCCCAGTTCTGTCCAAAACAGAACTGTTTTCCTATCCAGAGTCCTCCAAAGAGCAACTATCAATGGAATTGCTTTTTTTGTCAGTTCCAATATAATTAGCATACAGTTTTATATTAGTTTCAGTTGTGCAATCAATGGAACTATTCTGGTAAAAGGCTGACTTATTTTTAAATGAATAAATAAAAGAGTTACAGAAAAGTTATAGTTGAAAAAAAAGTTATAGTCAAGAAACAATCAAATTAATACCAACTGTTCCATATTCAAGATAGATTCTAACAAAGATAACTCTCATTATGGAAATTCCTACAGTAAAATCTAGAATGTTGTGGTATGTCGATCTATTTCTCTCATCATAGCACACAATACCACACACTGGAGTTCTCAAGGGCATAGATGATGTTAGATGTTAAGGAGGACACAATTACCTATTACCCCTTAAAAAAAAAAAAGATTTGTTTCTTGTTCTGTCACAGAAGAAAAGATGTATAACTTGTAGAGCAGCTATTTTTATAGGCCATTAATTGTCATTTTTGAAATGTTTGAAACTGTGGAGCCGTTTCTTTAAACACACCTTAGACATCCACTTTATAAAAAAAAAAAAAAAAAAAATGCAGCTGCTCTGGTTGAGGAGATCAGGAGAGTCAGATGTGAAGGAAGCTTCTCCTGAATTCTAGTTTTGACCCTCCCCCCCACTTACTTCTTTGACCCCCATTTACTTCCTTAAACATGGGCATTGGGTACAAAACTGGCATTGTTTTATTTCTTTATTTCTTGTTTTATTTCTCAAAAAATAAAAACATGTAAAGCCTAAAAATTTCTAGGCGAAACCACACATTGGAATTTTTTTTTAAATAAGCAAAAAATCTCTATGGGTATGTAACAAGATCCAAGCATAAATTTTAAGAGAACTAGCTAAAAACTGTTAGCTTAACCTCTTGTTCTTGCCTCAGACTGTCTACCTGTAGGCTGTCTTTGTTCACAGGATCTAATCGCCTTTCATAGAACCGCCAGCCCCTCTACCCTGGAGTAAAAGAAGGCATAGTTTTCATCTACTCATATACTTTTGTGTCCCTTCAACCAAAATTTTAAAAGACATGCAAACTGCTTCTGTCTTCGATTTTACAGTTTTAAATAGACTGATTCCACTCTATAGGAGAGAGAGGGAAAATCAAAGTCTATGGTCAGAACTGTGATTGAGGTTGTTGCTACAGGTGAACAGATATTGCCATCTACTGTTGAGAAAAAATAAAATGGCTAAGGCAAAATTTTTCAGCCTTATTATGGTTTTGACAGATCATAAATTTAAAAGGGAAAAAAATGGCTTTGTGAAAATAGTTTCTCTTTGCTTATGCACCTACTTAGTATTCATAAAGTAGTTTGAAAACCAAAGAGGATAGAAAATATAACAAACCAGGAAAATTTCTTACCTAAAATCAGAAAATTGCTGTGTGTAATTATTCCCACTTTAGATTAGAAATTGAAAGTGAGGGGTGCCTGGGTGGCTCAATCAGTTAAGCATCTGCCTTTGGCTCAAGTTATGATCTCAGGGTCCTGAGATGGAGTCCCCTAGTCAGGCTCCCTGCTCAGCGGGGAGCCTGCTTCTCCCTCTGCCTGCTGCTCCCCCTGCTTGTGCTTTCTCTCTCTCTCTCTCTCTTTCTCTCTCTGTCAAATAAATAAATAAAATCTTAAAAAAAAAAAAAGAAGTTGAAAGCAAATCATTGTTTCATCAGTGTCCATCTGGCATACAATTTTAGATACTATAATAAAGATGAAGTATAAGTAAGTTAACCCTTTTTCATTATCTTGACTTCAAAATTTAAGATCTAATTTATTTTCCTTATTTTTTCATAAAGCCATTAGAAATGCATAAGACTAACTCAATTTTTAACTTTAGATTTAGCTATAAATAAATTTTCCTTAGAAAAATAAGGTAGTTAACACAGCCTTCTTTAGGCTTTTCTTGTACATAATTAAGTTCAAATTTCAAGAAAGCCCCTTTAGGGCCGAAAGCTACTACAAAAGCAATGCATCTGAGTCAGAGAATCCATGCAGCACATTAAAACTCACCTACTAGTAAGGAGAGAGAGTTCTGTGACTCCAGATCTATCAATGTGAAGAATGACCTGTCTTTATTCTGATGGCTGGTGTTGAGCTAGAGGACATGATTTGGTGGCCGAAATTCAGTTGGTTTTGCACATAAAAAAGTAGGTTTCCCTTTAAGGAATATTTATTTAACTCTGTCAACAGCTAAGCACCACACTACGTCCCGTGTCAGCTATCTCAGTCTCGAGAAGCAGATGTGAAGCACCATGTGTAGGTGGAGGGGAGCAAACCCCCAGTGGGGACATCTGTGAGAAGAAAGGACAGAGACCCCAGTCTTGCAGTGTGTTAGTCTAAGTGTGAGAACGGGCTGCACACTATGTGCTGGGTATGGTGCAGACAGGCGTGTGTGTGTTCACGTGGCCCTGTGCCTGTGTGTGTGTGTGTGTGTGTGTGTGTGTGTGTCTGAAGAGGAGTTAATGTATTGGTCATTGATTTTGCTGTATCAACAATTCTGGTTCATGTGGCTTATCTTGCTGATTTCATTAAGGTTTCTCATCATAATCAGCACTGCTATAGATAGTAATCACTGTTTAACGGGCCCTGACCTATGTCACAAGTTATTTACTCATTTAACAAATGTGTCCTGAGCAACAGCCATGTGCAAGGCTCCCACGAGCATCCGAAGTACAAAACTCCTCTCGAAACCATCTCATCCTTCAAAGAGCTTCCCAGTCTAGGCGAGGCGAGAAGGAAGCAACCTCACCACTGGTTTTATGAAACAATGTGGGAAGTTCCCTGACAGAGAACGCCCCTGAAGGGGGGCGTTCTGTCAAAATGAACCATAGCACATCTGTTTCTGTCTGGTGGTCAAGGCGGGAACCGGGAAAGTGTAGGTGGTAAAAACCACACAGCGCATGAGCCAGCAGAGGGCACACTTGCTGATAATTACGGGTGGTTATAGGATGCCAGATGCTTGGCGGGCCTGTGCATCATGAATGGTAGGTAGTTCCAGGCATATACACCTAAGTGTCATATATGCATGGAAGATATATAAAATAAAGGTTATGGGAGAACAGCTGAAAGGCAGAGAAGTAGTGTAGTGTGCGTTGTCACCAAACTCTCCTTATCCCACAGCTCAGGTCCTGCACAGATGGCCCAGGGCTAATATCCCAGGAGAAAGGGGCCCATAATACTCTAGGAAACAGGGAACAGCAATGTCTCCTGGACACTCCCTGGTCAGAGAGTGGCCTTGATAGAAAGGGAGAAACTTTGAAGCCCGAAGACTGGGGTCAGCTCGTCCTTCCGGTGCACTCACTCTGACTTGCTAAGCCACTGTCTTCTAATCTACCAAAAATGGGGAGGAGACACCTCCAGGATTTATTTATGAATTTATTTAATTATTTATTTATACATGCATATTTATTGCTCTTAAAAAGTGGGAAGAACAGGAACTGAGGACTCTTGTTTGCCAAGCAAGAGTTGATTTGAAGCTGTGGGCATCAGGAAGCCACTGACAGTTCTTGGGCAGGGAAATAAGGAAATCTGACTCATATTTTAACGAAGTCACCAGCATTGTAAAAGATAGGTGATGGATAGGAAGCCAACCAGACCTTCAACTATAGCAGAAGGTCAGGCTGGGGGTATGACACAGGGAGGAGGCAGAAAGACACATCCTCACGAGTAGAACGGGTGGACAGGACTCCAAGACTGCTTACACTTGGGGGGAAGGGAAAGAACAGAGTCTAATGTACCAGAGGAAGAAATTTCCTTTTCTCTTCACAGGTTCTTCTAACTGGCTTAGGAATGGACATGGGACAGACCAACAGGAGAAAAAAGCCAAAGTTTTATTACACACATATGGAGGTCCAATAGTGAAATTGAGACCAAAAGAAATGACCAGGGCAGGCAGTTTCCATACATTTTAAATGAAGAGACAATAAATCTGTGAGGAGTTGACAGAATAAAGAAAACAGATGTTTGGGAGCTTTAATTAGTAAGAAATTCTAAGCAGAATTTAGGCTGAGATAGTAGGGTTGTTGTGTTGTTGTTGTTGTTTTTTTTTTAAGATTTTATTTATTTATTTGACAGACAGAGATCACAAGTAGGCAGAGAGGCAGGCCAAGAGAGAGAGAAGCAGGCTCCCTGCTGAGCAGAGCCTGATGTGGGGCTCAATGCCAGGACCCTGAGATCATGACCTGAGCCGAAGGCAGAGGCTTAAACCACTGAGCCACCCAGGTGCCCCAAGATAGTAGATTTTTTAAAAAGTAATCAGGTTTGTTTCTACAGCTCTCTCAGCTTTAAAGTTCCTAACTCTGGTGGTAAAGATATCTTTTTACTCCTTAAAGCGGGGGGGAAGGGGGGTATTTTTCACATGGAGATATATTTCCTGCTTTAAGCAGGGACAGAGGAGGGTCTGAGTGTCCCTGCATCAGCTCTTCCCTGAGGAGCTTCAACTCAAAAACTAATCGGTATGCCATCCGGCTACATTTTGAGACAGTCCTGGACCCTTATACTGGTCTCTGGCTGGGTGACAAGCTGGACTAGGGGAGTGGGGTAGGAAGGGCGAGCGGAGTTAAAGTTTTTTTAACTTTTTATTTTGAGATAATTATCAATTCATAAGAAAAAGTCCCAAATACCACTCACCTACTTACCCCTAATGGCATCATCTTACATAACTATGGCACAACATCAAAACCAGGAAAATGATGTTGGTTTAACTGTAGGTCTATAGTTGTCATTTTATTACATATGACTTAATGTAACCCCAATACAATCAAGACATGACACTATGTCACAAAAATCTCCTCCATGCTACCAGTTTATAGATACACACACCCTCCCCTTTCTCTACCATCCTTATTCCTGGCCACCACTAATCTGTTCTCCACCTCTGTAATTCTGTTAGAGAATGTCATGGAAATGGAATCATACAATACCTGACATTGGGTGACTGGCTTGTTCTACTCAGCGTAATGCCAGAGATTTGTCCAAGTTGTTGTATGTATCATTGGTCTTTTCTTGAGTAACACCCCGTGGTACCGATGGACAGTTTTTTTAACCACTCACGCACTAAAGGACATTTGAGTTATTTCCAATTTGGGGCTATCAAAAATAAAGCTGCTCGGCACACTTACGTACAGGTTGTTGTAAAGACGTAAGTTTTCATTTCTCTGGGATAAATGTCCAGGAGTGTGATTGCTAGACCACATGGTAAGTGTATGTTTAGATTTTTAAGACATTAAATAAGACTTCTCTTTCAAGTTCAGTATGATTTTATTCCTGTTTTGAAAGTAAAAATTAAAAACATGATGACTAGCAGCCAAAGAGACTTGGAGACAAACGGACTCAGGGTTGAATCTAGCACTGCCATCATCTACCATGAGACTTGGGAAACGAGGTACCCTGCTAGACTTCGATGCCATTTGCTCTCACATGTAAATTTCCATAATCTTTTAACAGCTTCATGAAAACACTAGAATGATGATTTCCTGCTGTGCTTGAGTAAGGATAGGAACGATTCCCAGGGATGAAATATGTAATTATGCAGTTATCTAGTAAAGAAAAGAGGAGCTGGGCCAAATACAAGTGAGAAGGTGGGAGAAGATGAGGTTAAAATAGGTAAAGACTGTCCTGGTTTAGACAATCTACGGCCAAACTCAAATCAGCAGCAGAGGCAAAAAAAAAAAAAAAAAAAAAAAAAAGGCAGAGATACACCCAAGTTCAGACGACCAGAGTCAATTATCAGGAGTTCCACAGAATAGATGAAGTGAGTGCGGAGACAAATGTCTCATTCTAGAATGGACTTTTGTTTTTATGTTTTCTACTATGTGCTGCTTCTGGGAAGATCTGTGGCTTTGGGTGTTGTCCTAGTGAGGAAGGGATCAAAGATTCATAAAAGCCTATCTTCAACGAGAATAAAGATTATCTCATATAAAATGAGTAGAGGCAAATATACTGACATGCTTTGGGTTGTAAATAATAATTAAACCCAACTGAAGGAGCCTCGAACAACAAAGAAATCTATAATCTCATGTAACAAAGTCTAGGGGCAGGGGATTCCAGAGTAAGTAAAGACAGCAGTGCATCAGTGTCATCAAGGATCCATTCATCCTACATTTCCCTCCAACATCGTCCTCACACTTACCCGCTGTGACGTACTGTAGATGGGTGGACCACGGGATGAATCATAAGACAGATCCAAGAAATTTCTTCTGGGGTTTAGAATCATAAAATTTAAAAGCTAATCCTGATTAATTAAAGGTTTGGGTTAGTTGAATTCTAAGTAATTGAAATTCTGTATATCATTCTTTGTATTTTCTACTTTGCCCCAGATTCCTAACATTAGTATCAGGCCACTTGCATGGATATAGATGAATTTCCTTTATTCTCATTTTCAGAACATGAAGGGATGACTCAAAATATTTCTTTTAAGGAAAGAAGTTGTGTCACTTACATTTGCATAGCAGCGTACTCTCACATGGTTTGCCTAATTTAATCTGTAGAAATCTTTGTGAGTTAGAAAGAGCAGATATTAGTAAGCTCATTTTAGAGATCAGGAAACAGGTTCAAAGTTGAGTGGATTACCCAGTGTCACTGAGAAACTATGTTGCAAAATTGAGATTTAAGCCCAGATATCCTCTCTCAATTCAATGTTCCTTCTATTTTCAGGGACAATAAATCTGATTTTCTGCACCAGATTCACATGTGAATTCAGATTTCACATGTAAAGCCATAGTCTCTGCATTACCACACTCATAACTGTTGGAATATAAGAGTTGGTTTTCAAATTAAGAATACACAAGCACTAGGGGTGCCTCGCTGGTTCAGTCAGTAAGTAGAGCATGCAACTCTTGATCTCAGGGATGTGAGTTCAAGCCCCATGTTGGGTGTAGAAACTACTTAAAAATAACATCTTAAAAAATAATAATAGAACAACATCTTTAAAAAAAAAAAAAGAATACTAGGTACTAGGGGCACCTGGGTGGCTTAGTAAGTTAAAGCCTCTGCCTTCGGCTCAGGTCATGATCCCAGGGTCCTGGGATCGAGCCCCACATCGGGCTCTCTGCTCAGCAGGGGAGCCTGCTCCCCCCTCCCCCCGCCTGCCTCTCTGCCTATTCGTGATCACTGTCTGTCAAATAAATAAATAAAATCTTTAAAAAAAAAAAAAAGAATACTCAAACAGTAAGATCAAACTGTGGGAGAGCTCCCAAAGGAGAAATCCCATAAGACACTCAAGCTAATACTCTAAATTTCAGTAAAATGAAAGCACGGCTATCACTCCTCTCCTGCCACCCACTAAAGGTTAGAAAGAAGAACAAGTCACCTGGGACATAGTGAGGCTGGAAGTACAGAAGTGACATAACTTAAAGGAGGGTGTCAAAGATCTTGCTCACCCTAGATTTTATCCTATATAAAATTCAGATTAATAGTAGGTATAGTATAATGTTTTTATGCTACTAAAATAAAATAATTATTTTCAAATTTTCAACAAAGAGTTATTTGAGTATTAGAAGAAAGAAGGAGCCCTTGCACATGACCTCGGCTCTAAATTCATACGCTGGTCAGGGAGGAGAGGGGACTGAAAGCTCCAAACCCCTAAGTACCTGGTGATTCCCCTAGCAAACAGACCCATCCTTAGCTGCTCTCCAAAAGTTACCTTATCGATGTAAACTAAGGTATGGCTAAAAGGGGTTTGTTAGAGAATATCGAGACATCTTTATCACTCTTATTACTCAGGAAATTCCAAATGTTTTAGGAGCTCTGTGCCAGAAATAGGGTGGGAGACCAATATGTATTTTTATTATAAGCAATATCACACCTCTCCAGTTGACCAAATCTAGTCTTACAATACATCACCCTGTAATTTATTGCACAAACTGAGATTCTTGAGAATAAGAAGGGACAGGATTAATAATTACACTGGAATAAGGATGCCTGGGTGACTCAGCTGGTCTAGCGTCTGACTCTTGATTTCAACTCAGGTCATGATCTCAGGATCCTGAGATTGAGCCCAACATTGGGCTCTGCACTCCGTGCAGTGTCCGCTTGAGGTTCTATCTCTGCCCTCTCTCTCTCTCTCAAATAAACAAAGAAAAAAATCTTAAAAAAAAATAATTATTACACTGAAATGATCGGCACAAGCAGGCCCTGCTTATATACAAACCAGGATTTATGGCAACTCTATAAATACTTCCACTTAGACATTTCTCATCTCACTCAACAAGAAAACAGTGGATCATTGATTTTTCTAAAAAACCTGTTTTCCTCGCTTTCTGCCTGTGGACGCCGCCGAGTAAGCATCGTTAAAGTCTCCCCTCCCACCGCCGTCATGTCTAAGTCAGAGTCTCCCAAAGAGCCTGAACAGCTGCGGAAGCTCTTCATCGGAGGTCTGAGCTTTGAAACAACCGATGAGAGTCTGAGGAGCCATTTTGAGCAATGGGGAACACTTACGGACTGTGTGGTAATGAGAGATCCGAACACGAAGCGCTCCAGAGGCTTTGGGTTTGTCACCTATGCCACTGTGGAGGAGGTGGATGCAGCCATGAATGCAAGGCCACACAAGGTGGATGGAAGAGTTGTGGAACCAAAGAGGGCTGTCTCAAGAGAAGATTCTCAAAGACCTGGTGCCCACTTAACTGTGAAAAAGATTTTTGTTGGTGGCATTAAAGAAGACACTGAAGAACATCATCTAAGAGATTATTTCGAACAGTATGGGAAAATCGAAGTGATTGAGATCATGACTGACCGAGGCAGTGGCAAAAAGAGGGGTTTTGCTTTTGTAACATTTGATGACCATGATTCTGTAGACAAGATTGTCATTCAAAAATACCATACTGTGAATGGCCACAACTGTGAAGTAAGGAAAGCGCTCTCTAAGCAAGAGATGGCTAGTGCTTCATCCAGCCAAAGAGGTCGAAGTGGTTCTGGAAACTTTGGTGGTGGTCGTGGAGGTGGTTTTGGTGGGAATGACAACTTTGGTCGCGGAGGAAACTTCAGTGGTCGAGGTGGCTTTGGTGGCAGTCGAGGTGGTGGTGGATATGGTGGCAGTGGGGATGGCTATAACGGATTTGGTAATGATGGAAGCAACTTTGGAGGTGGCGGAAGCTATAATGATTTTGGCAATTACAACAATCAATCCTCAAATTTTGGACCCATGAAAGGAGGCAATTTTGGAGGCAGAAGCTCTGGCCCTTATGGTGGTGGAGGCCAATACTTCGCCAAACCACGAAACCAAGGTGGCTATGGTGGTTCCAGCAGCAGCAGCAGCTATGGCAGTGGCAGAAGGTTTTAATTACTGCCAGGAAACAAAGCTTAGCAGGAGAGGAGAGCCAGAGAAGTGACAGGGAAGCTACAGGTTACAACAGATTTGTGAACTCAGCCAAGCACAGTGGTGGCAGGGCCTAGCTGCTACAAAGAAGACATGTTTTAGACAATACTCATGTGTATGGGCAAAAAAACTCGAGGACTGTATTTGTGACTAATTGTATAACAGGTTATTTTAGTTTCTGTTCTGTGGAAAGTGTAAAGCATTCCAACAAAGGGTTTTAATGTAGATTTTTTTTTTTTTTTTTTTTTGCACCCATGCTGTTGATTGCTAAATGTAATAGTCTGATCATGACGCTGAATAAATGTGTCTTTTTTTAAAAAAAAAAAAAAAAAAAAAAAAAAAAAAAAACCTGTTTTCCTCATATTATTAAATCCCATCTGTATTTATCCCATTTGCTCAAGCCAGAAACCTGGAATCATGCCCAGTTCTCTCTTCCACTCTCTCACAACCTTTTCATGAAATTTCTCTCATAGATCTTCCTACAAAATATGATCCAAATACATATACTTCTTTCCTCCACCCACTCCATAAGTCCTCCCTAGCCCATCACCCTGTTCACTTCGTTCATACTCTGTAATTACATATTTGCTGGCTTCCTTGTCACTATGTGTCTTCTCCAGTTTACTGCCAGGGACCCTGAGGTTTGATCACCCAGTGCCTGGCATTCCCTAACATAACAGCGCCTAACATAACAGGTACTCAATAAATGTTTATTAGATGAACGAATACATGAATAAGCAAACAGAAAAAAATAATCAAACATCCTACAGAACACCTTTGGGAAATACTGGTATAAATAGTGTGAAATTGAGAATAATATAGCTGGGTCTTTGTGCCCTATTAAAAAATCAACATCTGAATCTCTAAGACAAAGACCAAACAACCAAGAAAGATCAGAGTTAGTGCTGGGAAAAGGCAAAGTGAAGCTTGGCATGGAGAAAAGTAGAGAGACTGGTGAATTCAAACCATTCCCTCTGTTCCTCTCCTTTGCTCTCTATATAACTCAGTTTGAATTCCATATCTTGCACTATAAGAGAAAATTCCATCAATAAACAGGTCAAAACAATCTTTCTTTCTTGTTTTTTTTTTAAAGATTTTATTTATTTATTTATTTGACAGACAGAGATCACAAAGAGGCAGAGAAGCAGGCAGAGAGAGAGAGGAGGAAGCAGGCTCAGAGAGTATTCAGAGAGAGAGAGTACTCAGAGAGAGAGAGAGAGAGAGATGTGAGGCTCCATACCAGGACCCTGGGATCACGACCCGAGCCAAAGGCTGAGGCTTTAACCCACTGAGCCACCCAGGCACCCCCAAAACAATCTTTCTGATTAAGGAACACCATTATGTCTGGCAGCAAAGGGGAGCCCTGTTGATTTGGGAGTCACCACGCAGAAGCATTATCATCAGCAGTGCCATTTTTTGCTAGAGTCAGTTTGTTGCAAAAAAATACCAGAGGAAGACTTACTCCATCACAGGAATAACACCTTGGACAGTCACCCAATAACATGCATTAACTCTTAAAACATTAACTTTAAGACAAAATTAAACTAGACGGGTATTCTTGCTTTGGTTACAACGTCCTTCATGTCAATCTCTCTTTTGGAAACAACCAGCTGAGTAAGGTGAGAGCTAGTAATGGGGAAAGGACAGAATGGGAGTGGGAGACGGAGAAGGGCAGGAGAACTGCGAGTTTTCATTCCCGTGTCTCATGCACACCCACACACACCATTTTTTTCACCTCCAAGAACAAACACTCCAAGCTCACCCTGTGGTTCCAAATTCCTAGCCTTTGGACCTATATCCCTGAATAGCCTGGGGCTGTTGTCCTAATTGCTTCTGCCTCAGAATTACAGCCTCTGTGCCTCTGCTATTTGATATATTTTATTATTCATATGTTTATAAATTCTATTGTACAATTTTAAAATAAAATATGTCTATGTTAAATTATATAAATATTATATACTATAAATCTTCACAAACCATATCCGTGGCATTTGGTAGTTATAAAACCTTTCTAAGAGGAGAACATTTACTTGCAAATACAGTATATGAGGGGTGCCTGGGTGATTCAGGCATTAAGTGTCTGCCTTCAGGTCAGGTCATGATCTCAGCATCCTAGGATCGAGCCGGGCATTGGGCTCCCTCTTCAGCAAGAAGCCTGCTTTTCCCTCTCCCACTCCCTCTACTTGTGTTCCCTCTCTCTCTGCGCATCTCTCTCTGTCAAATAAATAAATAAAATCTTTTTTAAAAAACATACACTATCTGAAAGTTGCAAGTCCTGGAGCGCCTGGGTGGCTCAGTGGGTTAAAGCCTCTGCCTTCCACTCAGGTCATGATCCCAGGATCATGGGATCAAGTCCCGCATCAGGCTCTCTGCTCAGCAGGGAGTCTGCTTCCCTTCCTCTCTCTGCCTGCCTCTCTGTCTACTCGTGATCTCTCTCTCTGTGTCAAATAAGTAAATAAAATCTTTAAAAAAAAAAAAAAAAAGAAAGAAAAAGAAAAAAAAGTTGCAAGTCCTGTCTTCAGAAATGGCAATGCCACCTATCATTGTGTCCAGGGCCTGAGAACACAAAGTGGGAGAAGAGCAGGTCCAAAAACTCTGTGGCAGGCCTCCTGTGCTGAAGAGAACATCCCATTCTAGGACAGAAGCCACCGTCACCCCTCTCTGGGACAGGGCCATAGTAAGATTACTTG
Organism: Mustela lutreola; assembly: GCF_030435805.1. Taxonomy (NCBI): domain Eukaryota; kingdom Metazoa; phylum Chordata; class Mammalia; order Carnivora; family Mustelidae; genus Mustela; species Mustela lutreola. The sequence continues at coordinate 130,798,030 of NC_081291.1, read as the reverse complement.
GCAAGATAGCAATCATAGAGCAGTCATGCCAGTCCTTCTGCAACTGTACAGGTACTTCTGAGTGGAAGCAACAAAAACCTCAACCTCAAATGGCTTAAACAACGTGATGTATCAGTTCATGCGTTCGGAAATTCCAGAAGCAGAGCAAACTTTTAAGTACAGTCCATCAGGAGCTCCACCCCCACTCCTCTGTGTTTCTCTGGATTCTGCCTCTAAGCGGTGACTCTGTCCTCACGGTGGCTTCCCTTCTAATCACCAGTAGCAGCAACATTGAGTTCTTGCTTCTTCATTCCCATCCAAGGAGAGAGACCTTAATTTCACCCAACCATTAAAGTGAAGAGCTGGACTTGTTCCAGTTGGACCCATCCCGGAACTAATCACAATGGCAAGGAAGATGGGATCAGAACCACCCAGATAAGGCGGGGGTCAGTCCATTCCACCTATAATGCATAGCTGCAAATGAATGCAGGAGGAGAGAATAAAGTAGAATGTCCATGTCCATATCCAGGCTCTGTGTTCATTTCCTCAGTCCCTATAACTTAGAACCACAAACAAAACCTTCTGAGAAACAGATTTAGCATTTTTAACCATTCTCCACCCCCCCATGCCTCCACACCCTCTCTTTCTTTCTCCCCCTCCATCCCTCCCACACTCCCCACCCTATCTTGTTCTCCCAGTCAGCTCTTATCTCCGGCTTTGTTAAAACTGATTGACCATGAAAGCAAGATAGGAAAGAGAATGAAGAAATAAGACAGGGAATGTATAATGTGTCTCTCATTTTAGTAGAAAGACTCTGGGAAAGATTCAGTGACTCAATCTGCACATTTACCCAAGGCCTGCAGCTGTGGCCAGATCTAATGCTGTACATAAGCAGATGTTTATGGTGATCAAGAAAAATTCTGTTTGGGGAAATTTTGGATGACAAAGCAAAATAGGTGGATTATCCAAAGACACTATACAAGCATGGGTGATTCTCCTTCAAACCAAATACTACCCCTCGTGTTAATCAGGCTCTCTTAGTAATTGAGAGGATAATCTAAAAACACGGCAAATGTTGTGCATAATAATATTCACAATAGCAGAGGAAAGATTGACAACAACTTAAGTATCCATCAATAGGCAAAATGTTATATCGATTTCGTACATCCATTCAATGGAGCATTAAGCAGCAATATTAACTAATGGATCTGAAGTTGCTGTAATATCACCAGAAAAAGGCTTATGATTTATTACTGAGTGAAAAAAGCAGAATTTGGAATTTGGAAAATAATTATGTAAAAATGTACCTATCAGATATAATCATGTAAAACACACATCTAAAAAGAGATTGGAAAGAAATACACCAAATAATACTTGAGTTTTATTGAAATGTGATTGTTCTCCACTTCTCAACTTTTCTTGTGATACTGTTACATTAACCTTATAACTGGAAAAAAAAAGGCATTATTACTTGGCAGATATCTACTTAGCCGCTTGCCCCTATGCTGGTAAAAATGTAATTAGAGGGGTGCCTATCTGGCTCAGTGGCATGTGACTCTTGATCTTGGGTTTGTGAGTTTGAGCCCCACATTGGGTGAGTGATTACTTAACTTAAAAACAAAAAAACAAAAAACAAAAAAACACAGCAATGACATTTAAGTGGTCTGTCCTCTGTCCTGACAGCACTCACTCATTTATTCAAGAAATAATTATTGAGCAACGATTACCTATTAGGCATCAAGGATGTATCAATGAGTAAATGATGTGGTCCCTGCTCCTATCTTGACAGCCTGGTACGAAAGGCAGACCGTAGGCCAATAATTTGTTACAAACGAGGAAAACATAGTATGAAGATAACCAAATAAGGTCATAATAGGAAGGAGAACCTATTTGAAAAGAAGGTCAGAGAGGCTTCCAAGGAAGTAGTATCTAAGCTGAGATGAGAATGAGAAGGTAGCCACAAACTGCAAGTGCTGGAGCAGGGAAATTTCAGCAGAGAACCTAAGGTGACAAAAAGCTTGGCAAGTCCTGGGAACTTGAAAGCAGGAGGCCCGAGTGGCTCGAGCACAGTGCAAGAGGAGAAGGGTAAAATGATGTCGGGAGGTAAGCAAGGATCAGCTCCTTCAAAACCTTGACAAGAATTCTGGATTTTATTGTGAATGCAACGTGAAACCACTGATGGGTTGTAGAGAGAAGAAACATGATTCAATTTGCACTATAATTAAGCTCACCCCTTGGGGGCGCCTGGGTGGCTCAGTGGGTTAAGCATCTACCTTTGGTTCAGATCCTGTTCTCAGGGTCAGGTCACGATCCCAGAGACTTGGATGGAGCCCCCACATTGGGCTCCCTGCTCAGTAGGGAGTCTGCTTCTCCTTTTCCCTCTGCCTGCCTCTCCCCCTGCTTGTCCTCTCCCCCGCCCCCCACCCTCTGTCAAATAATAAATACATAAAATCTAAAAAAGAGATCACCCTTATATTCTGGAAAATGATTTGGTGGTGAGTAGGGGACAAGATAAGCAGAGAGGCTAGTCAGGGGTGTTGACAGCCACCTGCAAAGAGACAAATTAGACTAAAAAGCTTCAGGGTATGTTTTCAAAATAGACCAGAGCATATGGTGGAATGTGGGGAATGCTAGTCATGGGTAATGGCCAGTTAATGGTTTGAGCAACTGAGCCTACAGCAGTGGTACTTACAGAGATGGGATAATAGAGGAAGAAATAGATTGGAGGGATAAAATGAAGAATTTAGTTAAATTTAAATAATACTGAACTGCCATATATAATCTACTTATATAATCTTTCTCTTCAGGAAGACCTTTAAAAATGGGGAATGTTTTTCACCTTTGAAACCTTAACATCCTGAACAATGCAACATGTTACAGATTACCATTATTCATTAAGTATTTGTTAAGCGAACGTCATAGCTTTGCAATTATTTCATCCATTCCAATGTAATAAGAAACTACTTATTGTGAAAAGCCTGATCAACGACCCTTTTCCTAACCAAAGCTGACAAGAAAAAAATTGATTGACCATTAATTATCCTTTAACTTAAAAAGAGAGAGAAAAAGTATGAGATTCTTGTTTTTTGATTCTTTGTTTAGTTTTCTGTAGTTAAACTAAAATGGGAATTAAAAGCTTTAATGTGTGTGCTTAAATTCTTGGGCCAGCTACTGACCTACTTCAAGTGATTTTACCTCCCAGTGTTTCAGTTTCTCCATTTGCAAAAGGGAGATAATGGTAGTTGCCTTATCTCACAAGGATGTCATGAATATAAGTCAGATAAATTGCTTTGCCCTCCTTGGAAAGGGGCTCTAGAAAGTAAGCATTATTAGATATGATGATGAATACTCACAACTTCAAAGATATTTTTAAATTGCCCCCCAAGTCTTTGAACACGTTAAGCCTATGAATAGCACTGTGTTAGGTGTTTATACATTTCTGGCAAGCTTTCACCTCTTGTTAAAGCAGTAAATGGTCTTTGAACAAATGTATTTCTCATTCTTTGATAACTACGCTTCCTTGTTTGTACACTTGAGAGATGATTATCATCTAGCATGTGAGGTCAAGTTGAACTCTTTGGTGCCATTATAGTTCAACTGCAGCTTTAATTGAGTTTTTCTTCCAAGGTTGAAAATAAGTCCTTTGGTAAGCTACTTGCACTCTAAAAAGTGATTGTGAGGTGAATGTAACTATTTTATGCAAAAGATATGTATAATGTTTTTCACTTTAGCTGCAATATCCTCATTCAAAAATTGATATGAAAAATTCAGTATTTTTAATTTCTTCATTGTTGCATTTTTTGATGTTTTCTTAAAATTGCTTTCAATAGCGATAATTATGCATTTTAACATTATAAATACAGACAGTCCATGACTTACAATGGTTCGACGTACAACTTTTTTACTTTAGGAAGCTGCAAAAGCGATACGGATACTTCTAGTAGAAACCATACTTGAAAGTTTGAATTTTGATCTTTTCCTGGGCTGTCAATATATGGTGAGATGCTCTCTCGAGATGCTGGGCAGTGACAGCAAGCCACAGGTCCCAGTGAGCCACACAATCACAGGGGTGAACAACCAATACACTTAAAGCCATTCTGTATCCATACATAGTCATTCTGTTTTTTCACTTTCTGCACAGTATTCAACAAATAACAGATATTCAACACTTTATTATAACATAGGCTTTACTTTAGAGATATGACCCAAGTGTAAGCTAATGTAAGTATTATGAACGCATTTAAGGTAGGCTAGGGAAAGCTATGATATTTGCTGGGTTAGATGTATTAAGTGTATTTTTTATTTATGATACCTTCAACTTACAATGCAGTTATCAGGACATAGCCCCATCTTAAGTTAAGAAAGATCTATATCAACAGCCAGGGTACACCGATAAATATCACCAAAGTAAAAATGTATAGGCCTCAAGACAGAATACAGGGGCGCCTGGGTGGCTCAGTGGGTAAAGCTACTGCCTTCGGCTCAGGTCATGATCTCAGGGTCCTGGGATCAAGTCCCGCATCGGGCTCTCTGCTCAGCGGGGGAGCCTGCTTCCTCCTCTCTCTCTCTCTCTGTCAAATAAATAAATAAAATCTTTAAAAAAGAAAATTTATAAAAAAAAAAAGAATACAGGATAGTAAACATAGAGAACATTTCTTTTTTTTTTCCAGATTATTTTATTTCTTCATTTAAATACTCTTTATGCACAAACATATTTTAGTTTTATGATTAGGGAGGAAAGCAAATAAATCGTATACATTTCTTCAATTTCATAAATCTCTTATATGCATTCCTAGGACTTAATATTTATTTCCAAATTAAATATACACCCCAATAACACATATTAAATTATTGCATAAACTCTTTGGTTTTTTTGGTTTTGTTTTTGGTTTGTTTCTTGGAAATATAACAGACTTCTTTTTAACTAAAAGCCAAGAGAAATCAGCTGGTCATCAGTGTTTCGACACTTAACAACTGGGTTTATAAAGCTTTTCTTAATATCAATGAAACTTTTTTTTTTTTCAAAATTAGCATTAATGAAAGAACAAACAGTAAAGTTCTTCCTTATCTACAAAAGCTCCCTAAAAGATGGAAGATCCTAGCCACACCCACTTACTACAAAACTCCAGGAAAAAGCAGAACCAATCATTTGTTAATTCTCAGCTTTTTTTCTCCCACCTTAGAGCACGCGAAACAAGACTGCCTTTCTTGACAACACTAACATACATCTAGAGAACAAACATTTCTTATAATAGACGTGCATCAGGTTCATCATCAGGAATATATTTAAAAAACTCTCAAACCATTAGCATTTCCTTCCTTATCCACACATCTCTTACCTATACACCTAACACAAATCAAAACTCTCTCTGCTCGAGTAGCCAAAACACTCCCAGTCAAGTGCTATAAAATTGTTCTTTGCAAAGTAAGAGAATAAGGCCTACTTCTCTTCTCTTAGGTAACACTGTTCCAGGTAAGTCTTAATATATCCACTCAACAGACGTGGCATCTGAAACGGGGTGCCTTACACTAATCTCCTAGCGAGGTCAGAACACAGGCTAAATAAAAATGCTTGACCACAATGATACCCTTTCTTCCTGTTTCCTTTTTCTCTCCAGGAAGAAATTAGAATTTGAGGCAACACAAATGAAGACACTGAACACTCTGATAACTTTCTAGGAGGGGAGAGTTAACCAGGAAAGTGGAATAGGAGAGAGAAAATGGACTCAATTCCACCAAGTGATGGTGGAAGCCTGCTCACGGTCCTACCAGGATCTGACAGAATGGACACTGAGGGACAATAGGCCCATCCCTCAGGAAGAACACTGGGGAAAATACCATAGGCCCTATATATGGGGGAAGGAGTAGCATTACTATTTCAGAATATTATTTAAGTTTAATTTTGAAATTTCTGTCTCCAGCAATATACCCAAGGGCCTATAATAGATACCAACAGCAAAACTTCTTCTCAAATTCAATTATCCTGGGTAGACCTTGAACTGGTGGGATGGCCCAAACCCCTACACTTCTAGGGAATACCTAACTGACCTCTGGTACTGGGGAATTTGCCTAGGCCAAAGGACATAAATTAGCCTATGATGGGAGAGATTTTACCTCAAAAGGCTTTTCGAATGGCCCATTGCAATGACTTCTGACACCAACGACCCAAGTTTGGCCAGACTTCACAGGTTAAAAAGGCACAGTCCTCCACAAGTCTGCCTTTACATCAGATACAAGCGACAAGTTTGAGGGTCCCAGGCCACCTTCCCTTCTAAGCTGCTGGCTACAAATTTAGGGGTTTTCAAGTCTGAAAATTTGGTAGGATAACTCCCAGAACTCAGGAAAATTCAATACTTATAATTACAGTCTTATCGTAGCAAAGGAATTCAAATTGGGACCAGTAAGAAGGAAAGATGCATAGAGTGAGGTCTGGGAGGGTCCCAGATGTGGAGTTTCCATTGTCCTCTCCTGGGTCCTCAGGGACTTATTCTCCCAACTCATTGCTATGTGACAAGACAGATTATTACAAATCAGGAAAGTTCATTCAAGTATCAATGTGTCCAGAGTTTCTACTGGGGTTTCATTATATCAGTATGATCAGCTAAATCATGTATCAGTCTCTGCCCACCCAGCCTACCCCTCCCCCCTTCCCAGGAGGCTGGACTGATAACCCCATGTTTGTTCTTCCTGGCATGAACAGCCCCGGACTGAGTCACCTCATACTATTAGCCACCTCACAAACTGTGAGGGGCCCGCCATGAACAAGAAAGGCACTCCTACCACTCGGGGAATTCCAAGGGTATAAAAGCTTCTCCCCACAACTCAGAAACAAAGACTAGCCAAATTACTTAGAAACCCATGCAATATTTAAATTCTATTTCACACAAGCTACCAACATTTAAAAATCTGTGTTCACATAAAATACTAAATGTGTCGTCCTCCCCTAACATCTCGGCAACTTTCTGCCTCCATTCCCATAAAGCTGCTGCCCCCTTTAGAAGGGACTCATGCTTCCTGCCATCTCCCTCCTCTCTGTTTTCTTATTGGAGTGAATCGCTCCTTTGTTTCCTTCATGCAAACATTTAAATTCGCAAACTCTGGCCTAGGCCTGGCTGTTTTTACTGCATCACACAAATTAACTTCAAGGAATAAATCACGAAGGAATGACAATTACCTCATTTCATTCTCCACTGCAAACTTCTCCTCCTCTACACTTTCTATGAGGCTGGGCACATGTGCACACATATGCATGCCTGTACCATGTACGTGTCTCCTATGTCTTGAGCCAGGCTAGCATGACATTTTTGACTGCAGAACCAGGACAAGCTAAATATAATATTGCGTCATTTTCAGAGTCAACAATAGCCCACCCAGGAACTTACAAAAGAAGACTCTCATTCTAAAAACAAACCAAAACCTAGGTTTCTCAGTATTTTCAAAGCTATAGCTTCCTTCATGAGCATAAAATTCTCACATCCTCCTTTATTCTTTGAAATTCAACATCATTCAATGAAAGTAAGTGGGACAAGTGTCGTTATTTTCAAACTTTACATACTCCTTCTCCCTTTGTAAATCACTTGTTTAAAGAACATAAAAGGCGTGAAACAAGTCCCATCTACTTCAGTGGCCATGGGGACACTTCTAATCTCTCTCAGGTACAGGTGTCACAAACAGCCCTTGAGTTGATCTCAGTATTTGTGAATTTCCTATTTGGAATTCATCTACTCACTAAAATTTGTAATGCCAGAATCAGTCATCACAAACATGTGCAGGGCAGTGAAAAATTTGAGTCACCTGATTATGAAGGTTCCCCACTGAGGCCAAAGTGACACTATACATTCTTGTTCCAAAAGAACACTGTAACTAACTTCCCTTTTTGTGTTCTATTTAGTGGCACTATTTTTGGATTTTTGTGCTTTTTTCTTAATGATTTTGCCATTTAAAACGACCCTCAAGCATAGTGTTCAAGTGCTATCCTGTGTTCCCAAGTACAAGAAAACTCTGGTATGACCTAAAGAGAAAATAGTGTGCCAGATAAGCTTTGTACAGGCATGATTATAGTGTTAACATGAGTTGAGTGTTAATGAATTAACAACATATATTAAATAATATATTAAAAATAGTAAGTCAACAATATAGAGTATACTAATACAGTTCTTCAAACAGAAACACACATAAAACAAGATTATGTATTAATCAGTTAATGAAGATGTTGTGACCAGAGGCTCACAGAAACTAAATTCTTTATTTTCCCTGACAGAAATGGTTCAGTATTCCCTAATTCAGTGTTTATGATGACTTTACAGAACCTAAGTACCATAAATGATACAGATAACTGTACTTGTAAAATAGTGACACACACAAGGGACTTTACAGCACAAAATCACATCAAAGACACCATGGAGGGAGTGGGGGTGGGGATGGAAACTAAGCTCACAGGCAACTAACCATTAAGGATGCTATTTTATTTTAAACCAGCAAATGATGGTGGAGTTAATGCTAGTCATTCCTCCCAGCCAAACCAATGCAGCAGTAAGATGCCACATATTAAACAGAAGACTGAACTTTAAGTTGGGAGGTCTTGTTGCTGGTCCCAACTCTGCAAATAATTAATTAGGCAAGTCACCTAAACCCATTTAAGCACCAGTTTCTTTATCTGCTAGAGGGATTTAAATCTGTAGCAGTTAAGTTACATTTGCCATAATTATCTACAAAAGGTTTCCATGTAAATTTTCTTATTGAATGAACTTGATGGCTGCTTCTTACTCCAAAACTATGAAACTTAAGAGAATCATTTTGCCAAAATAGAATAAATAAGTCAAGTGTTTATAATACTAAGAAGACCTTTCCTTTGGAATGTTTACAAGATACTAGCCAGAGGGAGGACTTTAAATATGAGAACAACAACAACAACAACAACAAAAAAAAAAAAACAGCTGTGGACTTATTTTTTAATTATATTTATTCAATTACATTTTCTTTTTTAAAAATGAGCTAAAAACATTCCCAGTAGATGGCCATCCTTGCCTCAGGCCTCATAATACCACCAATTTTATGGATGTGGAGAAGCTAAAGTACCACTAGAGGGAGCAGGAACAAAAGACTTATTTTTAGTTCAAGGAACCCAGACAAACTTCAAGGGACTTCAAAGATCAACTTCTGAGTAAAAGGAAACTTAGTGATGCTTAGGTACTTCAAGAATCTAAAAAATCAGAACTAGACTTCACTTGGTTACTCACCTTGTGTCCTTTCCACAAAACTATGCTGACTGGGGAATTTTTTTTCATTTTACTTAGAGAACATTACCAGCAACAGTGAATTTCAGTTTTTTCCCATATCCCATTTCTCATTTTTCCTTTAATAGGGTTAAAAACTGTGTTAGACAACACCGAGGGTCCTATTTTGGGTAATGGGCTGACATACACATTTACAAATTTGCTGACCTGGTCCTCCTGACTTACTGTTCCCATTGTCATGTCAGATTTGAGATGGGTATCACCCGGATCATTTGCCTTTGTAAGCCAGCACGCCACTGGCTATTATCTCTCCCAGTAACTGACCACAGAATAGCCCTCTTAAGGAGGTGAAGGCACAGATTTGGTAAGAATCCAGTACGTAAACCTGGAATTAGGAATTAGCTTTTGGGGATGAGTGGGCAAAAGGGCCTGTAGGTGGTTTCTTTTAACCTAGTGGGCCACCAGCTTATTTTTTCTGGAAGACCACCAGATTCAGTGGGGGCAGGGAATGTATTTCTTTGTAAACTTCTTTGTTTGTCACCACCTAACACTTCGCATCCAGAGGCAGAAGAAAAGTCAAACGCAACCACCATTTATGAACGCAATTTTCATGTTTTGACAACACACTAGTTTTAGTTAACAAATGCTTACGAAATGTTTAAAAATCTCGCACCCGATTGAGGACACAGAGAAATCTACTTTTATTATGGCAGAAAGTTCAAAATCCGCAGAGCAGAAAATACGTGAAATATAAATGCGCAACAAAACCTGATGTGGGGCATTAAGACAAAAATCCTGCAAAAGAATGGCTAGCTAGCTGCTTGGCTCAATGCCCTTCCACCTATCTTTCTACCAATCTGCACGCATCCTGGTCCACCAGCCCGCAGGTCTGGGGATCCACAGGCCCACCACTGATGGGGAAAGGGAGACCGAAGCGCACAAAAGGAGTGCCCACAACCCCTTCCCGTGGGAAAGTCGACTGCGGGCCTCCAGCAGACCCTCTGCAGGCGGCGTGTGTGTGAGCCTAGTCCCGGGTGCAAGTCCCACAGCTCAGGGAAGCGCACCGCGCGAGGGGACCCGCTCCGTTTCTCTCCCTGCGGCCAGAGCCTCGCCCTTGGCCCCCAAGGGTCCCGCGGCTGACAGAGCCCAACTCTTCGCGACGGCAATGGGTGCCTCCGGAGAAGCCCCGGGCCGACCGCGGCCTCCAGGCGGGATGCGGGGGCTAAGCGGGCGAGTCACCGCAGGCTCCCGGGAGGGGCGAGCAGGCCAGCCGCTGACATTTTTTGTTTGCTCCAAACTGGATGGTGTGTGGCAGTAGGCCAAGGCTTTTCCGCCCGCTGAAAGTCAGCGAGAAAAACAGCGTGCGGGGAACAAAAGCGCAGCGCCTACGCCCGTTTCAGTTAGGGTTAGACAGAAAATGACCGCCACCCCTCCCGAGCCCACCCTCCGCAACCCGAACTGCACCCGGCCGCGTCTCCCTATAAAGGGAGCGGCCGCGGCCCGCGCCGATTGGCCGGAGCCCCTGTCTCGGCTCTCGCGAGAGCCGGAGCCGGCCTCGGCACTCCCCCCCCCCATCCCCCGCCAAGTTCTATTTCCTGCCATGCGGACCCTCGCGCCCCTCCTCCACGTTCCTTAGGGAGCGTGTTGTGTGTTTTTTCCCGTCCGTGCTTCAGAAGTGGAAAGTTGCAGTAAATCCCGGCTCCGTTTTCCATCCCCTACGGACCGGACACGGTGCGCTCAACCATCTTAAAAAGTGGAGTTCACAGAAAAATTTTAGGGCCGGGGAAACAGAACAGGGATTCGTAACTCACATTTGTTAGAGATCTTTAAGAAAATAGATTCTCGGACAGCCTTGACTAAACCAGAATATTGGCGCAGCTCCTTGGACCGCCTTGGAGTTCCTACCCTGCTCCTCTCTCATTAGAATGCCGCTCTTCCAACTTCTCCTTGAACAAAGAGTGGGTTTTATTAAGTATAACTACTTCGTTCTTAATTTTAACATTCAGGATGGAATCTACCTTTTATTACGAATAAAAGCTTCTCAGTCGTTGACTTTGCTTTAATATTGTGACTAGTTTAAAAAAGAACAATCCACCATAAGTTGTAGCGGGTTTCCATAATAGCCGGTGTAATACTGTTTTACATACAACTGGCAGATCCTGATTGTTGAATTCATGTTGCATTGGGTGAATTCTGGGGAGCTGTCGCTGTGGACACGTCAATCTGAGAGAAAAGCTAAATGTTAGGGGCATCGGTTTCCAAAGATTGTAAGGGCGGGGAAAATACAAACGTGATTTTCTAACTTTATTCTCTATCCCTAGATTATTTGAGAAGGATCATCTATGACCCCATGTTAGAGGCTGAAGTCAGTACAGAATAGTCCAGATTGGTGGTTGGGTTAACTACCTGAGACCATGCTTAAGGATCGTTGGCCTGCCTAATGTAGCAAGCTACTTTGGGATCACTTTAAACTTAAGTCTAAACTACTAACCTGTTTAAATCTCAATTTCTTAATTTGTAAAATGGTAATAAGACTTGTCTTGCCCATCTCTCTGGGATGTCAAAGTTGAAGTCAGATAATTAGGTAGCCTTATTTTCTTTTAGAAAAAAAAAAAGCACTTTAAGAATTCTAAAGTGAAAAGTGAGTTCATGCTCTCTACAGTGATTTTGAATCTAGTGAGTGCAGCATCAACTGTTCAAACTGCCCTCAGAGAATTATTTTCCACACTTTATCCAATCTAGGTTTGCCTACAATCACTAAAGTGGGAGAGAAGTACCAAGGAACAAAATGCATCTCTTCACAAATGCTTGACTCAGGTCTACTTACTGCTACTTGTACAATGTGCCCATTGTTTTTACACCTTGGAGCCTTTGCACTAACGTTCCCACTGCCCAGAGTATGCTTCTGGTCAGTTCTAAATCTCTACATACTTACCGGGAGTGCACCATAGAGAGCATCAGGGAGGGAGATAGAGATGAAAAGGGAAATTCTGCAATCCCTAACTTCTAAGAACATAGCTAGTGCAGGAGAAAGACAAGCAAACCAAGTAAGGTTGCATAAATTAAGTGGTCAATAGAAGTACAAGTAATGCAATATGCTGGAGTACAAAATGAATTTTGGCTGCGTGGAGGAAGTAGCATCTAAGTTGGACCTCTAAGTTATCTAATTCTATAACCAAGAAAACCTTTTATTGTATTTTGAAAATATCTCTAGGGACATTATCCCATTTGAACCCCACAACGACCCTGTGAGACGGACAGAGATCAGCAGCCCCACTTTATGGATGAAGAAATTGATCTTCAAATTGTGGTGCAGTTGGTAGGTGGTAGAGCCTGGACCGAAATCCATATAGGCTGTCCCTAAATTCTGAGGAAAGGGCATTGCATTGGGTTTCAGTTCCAGCTGTCTTTCAAGCCCAGCCCCAAACCTAAGTCTACTAGAAAAGTCTACCTTGAGCCTTCAAGGTATTTCCCTCCGTTGAGCCCCAGAGCATTTCATATTTCTCTGAGAACATTAAATCACTTCTATCCAGTATTACTATAATTAAGGTAAAAATTTCACCTCTAATACTAGACTGCTGGCTTCTTAAGGAAAGGCTCTGACTCCTAATTGAGCATTCATTGCACTTAGCACAGTGCAGTGTATAGAGCAGATATGAAATACTTATGTTAATAGTGCCGTCATTATCAGGAATACAGGTCATTTTACACCTTTCTTCTACCATTCATATCTAATTTGACACCAAGACTTGTCAGTTTTTTGCAATTTCTTCTTTTTAATTCCTATTGCCTATAATCTTGAGTATAAAACTTGACTACTTTATATCTAGATTAATAAATTAACTGATCAAATCTCCAGGGCCTTCCCAGTCCAATTTATCTTCCAAACTACAACCACATTCATCTTAATTTCCTGTGTCTCCTGCTTTTTGTCTTTAATTATTCCCCTCTGTCTATGGGACATTTAACACAAAGACTTGTTCTTAGCCTGTTCCCTGTGAGACCTTCGTTTCACTACCACCAGTCTGGTAAGCGTGTTTTGAATATGCTTTGTTCATTCTCGTCCAGAGACCCTGGCTCTTTTCCATTATGCTTTTCTGGATATCTGCCCTCTTCCTCTTCCTCTACCACACACCCATTCTAATGCCACTCCATTCATGATGGCATACCTTTGCTATAAAATCTTTCCTCACAACAACCTTCTTTCCATAAACCTTAACAAACTTAAATCTATATCACTCATTTGGCACACATGTTGTACTACAAATTGTTCTTTTTCCAAAGGAAGTACAAGATCTCCAAGGTCAAGAATAGTTTCCTCTAGCATTTAATTTGGCTCTACTCAATGGTTTACTTTACCATTATTTTCCCCCAACATAGAAATGCAAGAGACATGGACAGTCCAATAATTCAAATACTTCCTGTTCCCCCAGGTACTTATAATATACAGTTTTCTGTCACAAATACTCAAAACATTTTTTTCTAACCATTTCATCTGTATTCAGAAGCACCTTTGATGTACTATGTTGGGTCCAACTTCTTTAAACTCGGCCTCGGTGATCCACATGTCCTGGAAGGCAGACAGGGATGCAAGAATAGAGCCTCCCATCCACACTGACAGTTTCCTTTCTGGGGGAGCTGTAACCTGCACTGGCGTATTGGCAGGTACCATATTTGCTATATCTTTAACTAGCCGCTTGTCCAAACCAGGGAAAGAGGTTGATCCCCCAGCAAGGACAATATTAGAGAAAAACGAATTCCTCAGGTCCGTATCGCATTTCATTATGCTGCTGAAACACAACTTATCGATGCCAGGGGTATCAAGGTTCATAAGATGTGGAGAGAAGAGGGCCTCTGGACAATGAAAGAGCTGGTCCTGGAGCTTGATCATCTTTCCATCAGGCAGGTGGTAAACTTTCTCTACAAACTCAGGATTCTTGGCCATTTCCTCTTCATAGTTCATTACCACATAACAAGAGGTTTCCTTAATGTCTGCAACAATCTTTCTGTCTGCAGTACTAAGCAACATGATGCCATGGTCCTTCAACAGCATCATGAGGTAGTTGGTGAGGTCAAGGCCTGCCAGATCTAGCTGCTGGACGCCATGAGGCAGACAGTAACCCTCGAAGATGGGCACACACTGGGTCACCCCAGCACCTGAATTCAACACAAAGCCAGTTGTGAAGCCAGCGGCAAAGAGAGCAAGCACCCCTTGGATGCACATATAGAAGGCAGGAACCTGCAAATGCTCAAAAAACACTTCAGTGATCTGTTGCCGGTTCACCAGTGGGTTCAGTGCTGGCTCGGTAATCAAGACTGGGCCATCACAGGCCTTTAGCTTCAGATTATGATCATAGATATGCTTCCACATGATTTCCATGTCTCCCCAGGAAGTAACCAGACCACGCTCCACTGGATAGCTGTAGGAAAAGCAATAAGATAAATGGCAGCAGGTTTTGCTCTTTTGTTTTTTGTTGTTTGTTTTTGTTTTTGTTTTTTTACAATGACAGCTTTTAATTTTTCTAGGGCAGTGACAGCCAGGCAGAAAAGGTAACTGCCAGCAACAGTTAGCATAGCTACTCTCTTCCTCCGCAATTTTTGTTGATTTCCATTTTTCCCACCTTTAGAAGACAAATAATCCTTTATTTTTTTTTTAAAGATTTTATTTATTTGGCAGAGAGAGACACAGCCAGAGAGAGAACACAGCATGGGGAGTGGGAGAGCGAGAAGCAGGCTTCCCTGGGATCAGGGAGCCCGATGAAGGGCTGATCCCCGGACCAGGATCATGACCCCAGTGGGAGGCAGATGCTTAACATCTGAGACACCCAGGCGCCCCCACAAAAATCATTTTTAAAAAATCAGGGAATCTTTACATAATAGTATAGTTTTAAAATCAATTAATTAAAGAAACCCACATGATGAGGGTACTATGAATTAAGTGATATTCTTAATGAACTTATATTTTATGAATAACTTTATACATTTGAATACATCTGTTTAGATACCAAGAGCAAGTGATGTTCACTCTTGGATGTTTAGCACCCCTTGGAGATTTGTGGCCTGCACCAGCGGGCTGAAACTTTCCTGTTCCTCGTTTCCATATCCTGGCAACTTTGAGCCCCTCATCTGGATTCCCCCTGCCCCTAGTGGGTCCTGCCTGCTGGGAGAAGGCCATACCTGATGGACAGTGAGTGTCTTCTTTCCTGCGCCTCATCGCCCACACACAGTTCTAGCGCGCTCTTGGCCTCCCAGTTCTGGCCTTTGGCTCGGCCGATAATATTCGGGTATACAAACTGGGGTTCCCGCGAGCCAGCCAGGCCCGCCTTGATCATTCCTGAGCCGTTGTCGATCACCACTGGTAGCTGGTAGTAGCTCATGCCGCCGCTGCCTCCTGTCGCCTGGCCACACCGGCCACCCTGCCTGTGGGCTGCGCCAGTGGGGCGGAAAGTGCGGGGGCACAGGCCCTGGACAGAGTTAACAGACCCACCGCCAGGAACGTCGCGTCACAAAGGCCCCGGCCTGCCCCACTAGGCCTGCGCCCTGGCCAGGGCGCGCAGGGGGCAGGGAGAGGCCTGGCCCATTGACTCTCCAAAGTACTGCCCACCGATTGCCTCTCACAGGGGCTGGGTCACTTGCCACCCCCTGGAATCCAGAGATGCCAGTATCAGGAAAACCCAACTTTCTTCCCTGAAGATACAAATCTAGCCCTTTACAAGTGGCTTTCTCTAATACCTGGGTGGGCCATGAAAACAATTTTCTTTTCCAAAGGCTTTAAATTCCGCCTAATAGGCATCTGTCCATGGAAAGCTCTGGAATGTGCCCTTGAAAGTAGGAAAAGGTGGAGAGAAACAGGGGAAAGTTGTCGAAGAAGCTGAATTTCAGAAGAAGCTTCTGAAACCCTCCTTAACTTATGAAAAGAAAAAGGAAAAAAATGCTGTGATTTAACGTGGGTTTTATACAGATGAACAAAGGGGAAGGGAAGGAAAAATGAAATAAGGTAAAGACAGGGAAGCAAACCTTAAGACTCTTAAATATAGGAAACAAACTGAGAGGTGCTGGGCGGGGGAGGGATGGGATAATTGGGTGATGGGCATTAAGGGCACGTGATATAATGAGCACTGGGTGTTATGTGCAACAGATGAATCACTAAATTCTGCCCCTGAAACTGATACTATAATATATGTAAACTAACTTGAATTTAAATAAAATCTTGAAAGAAAAAAAAAGTGGGTTTTATATACTTTTATTATTGTTTCTATATGATGGGCAAATACTTTGTTGTGTTTCTTTCCTGCAGTTTCTAAGCAAAATGTACTCAAAACCAAAATGGTAGAGTCTTGCTTTTTTTTTTTTTCTTTTGATTGATTGATTGATTTTTAAGAATCTCAGCTGGTTATCCCTTGTGTGATATGTAAGGTCATTCTCATTTCCTAAAAATACTTGATTTTTAGGCATAAGGACGTGCCTGCCTGTTTACAAGAAAAGCGATATTCCCTCGGTCATGTGAAGTGCAAGATTAGAATAATTTAAGTACACTGCGTGCCAAAACGTGCATCTTGGTGTTTGATTTTTTTTATCCCCTTAATTCTACACACTGTGTGGAGAATTTTAAAGTAGGCAAGTTCGGACCTCTGGTTGGTCTATGAGAGCAGGGGAGGAAATTCAAAAAAGCCCGTCCTTCCACCAGAGGCTGGAAGGGTCAAGTTACTAAGTAACAGAGGTGGCATTTGCTGCTGCAGACCACTGCAAGAAGGGGGACTCCAACGAAGCCCCGCACTTGCCCCGGGCTTCTCAGCACTGCGTGGCGGGGAGAGAATGCCAAATAAAACATTTCTTTCCCACAGAAGAGAGTGTACCAAAAGGAAGTGCAAGGAGCCAGTGCTAGGTTTCTGCAGCGGTCCGTCCCTAGGGGCCGGGGGCGGGGGGGGGGGGGGGCGCGGAGGGGGGGTATCGCACGCAAATTCCAACTTTCAAAATACTTTCAGCATCACACAATTAAAAGTGTAGTCATTTTTCCTTTTCTGTTTGTTTGTATTTTTTTCTATAAAAGCTACCTTAGTACTGCTTTAAGTGCCGGGAAGTCCATGGAACTACATCCATATCTAGGCCATTCTGAAGCTGAGAAGCCAGCGAGGTTTCCGTAGTGTAGTGGTTATCACGTTCGCCTAACACGCGAAAGGTCCCCGGTTCGAAACCGGGCGGAAACAAATGCTGCACATTTTTCTTTACTACCAGGTTTCCTCAAACAGGGCCGTGTCACTTTTACCAATCTAGCTTTCTAAAAGACAATCTAAATACAAACTTGTGGAACAGTATAAATTTGAACTTTCACCTTGGTTATTTTATTCAGCAAATGTTTTCACTGACCACTGGAGACGCAGAAATGTTTCAAAATTAGAAAAAAAAAATTTCAACTCCCAAACAACTACTGATAAATAATGTAATGTACAACCTAGAGAGGAGCGCAAACACGGTGTTAAAAACTGTTAGCCCTGTTGTCTCCTGAGCATTCTTTGTATTACAAGTTATTTAATTTTCCATTAGTTCTCCCCTTCAGATTGCAAATTCCCCTAAACGCCAAGAGACCATATATCACTCATACTATGCATAGTTGGTGTCACGCTTAACACCTGGTAGACTCATAACTATTTCTACTGAAAAGGGTTCCGACAAAATATAAAAGAAATAAGAAAGATGAAATCAAGAACCCAACTCAGCTTTTTCCTGTTATAAAAATAATGATAGTGACTTTATCCACAGATATGATTTTTACAGACGAGAGAAAAGAAGCTAAAGAGGAAACAATGTAATTGGAAAAATCTCGGAAGAAACGAATAAATTCCAGTTGCTGTCCTTTAAAACGAAATCATAAGTAAATATCCTAAAGTCCTGACACTACTTTTTTTTTTTTTTTTTAGTATTTTATTTATTTGGCAGAGAAACAGCCAGGACAGGAACAGGAGCTGGGGGAGTAGAAGAGGGAATGCAGGTTTCCCGCCGGGCAGGAAGCCCGATGCGGAGCTCGATCCCAGGACCCTGGGACCAGGACTTGAGCTGAAGGCAGACGCCTAACGACTGAGTCACCTAGGCGCCCCTGACACAACTTTTAACAAGAAAAAATGAAGTTTTGTTTTTCCGAGGCTTATGACGCCCACCAAAAACTAGGGAAAAATTCACCCTAACATATTAACATATTAACTAACATATTAACGTTTGTATGTTACGCAGATATCTGGCATCCTTTTCCTTCACTGTACAAAATCTGCATCCGATGTAAATCACTATATTAAAATTTTCCTGGTCCAGACGCAGAACCTCTTCCGGTATAAAGCCCACCTTCCTGCAATGTTGCGCGTGCCCAGTGTACCCTACTGCTTTGCTCCGCTTTGCTGCATCTCAGACTTGTAACAGGTAAGGATATCCTGGAAACTAAGCTGCAGTCGGCTGATGCAAACCAAACCCAGGGGGGTCCCAAGAGCTTTCGGGTACGTAAACTGAAAAGGGGTGATCTGTCTCAGCTTGAAAATCTCCCATGGCCAGGAGCCTAAGTACACAAGCTGCCTGCACTCGCGGGGTCCCGAGGAAGGGGAGGATGATGGGAGAAGAAGAGGAACTACAAGCCCCAGCATGCAGTGCACACTCTGGCTCCTGGAAAGAGGGCCTCGGAGAGGTGCAGCCCAACCGCGGGCCGTCGAAGAGATGCCGACGGCCGACCACAATGTTCAGAATGAGGAAGACAAGCGCGGCGCTGTGAAAAAGCCTTAAGTCCCGATTCATGACGTTTGCGGTTTCGCCGGGGGCCCTACTATGCTGAGGAGTGGAATTTCCGGACCACACTGGCCGGTCCTCGCCAGGCTCGGACCTCCACAGTCCCAGAGCCTCCTGCGTTTCCGTGGAATGCCCGGGCCGGATATGATGTCTCCGTAGAGAAAAAAGGAAGAGGCGGAGCGGGGCGCGGTGACGTCCTTCCAAGATGGCGGAGAGAGCGTGAAGAAACTGTTCCCCTTTGGTTTGCTTTAGGTGAGTTCTTTTTTCACCCCTTAGATTGCCAGTCCCACTCTCTAGACCCTGGGCCATCGGAGGGCACTCTTTTTGGAGTTCCAGTTCAGGTCGGGGAGAAGGTATTAACGTGGAAAGCTCGAGGAGGCAGCCCGATGTTGGCCTTGGCCACAACCTCTGCTGTGGGAACTGGAGGTAGTGGGAGCTGGGCGAAGGGCAGTGCGGCACAAGCCGGGAGACGTTGGCTTTGGTTGTCACTCTCCGTTGCGGTCGGGAATGGAGAAGTGGGAAGAAAGGGGGTGTGGCTTCCTCCGGGCGAGTGACGGAACCTTGACAACTCTTGGCTCTGCTCATTCTCCGCGCCTGGGTACCCACTTGGCGTTTTAAAGCAGCTGTGCACTAGGGAAACTAACTGCTTTAGTGATTTGAGAGCAATTTTAAAGAACTCGTACCGTGTTTTTTCGCCATCTGTTCAAAGGGGGTCATTTCTTAGTGGTTTGTTGTCTTTTTTCCCCAGCATGTGCGTGCGAACTGAGCTTGAAAGTCTGAAGGTTCTATTTCTGCAAAAGCGTGAAATTTTGCGGTGCTTTTTTTCAGGTCATGCAAGTGTTTTCATATATCGCCATTTATTTATGTGACCCAAGGATTGTGTTAGTTGTCCAAGATGTAACATAGACAGGAACTTACCCTTCAGCATTTTAAACTATTCTGTTTGATAAGAATTTTCGTTGGGGGAGGCAGTAAATGAGAACTGACTTTGTTTTTGTCCATGTTCTGTCCCATGTCCCTTCTCCCCTTACCAATTGCTTGGGTGAGATGTTTGATGAAAACTTAGGGTTACTGACTTGCTATTTCTTTTTGTCTTTTAGAACAAGGGTAAAATTCCATTCTGATACCAAAATGCAGTATTCGCACCACTGTGAGCACCTTTTAGAGAGACTGAACAAACAGCGGGAAGCAGGTTTTCTTTGTGACTGCACTGTGGTGATTGGGGAATTCCAGTTTAAAGCTCATAGGAATGTGCTTGCCTCATTTAGTGAGTATTTTGGTGCAATCTACAGAAGCACTTCTGAGAACAATGTGTTCCTTGATCAGAGTCAGGTGAAGGCTGATGGATTTCAGAAACTGTTGGAGTTCATATACACAGGAACTTTAAATCTTGACAGGTAAAGTACACATTTTATTTTCACTTATAAAAGCTAGTCAGCATTCTGTGGGGATAAAGTAGACTTGTATTTTTTCCATTCAGTCCCTTAACTTGGAGTCTTCTTATAGTCATGTGTACAATACTATTGTTGTTTTTAATAAAGAAGTCAGTATTACTGATTTGGGGTGAACAGACTGCATTTCTTAAGCACAAAAGGCACAGGCGTTAATAAGATTAAAGCTTTGTTTCTGACACATTTGATTTATCTACTGAAATAAAGCCTGTGATTTCAGTTATGAAAACATGAGGAACATATACAATGAATTCTAAGTGAATTCCAGTTTCTTTGGTCTTTATGTACCTCTGCTCTTTTCCCTCTCTCACTCTATCCCCTACCTCTTATGGTGGTGGAGGTAAGGGAGTATAGATGAAGAAAGAAGGATAAGCCTCTGTTCATTTGGTAATACTCCCATTTCTAACCATAGATAGCAATGTGCAGGACCTCTTCCTGATCTTGTTTCAGGAAAATAATTTCCTTGGAGCGTAAATGGCAGTGGTTCCTGTTATCTCTGTAAAGCTATCAGTGCTAATGCTTAAATCAGATCTGAGGTGCTAGAATGCTTTTTTGAAATGTTTAATGCTCTCACTGCACTAATAAGAAGTAGATTCTGAGGAATTTGATAATGTAGGTGCTGTGTGTCTCCCATGCATAGTGAACTACATAATTAAGTTTAATACTAATGCATTTATTAGTTGTGGAGGGAAATGTGGAGGTGGAAGAGAAACCTATCAAATTACTCCTGTTTTCTTTATCTCTTATGAAAGTGTGAACATGACTAGATCATAATCTGACGTGAAAATATTATGGGCTTTAGAGTTAGGTCTATCCTGTCAGTCACTGTGTCTCTGAGCAAGATACAACCTCTGAAGGCCTCAGTTTCCCCATCTGTAAAAGTGAGATGGTAATAACTACCTTGGTGTTACTGTAAAGATCAAGGATTTACTTGAAGGCCCTCCTCCTGATGAACATTAGTTTCATTTATCTACCCTTTTCTACTCTCCTCTTCCTTTAACTCCACAATTTTTGGAGAATTAGGAAAGAAGCCAAAAGGAAACACCTGAAATTCTGCCACCCACTGATAATCATTGTTAACATTTCGATTAAATATTCATTCATTCTTTTCTAGATGATCTCTCTCTATATATATATACAGTATATATATACACATAACACAGTAAGCAGAATCCCTCTCTCTGTTTTACACTGCAGCTTATTCTTTAAAAAGCTAGAAGCAGGATGTTCCTTAATCCTTTTGAAAAGAAAACATTTGTACTGTTTGGAATTATTTTTAAATTTTGGGGTGATGACATCTTTGAGTCAGTTCTATATGAATTGATTAAAGGAACAGACCAGTGTCATAGATTAACCCACATGACAGATTATTTAAACTTACTGAATAGTTGACTCTACAGGTGCCTCTTACTTAAATATTTAGAATATGTAATATAAAATAACCATAAAACTAGTGAATTTGGGTTGATCTTCAATTTAGTAGTTTCCCTTTCTCAATTAACTTTTCCAGAACAATCTTGAATTGATTTGAACACACTGAAGAGCATCTTACTTTGAGCCTTCATGCAAAGGACCAATGTGAAAAGAGCCAGATTTTTGCTCTTGGCAAATGGATAGAGATCTATAGATATTGTAGTATATGTTTGAAGATCTGAGTGATTTATGACACTAGTTAATTTTTAATTTCAAATTAAGAATTTTTGGTACATACCTTTCCTGGGAACTAGTTGTTTGAGCCCAGCCACAGATGTGAGAAGGCTTACATCAAAAGTAGAAAGTCTGTATATAACTTAGTGATTAAATTTAGTGGAAAAAAAAATAAAGAATTAAGTGGACTCATGAGCCAGATTTCCTTGATCAAATCGTAGTTTTAACACACTGTGATCTTGTACAAGTTAGCTTTTTTGGGACCTCTTAGCCTTCATTTGTATGTAAAATGAATTATTACGGATTGCATAGACATGTCCTAAGAATTAAATGAACTGTTCATGTAAAGTGTTTAGCCATATATCTGGCACTGTGTAGTTAAATGACTTTCAGTGACTGTTTAAAAGATGAAAGCAAGTTTGCAAGCACTGTAACTTCATGCTTGTAAACAAAAGCAGTTATTGATGTGAACAGATGCTGATTGGTTCTCTTAACCGTAACTGAGATTATAGGCTGTCTATGAAATAGATGAATAATTGGTATGAAATACTGTATCAGTACTGAACAATTAATGTGCCAATTTGTATTGGGCTTAAATGCTACCAGACCTTGTTATGTGTTTGGTGGTTCATTTTATGGAACACTAAGTCACAATTATAATTGGAGGCCTTAGTATAATGAGTGATAAATTTGGTTTTGTTCTAGTGGTATTTCTCATTTATTATAATTTAATAATAGACTGTAACAAAATTAATAAACATGCTTAAGGAAAAGCATAACATTTTTAGAAAGTGTTAATGCTATTGTATATGTGGCAAAAACAAAATACTTTGTATAAAAGATGAACAAGATTGTGTTTATATTTGGAGCATTTGTGCTTTATCTTTGCAAATAAAGAATTAACTTCATTATAAAGATCATTTGTTATATATTCCAAAATTATAACTGAGGGACATAAGAAGTCTTTAGGTAATGTTTTCTTATCTAGGGAAAAGACTCCATTTGCAAGTAGGTTATATTCCAAGAGTTTATAGTATGTTTAGGAACTCAGGGTATATTTTCCCAGAAAATAAAATGTTCCCTAAACTTGTGATTAGGTTTCCAAACTGGCCTATCAACCTACTTAATCTGTAATGAGCTGAAAAATGATTATATATATAACGAAAGGCAATTTTTAAAAAGCCAGTGTAATGTTAAATTAAAAAAGAAGAAACAGGGACACCCAGGTCCTGGAACCGAGCTCTACATTGGGCTCTTTGCTCAGCAGGGAGCCTGCTTTTGCCTGCCTCTCCTGCTTGTTCTCACTCTCTGACAAATTTCTTAAATAAAAAAAAAAAAGAAGAAACATACAGGTGGCACTTGAAAGAAAGAAGTTTTCATTAGATGATGAGAAAATGGATAGAGATCTATAGATATTGTAGTATATGTTCGAAGACCTGAGTGATTTATGACACTAGTTAATTTTTAATTTCAAATTTTACTCTTTTTTTAAAGATGTATTAATAGCACTATATATTAATCAGCTGTGACTAAAACCGTTTTCTGGTTTATATGTATAATGAAGAGGGGACAGGGAAAATACATTTTTTTTCTGAAGAGTTTAATATTATTTGGGGGAAATGGCAAGTAGTAAGTTTGCTTGGAGGGTGTGTTTCTGTGTGTGTATGTATGTTTATTTGCAGATACTTAAAAGGGTCATATTTTTATATTAGTAGTTACTCAATTCTCAGATTTTTTTTTTTAAGATTTTATTTATTTATTTGACAGAGCTCACAAGCAGGCAGAGAGGCAGGCGGTGGGGGAGGGGGTGGTGAAGCAGGCTTGCCGCTGAGCAAAGAACCCAATGCAGGGCTCAACCCAGGACCCTGGGATCATGACCTGAGTCGAAGGCAGAGGCCTTAACCCACTGAGCCACCCAGGTGCCCCAACTCTCAAATTTTTTTTAAATGAAGGTTTTGTTTATTTATTTGAGGGATGGAAGGAGAGAGCACAGAGGAAGAGGGAGAAGCAGGCTCCCTGCTGAGCAGGGAGCCATATGTGGGGCTCTCTTCCAGGTTTTCAGGATCATGACCTGAGCTGAAGGCAGACATTTAACCAACTGAGCCACCCAGGCACCCCTCAACTCTCAGATTTTATAGCTAAGAAAATCAAAGTGCCTAAATGTCCTGACTTACCGTGATGAATTCACCTTGTAATGCCAGAGCCAGTACTAGAGAAATTAAACAATTTTTCTTTGCAATATAAACTTCTGAAGGGCAGGGACTATCTGATATTTCTAAATATTCCTCTTAGTGGACCACACATGATAGATGCTTAGTAAATATTGACTGGAATGTTGAACTGGGTGAACTTAAGTCTTTTTATATAATTCTAGTAATGACAGACTCTCCAACTAACATGAGTTGAGTCACACACACACACGAGGATTGTTAGAGCTGAGTGCATTCTAAATCCTTGTTCCTTCCAAGTATAATCAGTAAACCAGCAGCATTGGCATCACCAGCAGGTATATTAGAAACGCAGACACTTAGGTCCCACCAGAGACCTCCCCACAGAATCTGAATCTACATTTAACAAGATACCTGGGTGACTCACAGGCATGAGAAAGTTTCAGAAGCACAGTTAAGGTCCCTCACAGGGGAGCATAGAAAGATGACAGGAAGTAATTTTTTAGACTCGCTGTTGTCAGTCCACAAAAGATGGTTGTATCTGAATATGCCTCAGGATGAATGAGAGGAGGCAATAAGTTGCCAACAGCTACTTTTTGTGTTGCCAGTATTTTTTAAAACACACAGTTATTATTTAACATCTTATTTTCTCATAGTGGTACATAATGTAGTATGTAACGAATTGTTTACATCTTTTCAAGTTGCAAAACTGGAGATTTTTGCCTACACGTTATTCTGAATGAGTGAATGAATTTTTGTAAATTTGTTCTTTTAGTTATGCCTTTTTCATCATTTTGCTGCATTAGGTTTTTAAAAGACATTGAAATTTATGTGCAGCTCTGTTTTCACAAGTAGCTTTTCTTTGTTCAGAATATTGTCATTTAGCCTTGTTTCCTTACAGTTGGAATGTTAAAGAAATTCACCAGGCTGCTGACTATCTCAAGGTGGAAGAGGTGGTCACTAAATGTAAAATAAAGATGGAAGATTTTGCTTTTATTGCTAATCCTTCTTCTACAGAGATATCTAGTATTACTGGAAACATTGAATTGAATCAACAGACTTGTCTCCTTACTTTACGAGATTATAACAGTCGGGAAAAATCAGAACTGTCTACAGATTTAGTTCAGGCCAATCCTAAACAAGGGGCTTTAGCAAAGAAGTCATCTCAAACTAAAAAGAAGAAGAAGGCCTTCAACTCCCAGAAAACAGGACAGAATAAAACAGTGCAATATCCCAGTGACATTTTAGAGAACGCGTCTGTTGAATTATTCTTAGATGCAAATAAAGTATCCACACCTGTAATAGATCAAGTTTCACAAAGAAATGATAATTCAGAACTCGAGTTGACGTCAGTTGTGGAAAATACTTTTCCAGCACAAGATATTGTGCAGACTGTTACAGTGAAACGGAAACGTGGAAAATCACAACCCAACTGTGCTCTAAAGGAACACTCTATGTCTAACATAGCCAGTGTCAAGAATTCTTACGAGCTGGAGAGCTCTGGGGAAGAGCTGGATCAGAGGTATTCCAAGGCCAAGCCAATGTGTAACACATGTGGGAAAATGTTCTCAGAAGCCAGCAGCTTGAGAAGGCATATGAGAATACATAAAGGAGTTAAACCTTATGTCTGCCACTTGTGTGGAAAGGCATTTACCCAGTGTAACCAGCTGAAAACGCATGTAAGAACTCATACAGGTAAGACTGGTTTGTGGGAGATAAAATTGCTTTTATATTGAAATAACATCTTTGTACAGAACATATTAATAAGCAGTGTTGACTGTTTTTGACCAACATTTGGTATATACTTGCACTCACAAATGCATGTTAGATTGTTGAAAATTTATTTGTAATTGTGACCAAGTATTTAATGGTTATTTGTTTTATTGCTGCTGATCACTCTGAAGTCCTAATGTTTGAGGTCTTTGTGCCATTTTCTCTCATAGTTACAATAAACACAAACTTGATTCTAGCGTGCTAAGTATTTAACAAACAGATTAAGAGAACTGATAAAAAGTAGTTACAACTCAGGACAATTCTCAGACTTCGCCAACCATCTTACCTTCTGCTTCCTAGAGTGTCGACTTCTGAACATGTTTCTTAGAATTACACACACATTCATTCCTCAGCCCCTGTGTTAACCTTTGTCAGTACACTTAGATTTGTACATTTTAAGATTCAATTCTCTCATTGATCACCTTTCACTATTATGAAATGAGAACACTGATTTCTTTTAATTCTACTAATGTTTTCAATAGACAATCCGGAAAAAAATCCCATTTGTTTTTTTTACTATTAGCAGTTAACATTTTCTGAATACTGAAAATAGTACTGTTGATGAACTCTTTTGAAAGCTTATGTGGTTCAAGCAGCTCAAACAATATCTCCTTTTAAATATAAATTTTATTTGCTTGTTCTTTTAGGTGAGAAGCCATACAAATGTGAATTGTGTGATAAAGGATTTGCTCAGAAATGCCAGCTGGTCTTCCATAGTCGTATGCATCATGGTGAGGAAAAACCTTATAAATGTGATGTATGCAATTTACAGTTTGCAACTTCTAGCAATCTCAAGATTCATGCAAGGTAAAAAACAAAACAATGAGTTGTTTGGTCTTTGAGTCTGTTATTCACCGTAGTCTTTGGAATAGCCTACTTTATTAGCACTCAGGACAGAGTTCTAATTGTGGCTCCACCATTAAATTTTCTTAACATAGTCAAGGAACCAGAAGGAAGCCATAGTGACTGGAGAGGAATAAATAAGGGAGAGACATAAGATTAGAATGGTGATAGGGCATCTAGATTGTATAAGATTTTGTAGGTCATTATAAAGCTTTTACTCTTGAGATTGAAAAGTAAGTAATATATCTTATTTACATTTGACGGATATGACTCTGGCTGCAATATTAGAAAAAGAATGTAAGATTGCAAGAATGGGAGCAAAGTTACCAGTTAAGAAGCTATAGATAAAATCCAAGTCAGAGTGATAATGATACAGGCCAAAGTGGTAACTGTGGAAGAGATAAGTAATTGTCAGATTCTAGACATACCTTTAAAGGTAGAACAACAGATTTTGCTGCAGATTGGATGTTGGGTATGAAAGGAGGAAAGAAGAGTGGAATCAAAGATAATTCTGAGGCTTACAGACCCAAGCCTTAGATAGAATTAATATTAACTGAAATGGAAATTTGTGGCTAGAGCAGTTTAGGAGGGACTGGAGATCCAAACATGTTAAATTTGAGGTGATTATTAGACATCTGAATGGAGATATACATTGGTTATGTAAATCTGTAGCTCAGGGGACTGGTTTGAGCTGAAGGTACAAATTTGGGAGTCTTCAGTGTATTGATAGTATTTAGGGCTATAACATGAATGAGGTCACCAGGGGAATGAATGTGGATAGAAAAGATACCAGAGGACTGAGTCAGAGTCACCCAGAGGTGACTAGGAAGGAACAGCCAGTCTGGGAGGAAAACCAAGAGTAGACTTCCCTGGAATCCAAGTGAAGGAAATTATTCCAGAAGGGAGCAGTCAGCTCTGTCAAATTCTGAGGATAGGGAGGTAAAGACTAAGAATTCAGTTGAATTTAGTAGAGTGAGAGGTCAGCAGTGCTCTTAACAAAAGCAATGTTAGCAGAGACTAGTAGAAAATAGTAGATAAGAAAGTGGAAACAGTTGGAGACTCAAATTTTTGATAAAGGGGAGCAGAGAAATGGAGGAGCAAAAGAGGTCAGGGGTCTTTTTTTTTTTTTTTTTTTAAAGATTGAAGACTTCAGTATATTTATGCTGTGATACAATGGGATGGGAAAACTGAATGGTGGAGGAAAATACAGGAGTGATACTGAGTAGGAATGGGGGATAGGATAGTATCTTCATTATGCAAATAGGAGTAATTGAGTTCAGATGAAGGGTCACCTTCATGTTAGAGTTAAGAAAAGAACAGCAAATACATGAGTACCTCTATAGGTGGAGAGTTGGGATGGTGGAAATTTTCTTCTGATTGCTTAAACTTTCTCAGTAAAACAGGAAGCAAGGACATCGGCTAAGGAAAGAGTTTTAAAGAGTGAGTGAGTGGCGGCTGGACGGTTCAGTTGTTAAGTGATTGCCTTCAGCTCAGGTCATGATCTTGGGGTGCTGGAATTGAGACCTGCTGCTTCTCCCTCTCCCATTCCCCATGCTTGTGTTCCCTCTTTAACTCTGTCAAATAAATAAATAAAATCTATTAAAAAAAAAAAGGCATGAATGGACAAGTGAAAATAATTGCCTGTGGTATTAGGGGCATACTTGACAACCATATAAAGATGATGACAA
Source organism: Mustela lutreola (assembly GCF_030435805.1). Classification (NCBI taxonomy): domain Eukaryota; kingdom Metazoa; phylum Chordata; class Mammalia; order Carnivora; family Mustelidae; genus Mustela; species Mustela lutreola. The sequence goes on along the minus strand of NC_081291.1, from coordinate 130,769,477 downwards.
TTTTTTTTTATTAACATATAATGTATTATTTGCCCCAGGGGTACAGGTCTGTGAATCATCAGGCTTACACAATTCACAGCACTCAACATAGCACATACCCTCCCCAATGTCCATAACCCAGCCACCCTATCTGTCCCCCACCCAGTTTGTTTCCTAAGAGTCTCTTATGGTTTGTCTCCCTCCCCGGTCCCATCCTGTTTCATTTTTTTCCCCTCCCTACCCCCCAAGACTCTGCCGTGCCTCTCAAATTCCTTATATCAGGGAGATCATATGATAATTGTCTTTCTTTGATTGACTTATTTTACTTAACATAATACCCTTTAGTTCATCCATGTCGTTGCAAATGGCAGGACTTCAGATTTTTTGATGGCTACAGAGTATTGTGTATATATATATACACCACATCTTCTTTATCCATTCATCTGTTGATGGACATCTAGGCTCTTTTCATAGTTTGGCTATTGTGGACATTGCTGCTATGAACATTTGGGTGCACGTGCCCCTTCGGATAACTACATTTGTATCTTTGGGGTAAATACCCAGTAGTATGATTGCTGGGTCGTAGAGTAGCTCTATTTTCAACTTTTTGAGGAACCTCCATACTGTTTTCCAGAGTGGCTGCACCAGCTTGCATTCCCACCAACAGCGTGGGAGGGTTCCCCTTTATCCGCGTCCTCGCCAACATCTGTTGTTTCCTGACTTGTTAATTTTAGCCATTCTGACTGGTGTGAGGTGATACCTCATTGCTTGGCACAATTTTTGTTAACTAATTTTAGAACAGGTTTTTTGATAACAACCAAAACATTTATTTTTGACAGTTTACATTGAAACTATTAATTTTAAATAATATTTTTGGTCTGTTAAGATGAAATAAAATACTGCGTGAAAACTGTATGAAAGATGTTTATTGCAGAGACTGGCCCAAATTGTTTTACTTACCAGCCTATAACTTTATATTTATTTATGAATAGGAAGCATAGTGGAGAGAAGCCATATGTCTGTGATAGGTGCGGACAGAGATTTGCTCAAGCCAGCACACTGACCTATCATGTTCGTAGGCATACTGGAGAAAAGCCTTATGTGTGTGATACTTGTGGGAAGGCATTTGCTGTCTCTAGTTCTCTTATCACTCATTCTCGAAAACATACAGGTAAGAATTTGACAGATGTTTAAAATAAGGAAAAGCTGTAAATAAAAGAAAGAAAAAGGGAAATTGAGCCCTTAAGGAAAATAGATTATAGACTTTGTGTTGTATATCTGTTGCGTTTGTGCTTGTTGAAGCTTTTTGTGTTTGTGGTTTTCACATAAATACTAGCTATTAAAGCAGATTTATTTTTTAGAGTAATAATGGTGGTTGGAATTGTTTTTATCATTTAACTTGTGTACATTAAAATCAGATAGTTTTGACAGTATATAAACTTGAGTTATATTTTATGACCTTAGAAAAACTCCTTAGCCTCTGTTTTACTTTTCTTGGGTAAAACTGTAGAGTGAAATTATGGGGTGAGGGTGGGTTTAGGTAGAACATAGATTTTTATGACTTCTTAGGACTTTTCCTATGCAGACATTCTATGATTTGCAAATTAAATGGATACTTCAGAGGCAGAGTATCAGTTTTGAAGCAAATCATACTCAAAGTTTATTTTCAGTTTTGATAGGGTACCTTTAAAAACAGATCTTTCCTAAATAATCTTACTCTTCTTAATATAGTAGATAGCAAGAATGAAAGTAATGGATTGATGAATTTTTAATCATATGTTTGTAATCATATAAAAATTGAACTTCTTGCCCAACTCTAGTCTACTGGAAGAATTTTGCAGAAATCAAGTTTTATTATATGAAAAGCATCAGGTTACATGAACAGTGTAAAATAATTACTAATGTTCATCTAAGTAGGTTCACACTGAAGATACCTCTAAAATACAATATATAAAGAGGTTTTAATTTAAATTCAGGTTACTTTAGATTATTGTAATTGATAAATATTATATTGGTATAGTACACCACTTCGCTATCTTTTATTTTCCATCTAGGTGAAAAACCATACATATGTGGTATTTGTGGGAAAAGTTTTATTTCCTCAGGAGAGCTCAACAAACACTTTCGATCCCATACAGGTCTGTGTTTAGGGAGAACGTATTATTTTTGGTTCTCTCTAATTTCTTTTTATGTAAACCTTGACTTTTAAACCATTATGGACTATATGGTATCTAGTCATACTCTACCTATAGTAATGTATAAATATTAACTTTACTTGCTTTGGTTTTTTTTTTTAGTTATTTGAAGTAGTATTAATTAAATTTGGTCTAGAATTGTATAGACTTTCTAATATGCCAGATAATAATAGTTTTTAGATTAATTTGGATTAAGTTGCACAGGTATACCAAAAAATGAAAAGGAATAGATAATATCAAGATAATATATTTTCTTATCAAATAGCGTTCAGTAAGCAGGTTTTCAGAATGAACTTAGCATTGATATGTTTTTTGTAATAGTATTGTGTAGTATGAAGAAAATATGGAACAAATTAACTTAAAGGAAAATGCCATTTTGAAATGAAATCAAAAGTGAAAATATACTGTTGTGATTTTTTATTTTTAAAATTATTCCTCATGATTCCTATCTAGAGTAATGTGAGCACCTAGTAGACATTTAATAAGCATCTATTTTCTCACGCTCTTTGTTTATAAAGCATTGAACAGTTCTTATTTCAGAGGAATTACAATTTTGTAGCATTTTATTCTGTCACCGTTTTTAAAGGATTTTCTAATTTGTAAGCTGCCAGAAAGCAGAAACCATAATTACACTTTTTTCCCTTAGCTGTTCCTCTTAGGGTCTGGCAGATAACTCGCACTCACTAAATGTCTAATAGAATTAAAAGCGTAATTAAATTTCTGTTAATAAACATGCTCCATTTTCCCAGAAATGGGGATGCTTTGTGTAATAAAGTAAAGGAGTGCCTAGTATGTATAGAAGTTTTCATTTCACTGTATTATAACCAAGTGATTAAAAAGATCATTTAAAACTAAATTTAAACAGTATAGTAGTGTTTGCACTTTGTTCATAGGCATTGATATTTTTGTCTTAGCAGCTTCTAAGATATTGAGCTTAAACTTTTTAACTTGCTTTTCAGGAGAAAGGCCATTTATCTGCGAATTATGTGGAAATTCTTACACAGATATTAAAAATTTAAAGAAGCACAAAACAAAAGTCCATTCCGGTAAATGTTTGTGTTTTATAAAAATTTGGTGCTCTCATATTGGTGCTATTCCTAAAATTTTGAGATGCACATTTTGACAGCTTAAATTAGGTATATATTTTTGAAAATTAGGTATACCCATATTAGGAAGGGAGCTTCATAATTTGTAGATAAGTTCACTAAGAATTTCTTTCCAAATTGACTTTCTAATAAACAATACTTGAGATATTTCCTCTTAAAAACCTGATTTATGGAGTTTCAAGAGTGAAAGAATATAAAAAACATATATATATGTATGTATCACTATTCTCCATACTAGAGTCTGGGTTACCTGGGAATAACTATAGTTATGTGAAGAAAAGGGCATCATGAGCCCTAATCCAGAGACCTATAAGAAGGAATATAATAGAAAGATATAAATAGGGGAATAGGTAGCCCCAAATTGTTACATAGAAATGGAAGGATAGACTATAAAACTTTAAGTCTGTTGCTTAAAATAAATCTTTGAAAAAGTTTTACTGTGTTTGTCATGATTAGAAACAAAATACTAGGCTTCTTCAGTGTGTAGAGATGTTAACAAGTCTGATGGTGAATAGAAATATAATAAGGATTAAGTCAGTAACTTCTGAAAACTGCAGTGTTGTTAATTGAACAAACACAAAATGCCTCTACCTCCAAAGTACACATTACTGCAAGATACATGAAGTTGAACAAGGCACATTCTTAGTCCTCAAAGAATTTGCAGTCTAGTGTGGGAGACCAGAAAGCTAAATAACTGTGATTACAAGATAAAATGTAGGGTATTATAGAGATACAAAAGTGTCAAAGAAGAGATAAAGTCTTTCTGTGATAAGTTTTGGAAAGGCTTAATTCTAGGGAACTTGAAGGTTGAAGGATGGAGATAGGAAAAAGAGCATTTGTCTCAGGCAGAGAGAGCATTGTAAGAGGAGTCGTTGGGAAGTGCAGGTTACATTCTTGGCTGGTTGAACTGAAGAGTGGTTTGGCAAGAACAGAGAAGTACAGTTTTATGAAAGTTAATAGGCAGTTTTGTCTAATGAAGACCGGGAGATTGAAATCATGTAAGTACTTTGGAGTGACAGGAGTATGATAAAGCTGATGGAAAATTTGAAGTCAAAAGTGTATCATGGTCAGGGTGATAATCACTCCCTAAGTGGAGCTAAATTTCTCACTTCTGGAAATAAACAAAAGTGCCATACCTCTGAACTTGAACTCAGAGAATAGTATGAACTAATTAATATGTTCAGCAAACAAATTTATTATGTATATAGCACTATTATTAAGTACTTTTAAGGAATTAGGGAAGCATAACTTGATCTATACCCTTAAGGAATTTATAGTCTGGTTGAGAATTCAGGGCATACTGAAGTAGAATGATCAGTAGCAGTAAGAGAGGTATCGCAAGGTGGCACATGAAAAATTGACAAGCGAGTGATAAAATAGATAACAGCTCACCCTAGTCTAGAACAGTTAAGTCCATTTTAATTTCAAGTTTGTGCTTGAACCTAGGCTTGAGGCCCCTATTGGATTTGAATAGATGATGAATGTGAATCAGTGTAAGAGAAACAGCATGAGTAAAAGGTGTGGAGGTTGGAATGCAGTGTTCTGAAATGGTAAGCAGATTTAGTCTGTGGGGTTTTGTTTTGTTTTCAAAGATAGCCTAAATTTGTTTCCCTCTATTTTAGGTGCAGATAAAGTTCTGGATTCTAGTATAGAGGATCATCCCTTGAGTGAACAAGATTCTATACAAAAAAGTCCGTTATCAGAAACATTGGATGTGAAACCTTCTGATATGACTTTACCACTATCTCTTCCACTTGGAACTGAGGACCACCACATCCTTCTGCCTGTCACAGATAATCAGTCTCCTACATCAGATACATTGTTGAGATCAACTGTGAATGGGTATTCAGAACCACAGTTGATTTTTTTACAGCAGTTATACTGACTTTGTGAGGAATATGGAATTGCTAAGACGTCTCTGGTAGTAAACATAAACATCTCTGGTAAGGTGCATATGTTCATATTAAATTACCATTCATTTGAGTTGTGACCATTATTTTTCATTCACTGAAGTAAACACCTGATGCTGCATCGTAACTGCAACGCTTGTTTTGATTTTTAGCTTTTATGTCTAGATTATAAACACAGCGTGTTAAGGAGTGAATTATACTGTAGTAGTACTATTTTGCATGGGTAAGTTATATTTTCTTTTAGAGCTGCCTTAATTCATGTTTATTTTGCATTTTTAAATTGCCTTTCATTTATTGAAGTGGAGTCTTTCCATTTATATGAGTCAGTTTTGACCTGTGGGATTTTTTAGTTTTTTTTTTTTCCCTCAAAATTTTAAGCAAAATCCAGGATAGTATCCGGCCAAGAATGTTGCAGTCACCCAGCCCCATAGATCAATACATAAATTCTGGGGGGGAAGTAAATTTTCATATTTCTACTTAAGAGAGTTTAGGTACTGAAAGACTTGTGCTATTTAATATATTCCATTGGAGGTAACTTTTCTAATGAATTTTAAAAAGTGTTTTTCTTAAAAGCTAGAAAACTGTATGTACGTTTTTGTTCTTTTAGAATTCAGTATTCTGGAGAAAAGCAAGCTTCAGTACTTTCGACTCAATAACTGAGTTATCCTAGACTACTTTTGCAAAATGAGTTTTGAATAGATCATTTGATTTTTTTACCTTGTTAAAAGACAGTTTAAAAATGTGATTCAGGTTATGTTTTAATAGGTTTCTAGATTACTGGCGATGAGGAAAATATACTGAGTTTTGAAAATTTTTGATAAGCCTCTCTTACACCTGTTATAATCTTTTTAAAATACTAAGCTCTAAAAGGAATTTTTTTTTTTTTTTTTTTTTTTTTTTTTTTTTTTTAGATTTTATTTATTTATCAGAGAGAGAGGGGGGAGAGAGCGAGCACAGGCAGACAGAATGGCAGGCAGAGGCAGAGGCAGAAGCAGGCTCCCTGCCGAGCAAGGAGCCCGATGTGGGACTCGATCCCAGGACGCTGGGATCATGACCCGAGCCGAAGGCAGCTGCTCAACCAACTGAGCCACCCAGGCGTCCCTAAAAGGAATTTTTTAAATATAAACTTAATGCATACTCTAAATCACTTGGCCTCTGAATTGACACATAATAATTACAAAGAGAGTTAAGAAACCAGCTTCAATTATAAGTAAACATTTGAGTTACCAGAAAGCCAGTTTATTAACTATTTTATATTTAAGTTTTCTGTGAGTTTTGAGTTTTAAAATTTTATAAATTAAACCATAACATTTGGCTGTTGTCATAATTTCACAGTAGTCTCTTTCCTTCCTGCTGAATGTAGAAAATAGAATATCATTCTAATATTCACTACCAGTCTTCCCCATTCCACTTTTCCCACATAATTGATTTATTTTATTGCCTAATCTTTGGACATTAAATTATCAGTTCCACAGAGTCAATTCCTATACTGCCGATCAAACACCATGGTGACATTATTTCTTATTTCTGCCATTGCTTTAGCTGTGGCTTATTTGTTTTCTGACTTTAAATTACACCTATAATAAATTTAATGTGAGGTTTTGGGTATTGATTTCTTTAATTGTATTTTCTCTGGCATCTTAGTCAGAGGAACCAACTAGAAGAGGATATAGTAAAACTCCTTAATTCTTGTGGAGATTGTGACCATTTCCCAACACAGTCAGCATTTTCACAATGGATTGCCACCAGTGGGACTGACTTAACTGAATAGACTTTGAACTGTTGCCTTTGTATAATAGACATCAAGCTTAGTATTTAATAATTTATCAAAGAAATCTAATTATGCTTGTGTATTAATATACTGGTTTAAATACAATTTACAAAGTTACAAAATGTTCAACTAATCTATTCTGGCTTAAATTCAATAGGAATTTCTTGGAATGTGAAGAAATTAAAGAAAATTAAAAGACTCAGCCTCTTTAAGAAGTCTGCTGAAATGGAGAGGTTATATTTAATTCACATCTTCATTAATCCAAGCATCTAATGAATAAAATTTCAAAATCTACAGTGATTTCAAAATTTTATGAGAGCAGTAGTTACCAAATTTCCACTAATATGATGGTAGTTAGCATTTACATAGACTAGTCTTCAAACTTATTATTTTTAATATTACTGGATTGGAATGGCTAAGGTTGATTTATTGTGCTTTTTCTTCATCACGCTATCTGCTTCATAGCTAAAATAATTCTATTTTAAATTGACATGGCTTGGTGTTCTTCCATAGTTACATATAGTAAGTCTCAAAGGCTGAGGTTCCTGTCTTTTCATTCTTCTCATAATGCTATACTCTTCTTTATCATAATGTGGATATATTTCAGTTGTATCTGGTATCATCCTAACACTCATAATTACCATTTTAATTATGCCCATTTTTAAATATATTTGTTACAATACAGTTTGTGGAAGTCTATTCTTAATTAAATATGACTACATTTTTGAAAGTCTGTTTAGGATGTTGAAGATCTTACTGAGAAATTATTTTCTAAAATAATTTTGTATGTATTAGATTATTTCTACTGTATTGTTAGACTGTAGAATTTTAAAAAAGAAACCATAGATTATATATAAATGATTTTTTGCTGTTTTTAAATGGTATTTGTTTTATGTTTAATTTTATAGATTGATTTTGATAGACAACTTTTAGAAAAAATTTTTTTAAAGAAAAGGTTCCATCTGTTCTCTTGTAAAAGTTTATTACTTCTGTATGTTTCAGTTCTGCTGAAATTGTACAAATGAGAGTAGTTGAAATGTACATTTATAAAGACAATGTACATGTTCTTGTTTTTTAAAATTATCCTAGAATAACTGTTCTGACATTTGATGCATAGCAGAAACATTTTAAAAATAATACTAGCCAAGCCCCACCCCTCCTTAGGCCTTTGGGATGTACATGCTAGAAAATCTCCACGGGTCTTTTAATGTAACCAGATTTTGAGAACTGATAGCCTAAATGTTTCTTGGTTTTCTTTTGGGAAGCATTTAAAATTGAAGCTCTTGATAGAAATTTCCATTTTATACTCAGATTTTTGAGTCTTTAGAATTTACCTAGAAATACCGCCTAGTAAATTCTACATTTTTACTCATTATTTATGAACAGTATGGAGATTTAGTTACTGGAACATTAATTTCTTGAGACAGTGATATGGTTACTCTTTGATTCTCTGCGACCCCTGCTCCATTCATTCAAGAGAGATTTGGTATATTTGCTTAAGGAATTTGGTGATTATCAGGTAGACATAATAACGATCTAGAAATAGGGTGTTTAATTTCAAGAAGAATATACTAAAGTAAACATCATGGATGTGAACATCTATTTGGATTAAAATGTCTGGCCAGTATTTCAGATACTGGAAAATTGAGATCAGGATACATAAACCTAACAAAGATAAGATAAATGCCACCTTTAAGTCAAATGGGAAAGACAGACGTGACTATAATGGCAGTAAAACAAGGCAGAATGTCAAGTGTTAATGGGGGAAGACAAGGAAGGAACTACGGAGCAGTCAGTGAGAGTTGAATGGACAGAAAAAGGACCATTGTTCCCCTGCATAGACAAACCAGAAGAGATGGATGATGGTGATGGGAAGGAATGTGCACACAGCTAACTGAAATAGGCCAAATGAAGAAAGTATGAAACCGGGAGGAGATAGGAGTCAAAGACATATCCAGCGCTATGCCTACACCATCTTACATGAAATAGTCCTCTGTCCTTAACCTGTGCTGAAGGAGTAGGATTGAACAACTAGGTTTGTAACTCCTATAATCTCACACACCCAAGCACAGTTAACTGCTGAAGGGCAGGGATTAGAGGATTAGACAGCCACATTTATAATATATGACTCCATATCAATGTCCAGAGCTTAATTGAACACCTTACCAGGGAGAAACAGTTCTTAAGTCTGACTGAGCTAGTTAGATTCTCAATAATTTGAGCTCTGAAATTCAGAGACTGTTATGTTTTGGCATACGTGTAAGTGAAAAGATAATTTAGAACTGGACCAGTGTGAAGCTAATCGAAATATAAAGGAAATGATGAATAAGCAGAGAAAGCTAATCTATAGAGTGAAGCAAGGGAATGAAATAGGTTCACAGAACCAAGCCACTGATTGCCTGTGAGAGATTGGTGTGGCCTTGGTGTCTGGCTTTGCAGTCCCATTCTTGAGCTGGCATAGCTTTATGCTTTATTTCCTTATCCCCTGGGTGCCAGTTATTTTTTCCTGTTACATCCACACAGTAAATCCCCCTTTTCTTAGACAGTCTTGAATCTGTTTCTTTTCCTTGCGGTTAACCCTGACTTAGACACCTTAAATTTTGTTTTGTTTTGTTTTAACATTTTTATTTGTTTATTTGACAGACAGAGATCACAAGTAGACAGAGAGGCAGGCAGAGGAAGAGTGGAGGAAGCAGGCTCCCCCCGGAGCAGAGAGCCCAATGTGGGGCTCGATTCCAGGACTCTGGGATCATGACCTGAGCCGAAGGCAGAGGGTTTAAAACCCATTGAGCCACCCAGGTGCCCCGAGACACCTTAAGTTTTGATCCTTAATGATTAAGAAGGTGGTGATGCCATTAACTGTGATAGGGAAGATAAGGAAGAGGTTTATGGCAGAGAAGACTTTATTTTAAACCACTGAGCCACCCAGGCGCCCCGAGAAGACTTTATTTTAGATGCACTGAATTTGGTTGGTGGTACAATAGCCTTGTGAAAATGTCTAGCAGTACTTGGAAATGGAGCCCCAAATCTAGGAGAGGTTAAAGCTAGGGATACGGATCTTGTAACATAAGGCTAATAATTACTGCAATAGAAATGATTAAGGCAGCCCTGGGATATGGTAAAGAACAAAAGCTAAAAAAATCTTTGGGGAAATACATTTAAAGAACGAGCAGAAGATAGGAGTGCCTGGGTGGCTCAGTTAAGCATCTCACTTTTGATCTCAGTTCAGGCCTTGATCTCAGGGTTGTAAGTTTTAAGACCCGCTTTGGCTCCACACTGGGTGTGGACCCTCCTTTTAAAAAATGAGCAAAAGATGAAAAAGGAGATTAAAAAGTAGAAGAACACCAGGGTAGTGCAAGTTTTAAGAAGGCAAGTGTTTTGTACTGGTCATACAGTACAGAGAAATGAAATAGGCTGCAAATCAAAGACAACTTTGGGTTGGGTAATGGGGGCATGATGACCCTTGGAGAAGGCAGTTGTATTAATAGCAGGAGTAGAAGTTAGGTGGATATGGTTTGAGTAGTTAAGACATTGAATACTACTATTTAGCTGAAAAGCAGTGTGGTGCAGGATCATTTTTTGTCAAATATGTAAAAAATACAAAGCACATTATTATTTGTTTTCACATCTCAAACACTAAAATGATCAGCATAATATGATTTGCAACACTGTAATCAGAGGCTGTATTTTCGAGCCTGATCTTGAAAGTGGAAGGAAACTTTATATGGTTGCAGATTTACTCACTACAGTTCAGGTGTGCAGAGGAAGTGGAGTTTCTGACAACTTGAATTTCTTTCCTCTTGAGCTCATACCCCATGGGAAGTCAGGAAAAAATTAACTTTTGAGCCAGTTTAAAACTTAGTTTGATAAAAAGGAGATACAATTTATAAGATTTTGAGGTAATGCTTAAACTTTTGGGAAAATGCTCTTATTTCTATCCTTCGTCTCCTCTTTAAACTGGTGTCCAGGTATATGAAGGGGACTTAACGTGATACAATGTTATCAGGGAAGACAACGTCTTCAGTTCTTCATACTCTGGGCATCCTACTGGCCTCTGATGCAGTAGGCCACAGCTTGTGAAATATGCGATCAGGTTTTTCCTAGCTTGGTCAAATACCGGTAGTTCTTGACTGAGTTGGCCTCATCTTAGTTCCAAGAAATGTGGAGAACTCTCACACTTCTGCAGCTCTGTCTCAAGCAGGCCGGTATAGATCAGGATGCAGGTTTCGCCTGTGCTACCTTCCTGCAGGCTCAAAATAAGTCCCCCCCTTTTTTTTTTTCCCATTCATGAGCTTTCTTCCTACTCAGCTACCTTCTGAGTTTCCCTTTGAGAGAATATAGAAACTCTTGGGTCCCCTCCATACCACAGAAGAACAAAGATTAGCTTGGACAAACAAATCTCATTACCAAGATTTACTTTCATGCGACTGTGCCCTGCTTAGCCTGATGAGAGGCCATCTCATTCCAGAATCCTATAAACTCCTCTACTACCCAGCATATTACAGATACTTCAAAGCAATAAAAGATGGACTGTTGCTACATTAAACATGAATGAATCCCGTTAATGTTGTTCAAAAGAAGTCAGCCAGTGTATTCTGTTAAGATTCAGTTTATATAAAATTCAAAAGCAGGCAAAACTACTTGTGATGTTAGAAGGCAAGAGAGTGGTGTTTTTTGGAAGAAGTTTGGAAGAGCTTCTTTAAACATGTGGCATTTACTATCTTTATCTAGGTCATGGCTGACATGGGTGGGTTAGCTTTGTGGTAACTCGTTTACCTGTTCAGTTAAGATTTGTGTACTTTTCAAGGGGTGCCTGAGTGGGTCATTCGTTTAAACACCCAACTCTTGATCTCAGCTTGGGCCCTGAGCACAGGCTCTGATGTCTGAGTAGTGAGTTCAAGTCGAATATTGGGCTCCACGCTGGGCATGGAGGCTTCTTAAAAAAGATTTGTGTACTTTTTGTACGTACATTTAAAAAAGTACATATTAAAAAATGAATTTGAAGAATGAAGAAAACTAGAGTATTGATTTTTAAACTTTAATAAGCCTAAAGACCTGGATTGTAAAAATGCAGATTCCCCAGACTGTCACCTGAAGTTCTGATTCAGTAGGTCTGACTCTATGAATCTGTAATTTTAACATTTGCCTGAGTGGTTCTGATGTTCCATGCTTTAAAAATGCCGACTTAGCATCTGTAGTTTAACAAATTCTCCTTAACTCTCTGGACAGATATTTAAGTATAAGAAGTTTGTCATATTAATTGTTACTTGAATCTGAATTAATTGGATCTCTAATGTCTAGGAGTAACATTTCCTCACCACCTTAATGTCTTACAAATGTAATGACAGTTGTTTAAAATGTTCCTTTTTTTTTTTTTCTATAGCGTGGTTTTATTGCATCCATTGAATTCTGCAGATTTTCAAATTTGATTAAAAGAAAAAATTTTATTCATTTCCTATTGCAATTTTTACGGTACAAAGACATTTGATTTTCCTGGGATATATTGCCTTTTTAGATACAGATATTTAGTTCTAGACTACTCAACATGTGATAATGTAAAAGAACTCTCTAAAAAACAACCAGTCTTTATATCTGCAAAGCAGAGATCTTAAAATGGAAATAAAATAAGATTTGAACACATAGAATGTTGCCAAGTAAGGTTTGGTAAAACCTAATAAGTAAAATCAGTAACTAGTAAAATCAGTCAGTTTAAGTGTCAGGATACATAATGTCATTTATAGAATTCCATAGTCTATAAAGTATAGCTTTGTTAGTTCCACTGTAAACAATGGCAGATCTTTATGTGATTTTCACATCAGTGGAAGGTCGTATTATTTGTAAAATTCCATGATCAGATTGTGGTAATTTTCTTTGATATAACATATAAACTATATTTATCTAAAAAAATACCAACAACTTGAAATCCATTTCACACATAGTTAATATGAACTGTAGAGTATGTATTTTTCAGCCAATTCCAGATGTTTTAAGATTTTGTTTTTCAGCACAGACTCATCCTGATAGCAACCATCTGTCCTGTCCTGGGTGATTCACATTCATCTCTGAAAGCATGAGAATGGATTTGGTAAGGCATTTAGGTCTTTTCTGGCTCAGTAACTCTATAACATTAAGTGAAAATAATGCCTGAACAGTTTATTAGATGTTCTTCCCCTTATGTAACCACCACTACCCTCTGTGCCCACCCTTCATTCCCCCCAGGGAGTATAGGAACATGGTGTTAGGTGCCAAATACAAGGAAATACCTGTAAACCTTCAAAACTCATTAAATAGTGGGTAGGGGTTACTGATCTTAAGTGTTTAATCTACTAAAGGAGTGGACAGATGTGATTTTTTTTTGATATGCTAATTAAAAAAAAAATAAATACAGCTTGAAGAATTCACAGTACTTTTAAGTGAAGGCTGGTATTTTGACAACTATGTAAAGTTGACCACCACCTTTATTCCACCTCCTCCCTGTAGACCTTTAGAGATAGATGGTAGTTTCTTTTAGACTGTAGGACCTAAGCATAATTTAAAGTAACCTTTTAAAACTGTCCACATGTCTTTTTTTCACACTTTGACGAGTAAATCATTCAGGTGAAGCATCATCTTGGCATGTGTGAATAAATTTGTGAATATAGGTCTGTAATCAAAGCATCATAGTGTTTGTTGCCTCCTCATAGGAATCTTAATTTGAAAACAAGATTGGCCATAGACAACAGTAATTTGCCATCAAATCATTAAAATCTTACTGGCATCTTCTAAAAGAGAGTGATCTTAAAAAGTTCACTGGCATTACTGACTTGTTTAAAAAGCATACATTTAGGGACACTAGGTGGCTCAGTGCGTTAAGCCTCTGCCTTCGGATCAGGTCATGATCCCGGGTTCTGGGATTGAGCCCCACTTCGGGCTCTCTGCTTGGCAGGGAGCCTGCTTCCCTTCCTCTCTCTCTCTGCCTGCCTCTCTGCCTGCTTGTGATCTCTGTCAAATAAATAAATAAAATCTTAAAAAAAAAAAAAAAAGCATGCATTTATATGTGTTTCTATATATTTCCCTGTGTTTGCAAAATTGTATCAACAATCATTATTATCTAAATAAGTTATATAAAATACCTTTTCAACTCTGAACCGCCTGAAATTCCCTTGGATTCTGCCACCTGAGCCTTTTTTACCACTTCATGACAACTGTCAGTTAGGATACCTATAATGGCTTTTTCTTTTTATGCTATTTTACTACTTAATGATATTTTGTTTTTAAAAGCATATTGGTTTAATTCCTTGATTCTTTTTTTTTTTTCTCCATGGCTAAAATTTTAGCCTCTACTCTTACCCCCCCCCCAGTCTTTTTTTTATTTTTTAATTGATATGTAGTTGACATAGTAGTTTCAGAGTTACAACACAGTAATCCAACAATTATATACATTACAGAGTGCTCACTATGATAAGTATGATTATCATCTGTCACTGTACCATGTTACTAAAATATTAATATGTTCTCTGTGCTGTAGTTTTTCATTTTCTTCACTTATTTTAATAAGTTTGGAAATTTTTACTTCTTAATCCCTTTCACCTATTTTGTCTAAACTCTCATCTCCCTCCCCTCTGGCAACCGCTAGTTTGTCTTCTTTGAATCTGTTTTAACATTTTAACAATATTACATCTTCTAATCCTTGAGCACAGGATATCTTTCCATTTGTGTTGTCCTCAGTTTCATTCATCAGTTGTGTTTTTTTTTTTTTTAACTTTATTAATGTTTTTAAGAAAGCTCTACATTCAGCATGGTGCTCAAACTCACAACCCCAAGATCAAGAGTCACATGTTTTTCTGAGCTAAACAGGCATCTCAGTATTTTACTCTTTTTGATACAGTTTTACATAGGGTTGTTAATTTCCCTTTCTGCTGTTTTGTTATTAGTGTACAGGAATGCAGCAGATCTTTGTATTTTGTATCCTGCAACTTACTGAATTCATTTATTCTAATAATTTTTTTGGTGGAGTCTTTAGAGTTTTCTATATATAGCCTGTGTCTCTGCAAACAGTGATGGTTTACTTCTTCCTTACCAATTTGGGCACCTTTTATTTTTCTTGTCTGAGTGCTATACCTAGGACCTCTGGTACAATATTGAATAAAAGTAGTGAAAGTTTGGACATCCTTATTTCTGACCTTAAGGGCAGAGCTTTCAGCTTTTTTACCATTGTGATGTTAGCTTTGGGCTTATCATATATGTCTTTCATTATGTTGAGGGATGTTCCTTTTGTGCCCACTTTGATAGTTTTTATCAGTGGATGTTCAATTTTGTCATTCTTTTTCTGCATCTACTGCAGTGGTCATAACACTTTTATCCATTTTGTAAATGTAGATCACATCAGTGATTTGCAGGTATTAAACCGTCTTTGCATCCCTGGAATAAATATGACTTGAGTATAGTGAATGATCCTTTTAATGTATTTTTGAATTCTGTTCACTAATACTTTGTTGAGTTTTATGCTTTTATGTTCATCAAGGATAATTGGCCTATAGATTTGTTTGTTTGTTTTGTAGTTTGTTTTGGTATCAAGGTAATGCTGGCCTTGTAAAATGAATTTTGAAGAATTTCTCCCTCTTCTGTTTTTTGGGATAGCTTGAGGATAGGTATTAACTCTTCTTTAAATGTCTGGTAGAGTTCATCTGTGAAGCTCTCTGATTCTAGCTTTATTGGGAGTTTTTTATTATTGGTCCAATTTTGTTACTAGTAATTGGTCTGTCCAGATTTTCTGTTTCCTCCTGACTCAGAAGATTGTTTCTAGGAATTAATCTCTTTTGGGTTGTGCATTTTGTTGGCTTTTAGTTTTTTTGTAATTGTTTATAATTTTTTATATTTTTATGGTGTCAGTTTTAACTCGTCTTTCATTTCTGATTTTGAGTTCTTGATTAAAACTTCTGGCTGAAGTTTTACCAATTTTGTTTATCTTTTCAGAGAAACAGCTCTTGGTCTCATTCATCTTCTCTGTTGTTTTTTTAGTCTCTATTTCATTTATTTGGGCTTTGTTGATTCTTTTTTTTCTGGTTCCTTAGATATAAGGTTAGATTGTTTAAAATGTTCTTGTTTCTTGAAGTAGGCCTATATCATTATAAATTTCCCTCTTGGAAATACTTTTGCTGTGTGCTGAAGATTTTGAACTGTAGTGTTTCCATTTCTGTTTGTCTCCAAGTATGTTTTGATTTCCTCTTTGTTTCTTTGTTGATCCATTGGTTGCTTTAGTAATCTGTTATTTAGCTTCCAGTTATTTTGTTTTTCATTCAGTTTTCTTATAATTGATCTCTTTCTAGTTTCATACTCTTATAGTGGTAAAAGATGCTTGATAGGATTTCATTGTTCTTAGACTTGTTTTATGGTCTGCCCTGTGATCTGTTCTGGAGAATATACCATGTGCACTTGAATAGACATTCTGCTGTTTTGGGGTGGAAAATTCTGTGTGTATCTGTTAAGTCTACCTGGTCTAGTGTGACATTCAAAGCCACGGTTTGATTTACTGTCTGAGTGATCTATCCATTGACGTAAGCATGTGTTAAAGCCCCCTACTATTACTGTGTTATTGTCAATTTCTCTCTTTATGTCTGTTAATATTTGCTTTATATATCTATATGGTGCTCCTATGTTGGATGCATAGTATTTGTAATTATTATATACTCTTAATGAACTGATCCTTTTATCATTATTCAATGACCTTGTCTCCTTACAGTCTTTTTTTTAAAGTCTATTTTACCTAATAATTAGTATTGGTATCCCATCCCCCCCCTCCGCTTCATTTGCATGGAATATCTTTTTCCATCTCTTCTTTTTTTTTTTTTTTTTAGGATTTTATTTTTTCATTTGAGAGAGAACATGTACAAGCAGAGGGAAGGGATGGTGGGAGAGGGAGAAGCAGACTCCCCGCTGAGCAGGGGGCCCAATGTGGGGCTCTATCCTAGGACCCTGGGATCATGATCTGAGCTGAAGGCAGACACTTAATCTACTGAGTCACCCAGGCACCCCTCCATCCCTTCACTTTCAGTCTGTATGCATGTTTAGGGCTGATGTCTCTTGTAGGCAGTATATAGATGGGCCTTGCTATTTTATCCTTTCAGTCACCTTATATCTTTTCCTTGGAGCATTTAGTCCATTTACATTTATTCATTCATTTATTTACTTAAGATTTTATTTATTTATTTGACAGTGAGCACAAGTATGGGGAGCAGCAGGCAGAGGGAGAGGGAGAAAGCAGGGTCCTTACTGAGCAGAGAGCCTTGTGAGGGGTTGGATCCCAGGACCCTGGGATCATGACCTGAGCCAAAGGCAGATGCCTAATGACTGAGCCATCCAGTCATTTATTTTTTAATTTTTTTTAAGATTTTATTTATTTATTTGACAGAGAAATCACAAGTAGTCGGAAAGGCAGGCAGAGAGAGAGAGGGAAGCAGGCTCCCTGCTGAGCAGAGAGCCCGATGGGGGGCTCGATCCCAGGACCCTGAGATCATGACCTGAGCCGAAGGCAGCGGCTTAACCCACTGAACCACCCAGGCGCCCCCATCCAGTCATTTAAACATCCAACATTTAAAGTTAATTATTGATAGGTATGTACTTACTAGCATTTTGTTGTTTACTGGTTGTTTCTGTAATTCTCTCTTCCCTTGTGATTGATGGTTTTCTTTAGTGTCCTGCTTGAATTCCTTTCTCTTCTTGTGTATCTGTTAGAGGTTTTTGCTTTGTTGTTACCCTGGGGTTCATATAGAACACCCTGTGTATAGCAGTCTATTTTGAGATCATGGTCTCTTAAGTTCTCTAAGAGCACCTAAGTTTGATTCCCCCCTCCATGTTTTAAGTATATGAGGTCATATTTTACCTCTTTTTGTGTATCCCTTGACTAGTTTTTATAGATAAAATTGATTTTACTACTTTTATTTTAACCTCCTTACTAGGTTTCTAAGTGATTGATCTACTACCTTAACTATATGTTTGCTTTTACTGTGAAATTTTCTCCTAATTTTCTTCCACTGTGGCCTTTTCTTTCCACTTAGATAATCTCCTTTAACATTTCTTGTAAAGCTAGTTTAGGGGTGATGAACTCCTTTAACTTTTGTTTGTCTGGGACACACTCTTCCCTTCAATTCTGAGTGATAATCTTGCTGGATAAAGTATTCTTGGTTGCAGAGGTTTTGTTTTGCTTTTTTCTTTCAGCGCTTTGATGATGCCATGCCCTTCTGGTCTATAGCGTCCTGCTGAAAATGAGCTGATAGCCTTATGGGGTTTCCCATGTATATATGTAATTGCTTTTCTCTTGCTTTTGGGACTTTCTCTTTAATTTTTGTCATTTTAATTATGTGTCTTGGTGTGGACCTCCCTGGGTTCATTTTAAGACTCTTCTTGCCTCTTGCACCTAGAGGTCAGTTTCCTCCCCAGATTAAGGAAGTTTTCAGCTGTTATTTCTTCAAATAAGCTTTCTGTCCCCCTTCTCTCATCTCCTTCTGGGATCCCATAATGCAAATGTTCATGTACTTGATAAGTCACAGAGATACTTTAACCTATTCTCATTTTTTATTTTTACTGTTGAGCTTGAATGTTTTCCATTACCCTGTCTTCCAGATCACTGATTGATTCTTCTGTATCTTCTAATCCACTGATTTCCTCTAGCCCATTTTTAATTTTAGTTATTACATTCTTCACCTCTGACTAGTTCTGAGTTCAGCCACTCTTTTCTCAAGTCTGGTGAGTATCTTTCTGACCATTACCTTGAACTCTATCAGGCATATTGCTGATCTCTTTTTCTGTGGTTTTGCCTTCTTTCATTTGGAACGTATTCCTGTGTCTCCTCATTATGTGTTTCTGTGAATTACATAAGTCAGCTGCTTCTCTTGGTCTTGAAAGTAGTGGCCTTGTGTGGAACGTGTCCTGTAGTTACCTGTAACATGGCCCTCTCTGGTCACCAGAATTTATTGAGGTTGAGCTATGATGGATGCTGGCATGCTGGTGGATGATGCTAGCCCTCTGCCCAACCGTCTACAGTGATCATCCTGTAGTGTTGAGGGCACACTGGTGGGCAGGGCTTGTCTGCTGCACAGCTGGCTAATAAGCCTTAGTCATCTCTACATCATGCAGACTGGGCCAGCACTCAGCCTGTCTGCGGTGGTCCACATTGCCTGCTCTGGGCTCACTTGTAGGCAGTGCTGATTTCCTGTGTGGGTGGCTGTGAGACCTGGTTGCAGCCCTTGTGGGCTTGCTGTCTGGAATGAGAGTCTGTAACTGCTGCAGACACACTGAGGGGTAGGGCTCTAGAGGCAGCTGAGAAGCACAGCTACAGCATCTGCATGTGCACTGGTATATGGGGTTAGCTCCTCACTCCCTAGGGCAGGAAATGTGCCTATCACAGTGGGCAGGTTGGAAGGGCAGGGCACACAGTGCTAGCAAGGTAGGGGGAGAATGTCAGAACTCGCTTCTACAAGTGTCTGACTGTCTAGGCTGGGAGAGGACAAGAAAAATGGCACCTACCAGCACTTTCAAGCCTGGGGAAAGCTCCTGTTTATCTCCTATAGATTCCTGCCCCTCCTGTACACATCCTAAAACTAGTTGATAAATCTCTCTCAGATGTACCCCAGGCACTTTTCAAACTGCTGCTTCTATGCTCTGTCTTGGGCCAAGTTATTTAATGTGTTGACTTCTAAAGACTTGATTTCTTGCAGCCCTCCAGCTCTTCTGGAGTTAAGCCACACTGATTTTCAAAGCCAGACATTATGGAGACTGGTCTTACTAGTGCAAGTTCTCAGGGCCAAGGGTGTCCATTGTGGGGTCGCTCCTTGCCTGTGATGTCCCTCACCTTTATGAGTAGTCACTCCAGGAGTTTCATTACCAATGGCAGATGGCAGCTCTGTACCTCCTGCGCTTTTGATGTGACCTTGCTACACCTAGCTGTGGATGATCTTCACCTAGCTGTAGATGATCTGTTCTGCCACCCGTCAGGTAGTTTTCAGAGTGAGTAGCAGTACATGCAGCAGTTGCCACCATGTGTGGCCGGGGTGGAGGGAGGCGGTGAATTTAGGATTCTCCTACTCTGCCATCTTCCCTCTCCTGTAAAATTTCTTTTAAAACAATGATACTGTTTTTCCACAGTGGACAGTTATACAAAGTCATTTTAATATAATCATTTTTTTTCAAATGTATAAAAGGTAAGATGTTCTAATTTAAGAATTTAATAGGCAATAAAATATTAACATAAGACAAGTAATGTGAAAATTTCAGAGCTTGTTTTTCATAGATGTCCACCTACTGGTACAAGAGCAAAACCTGCATTAGGTGAGTTTGTGCAAGCTTCTCCATAAATTGGTCTCCAGTAGTAATGCTTTTTAAGGCCATTGGAGACTTCTGCAAGATACATATGTCCATCCACCACAAATGGCTCCACATCTGTATTGTCTGGTTTTAGACGGCCCGTTTGAATTAAGTCTGAATAAGCCTATGATTTTTAAGAAAAGAGAGACCTGTCATTAAGAAAATTGTCTAATTTCCATAAAATGAATAAGCTAATTGCAATTTTCAGATTAGCTGTGCTGATTTTCAGTTTAAAATATTCTGAGTAAATACTAAATTTTAGTATTTTTTACATACAATTTTTATTCACTTAATTTCACATAATTATAATTTTGAAAAAGTTACTTCTAAGTTTTGAAGTATTTTGTTTTATGGCTCCCAGAATTAACAGTTCTCTGTATTACAGATTTTGTGGGCCAAAGGTCTCATTGTCAAAATTTTCAAGTCCTGCAGGGGTTTGTAAGTGAGGGAGGAAGGGGTTGTGTATGCCTTGAAAATTTGATGATAGCCAGGGACCCATTTCACAGGAAAATATGCAACCAGATTTTGGCATATGGCTGTATGGAGTTCATGAACTCCCTGAAGCTAATTTATAGATTGAGGCTAAGACAATTTCTGTAGTATCAGATGCTGACCTGGCTGTAGCCTAATTCTGTCTTCACTGTAGAATTTTCTTTGTATATCACTAATGGATCATTGGTATCTTTGTAAGGGTATCATACAAACATGTTAAAATGGTTGGTTAATAAGATTGTGAGTATAGAGAAAGATATATAGACAGTAAAAAATTTAAAATTTTAGCTGTTTTCTGCTTAGGCTTATTATTCCAAACTCATTCTAGTGTGTAGAATATGATCTTTTTCTGAAATCAAGGGTTTAAATAGTATATTTTATTACTCTTTTTGGAGGTGGAATTTTGGATAGTCTTTTTGCAAATTGAGAATTTTAGCATCTTCATTCTTTCCAAATAAAAACTATTTGTTACAATGCTTTTTGTTTTGCAAGTGGTATCAAGGGCTGTGTTTACATAAGCAACCTAAAAGCAACATAAAAGACTAGGTCTCCAAATTCCATGTCTTGGTTTAATTATTGGGCAACAGACTGGAGATTGTGCTACATCAAATTTAGAATAAATTTGGGACACCTGGGTGGCTCAGTTGGTTAAGCGGCTGCCTTCAGCTCAGGTCATGATCCCAGCGTCCTGGGATCGAGTCCCACATCAGGCTCCTTGCTCAGCGGGGAGCCTGCTTCTCCCTCTGCCTCTGCCTACCATTCTGCCTGCCTGTGCTTGCTCTCTCCCCCCCTCTCTCTGATAAATAAATAAAAAAAACCTTTAAAAAAAAATTTAGAATAAATCAATAGTTCTGGTTTTTAAAATATTTTTTTAGAGGAATTGGGATTGCATAATTCATTGATCTCTATATTAATATATGGTATTCGTTGCCTTCTATTTAAACCACAAAACTTTCCAGTGCTTAGTTTTTAGGACTTACGTTAAAATTTATCAAAACTGAAGTGTTTTACTACATTTTGGAATAATTTCCAAGGCCACCTGTAAATGCCCGATACTATAGAGAAGACCCCAGGAAAAGCCTTTAGTGAAGGAAGAAAAAAAAAAAAACTTACCACACATGTAGCCTCATCAAATTTGTTTCCCCAAATGTAAACATTCGAGAGTGTGGGATTTGTTTTCATTGACTGTGAAAGTGCAACCAGTCCTTCTCCCTGTATGTTGTTGCTGACTACTGACAACCTATCAGAAACAAGAAGTAATAACCCTGGAAACCAATACATACTTACACAAAGAAGATACATAAGTTAGCCAACAACATTTATTTTATTGTGTAAAATCTTAGAAAGTAAAGATACTAAAGAAGAATGCTAACTGGGGCGCCTGGGTGGCTCAGTGGGTTAAAGCCTCTGCCTTCTGCTCAGGTCATGATCCCAGGGTCCTGGAGCCCCACATCGGGCTCTCTGCTCAGCAGGGAGCCTGCTTCCCCCCACCCCTCTGCCTGTCTCTCTGCCTACTTGTGATCTCTGTTTGTCAAATAAATAAATAAAAATCTTTAAAAAAAAATAATAATGCTACGGTGCTTGGGTGGCTCAGTTGGTTAAGCAACTGCCTTTGGCTCAGGTCATGATCCGGAGTCCCGGGATCAAGTCCCACATCGGGCTCCCTGCTCTGCAGGGAGTCTGCTTCTCCCGCTGACCTCTCTCCTCTCGTTCTCTTTCTCTCTCATTCTCTCTCTCAAATGTCAATATGTCAGCTTAGAAATTTTTCATATTTCATCATGAATCTTGGGTTTTAAGGGGATTGATGTCAGTTTTTTTTTTTTTTTTAAGATTTATTTATTTGACAGAGATCACAAGTAGGCAGAGAGGAAGCAGGCTCCCCACTGAGCAGAGAGCCCGATGTGGGGCTCGATCCCAGGACCCTGGGATCACGACCTGAGCCGAAGGCAGAAGCTTTAACCCACTGAGCCACCCAGGTGCCCCTTGAAGTTAGTATTTTAAAAGTTTAAGTTTTTCTCTTGATTAAATACAAAACCATACTAACGCTCTAAGACTCCTGTTGTGTGAAGCAAGAGTTTCACTGAGATGCTTTGCTCCTGCATTTTCTATTCTGTTAAAAGAAAGATCCAGTACTTCCAGGGTAGTATTGCTTTTCAGTACGTCAGCCAAAAACACCGTTCCGTCACAAGTTATTTTATTGCTGGGAAGGGAAGAATACATGGTTACATTTGAAAATATGAAGTATTCTTTTATTCATAGAGATTAACATGCCTCAGAATTGTTGTATAGAACATTATTTTTCTAGGTTAGTAAAAGATTTTAATCACTCAGTTTCCAAAAAGGTAATGAAAATTTGCTATAAAATGTTGCTCCATTCTGGTTTACTCATGATTAAATGCTCCATTCACACTGTTGAGATAAAATAATCAGTATAAACTAGATACTAAAGCTTAGTACAAAAAGTTGACAACAATGATTGTATCTTCTGATCTTAGGAATTACTGTCTTAACAATATAGCCTCTGTATCATGAATATTTACATAGATTATTCCCAGGACTTCTAATGTATTATCACTTACCAGCTGACATCAAGGTAGCGTAGGCTTCTGTTCAGATACAGTGCGTCACATAACTGTTTTATACCACAGTTTTTTATATTATGCTTACACACATGTAGTTCAACAAGGCAGTGATTTTCTTTCAACATGTGGCCTAGATGAACTGTGGATTCTTCCTAAAAATAGGTAAAATCTTCTAAAATACAGTTTTGAAGCTGTACATTTGAAGCTGTACCAAATATATGCTAAGTTACTTAAATTAGCTTTTTCTTTTTTTTTTAAGATTTTATTTATTTGACAGAGCTCACAAATAGGTAGAGAGGCAGGCAGAGAGAGAAGGGGGAAGCAGGTTCTCCACTGAGCAGAGCCTGACATGGGGCTCGATCAGGACCCTGAGACCATGACCCGAGCCGAAGGCAGACGCTTAACCCACTGAGCTACCCAGGCGCCCCCTTAAATTAGCATTTTAAAAAGATACCAGTTGAGACTATTAGCCTATAATTTGTATTTGCTTTGGCTCGGTTTTTAAGAAAAATCACTTTTGCCACAAATGATACTTTATCATTTTAAAAACCAGCAGCAGGCACTTGGAAAGTACGGTGACTAAGTGAGGTAAATAGGCTGGTGTAAAAAAGTCTGTTCTAAACAATCACTCCAGAAGGGTTGGGTGGGGGTGATTGGCCCCATGATATATTGCACATATTAAGCTCCCTTACTGTTGTCCTTTCAAGAATCTCCAGATGTTTCTTATACCCATATGTTCCTGAACTTTACTCTTGATCTCCACTCTTTATGGATAAAATACAAAGCCATTTCTCGGGGTGCCTGGGTAGCTCAGTGGGTTAAAGCCTCTGCCCTCGGCTCAGGTCATGATCCCAGGGTCCTGGGATCAAGCCCCCTATCGGGCTCTCTGCTCAGCAGGGAGCCTGCATCCTCCTCTCTCTGCCTGCTTCTCTGCCTACTTGGGATCTCCGTCTGTCAAATAAATAAAATCTTAAAAAATACAAAGCCATTTCTCAAATGTTGGTTCTATTTTAAAAATACACTCAGTCCTGTGATATCCAATTCTTCCTTTTTATAATCATCCCAAATCTCTAAATACATTTTCCAGTCACTGGAAGACTTATTTTTAATTCCAAACTCTAGCTCCTTCCAAGGCAAAAAGTATATAACATCAATGAGGATTTGAATACCAAGCACTTTTTTTTTTTTTTTTAACAAAGTCAAAGTAGGTCTTAAAATGAATGGGTCAGTATTTTATGGTAAGAAGTCCTCTTACTTGATTGCTGCTTTTTTTCTTTGTAAGTAAGCTCCATGCCCAGCAAGGAGCCCAATGCAGGGCTTGAACTCATGACCCTGAGATTAAGACCTTAGCTGAGATGAAGAGTCTGATGTTTAACCGACTGAGCCACCCAGGCGTCCACAGATTGCTGTATTTGTAAGTTTTACAGTCACTGGAAATGCTGATCACGAACATGGATATCTATGTATGCTCAAATTATGTACTTCTACATAATAACTGAGAAAAACTACAAAAGTTAAATCATGTAGCAGTAGCAGATAGTACATGAGTTGTAATAAAAGTATATGAGCTTTATGAGAAAACTGTCCAAATACTAGCTCTATACTAGCTGCCTGCCTTTGGGCAAATGATTTCATCCAGCTAAGTCTGTTTCCTTTTCTGTAAGGTAGGTAAAATTATACTTCCCTCACAATTAACAAAAAAGTACCTAGCATAAAATAACTGATCTATAGGACACTATAAAGCATTTTTTATTGTTCAGTAGTCTATAATCCTGTATCTGATTTATTTAAATTATTGCTGACACTGAAAAAGGCCCAAAGGGAAGCTATAGTTTGGGATCTTAACAAATGCAAACTGACCACTTAGGGGGTCCAGTGTTGCTCTGCATGGTGCCTGGAACCAGGATACATGTTTGTGTTTTATGCTTTGATTGTGTTTTTTTTTTTTAGATCAAGAAATTTGGTTGAGGGACCACCCTTATTAAGGAAGGGAACTAAAATAAGAAATAGTGTTTTTAGATCATTTATCAACTTTGACAGTTTGCTTAGGATGGCACCTGGCATCAGTATCTTTCCATGCTCCCCAGATAGTGAAATGGAATAGGTTTGCAGGCTTATGTTTGGGAACAGCAAAGTATGAAGAAACCCAGGAGGACTCTACTCCACAGCCACTGAAGAAACTAGGACTCAGAGGGACAGAGAGTGCCTGCCTCGGAGAGGAAAAGAAAGCAGCCTGGAGTTTAGCTGACTGCTAGAAGCACTGGGCTAAGAGCAAGAGCCTGCACCTGAGAAAGACCTTGGGCTTTTCTTAACTATTCTCCGATTTGGGAAAAATGACACCACTCAACACACTTAAAAGAGGAATGGTGTTTCTTTTTTTTTTTTTTTTTTTTTTTTAATTTTTTATAAACATATATTTTTATCCCCAGGGGTACAGGTCTGTGAATCACCAGGTTTACACACTTCACAGCACTCACCAAATCACATACCCTCCCCAATGTCCATAATCCCACCCCCTTCTCCCAAACCCCCTCCCCCCGGCAACCCTCAGTTTGTTTCGTGAGATTAAGAGTCACTTATGGTTTGTCTCCCTCCCAATCCCATCTTGTTTCATTTATTCTTCTTCTACCCACTTAAGCCTCCATGTTGTATCACCACTTCCTCATATCAGGGAGATCATATGATAGTTGTCTTTCTCTGCTTGACTTATTTCGCTAAGCATGATACGCTCTAGTTCCATCCATGTTGTTGCAAATGGCAAGATTTCATTTCTTTTGATGGCTGCATAGTATTCCATTGTGTATATATACCACATCTTCTTGATCCATTCATCTGTTGATGGACATCTAGGTTCTTTCCATAGTTTGGCTATTGTGGACATTGCTGCTATAAACATTCGGGTGCACGTGCCCCTTCGGATCACTACGTTTGTATCTTTAGGGTAAATACCCAGTAGTGCAATTGCTGGGTCATAGGGCAGTTCTATTTTCAACATTTTGAGGAACCTCCATGCTGTTTTCCAGAGTGGCTGCACCAGCTTGCATTCCCACCAACAGTGTAGGAGGGTTCCCCTTTCTCCGCATCCTCGCCAGCATCTGTCATTTCCTGATTTGTTGATTTTAGCCATTCTGACTGGTGTGAGGTGATATCTCATTGTGGTTTTGATTTGTATTTCCCTGATGCCGAGTGATATGGAGCACTTTTTCATGTGTCTGTTCGCCATCTGGATGTCTTCTTTGCAGAAATGTCTGTTCATGTCTTCTGCCCATTTCTTGATTGGATTATTTGTTCTTTGGGTGTTGAGTTTGCTAAGTTCTTTATAGATTCTGGACACTAGTCCTTTATCTGATATGTCGTTTGCAAATATCTTCTCCCATTCTGTCAGTTGTCTTTTGATTTTGTTAACTGTAGGAATGGTGTTTCTAATGTGATTTCACATAGTTTAACATACTTATTTCCTCAAGGCTTTAATCAGAACATTTTAATTTAGCCTTCAGATCTCATGTCCTCAATCTGAGAACCTTGTCTGCCACTTCTAAAAGAATGTTAAAGAACAAGGAGAAGCCTTGAAAGCAACTACCATCTTGTCTCCAGAGTGCAGCTTACCTATAGGATCAAGTCCAGACTTCCCAGGCTGCTCTTCATACACATTCTGCCATTGTTACTCATGATTTCAAAGCAGTTTAGTGATAGTAATATAACAAAATTCACAGCCTTTAAAACTTTAATAATTGTTTCCGTCTTGACTACTCTGCCTCTTTACAGGTTTACTCACCGTTAATCTGAGTTTACAAGAAAGAAAAAAAAGACCTGTTTACTGCTTAAATAAACAACTAAAATCATAATTTAACTCAGTTTTTCTTCAAATAAGTTCTTTGTAAATACAGTAAATTCTAAAAATATTAACCTTGAAATAACCTTCAGTAAATAGTGCCTTCGTTTTTTTCACATGTAATAATATTAGCTGTCATCACTTTGAATACATACCTGTTCACCATACAGTATAGGTCGGTTTAGGTTTATTCCCTTAATTGTTTGGTTTTGCGTTAGGACTGTAGCAAATGCTATCACACTTTGCATTCCCTAGAAATAGTAAATTCGTTAAGGAGCTGACAAAGTATATAATCTCCCTATTTCAAAACCAGTAATCTAGATTCAGAGAAATAAACTATTTTAAGATTTTATTTATCTGTCAGAACTGTAAACCCTGAATTATAGTTTGGTCAAACTCAGAAGTAAATTGTTACTATGTTCTTTTCTCTCTGCCCTAAAATCTATAACATGCACAGGGAGTTTCTTAAAGTTTCAGTATCTATTTCTTAGGACATTCACCTCTTGGTTTGCTCCTGAGTCCTTAAGTTTCTGTGTGTTTCTGACCTCGGATACCCAGACACACAAGCAGATCTCAGCTAGGGTTCTACACTACTTAGAACAGACCTTGTGAAAGCATTCTTTTATGTGCATACTTGTTACTTTCAGTGCGTGTGTGCAGTGGAAATACCTTATTGGAAGGGCCGAATTCTCCCTGATTTCTGTGTTGGACACCACCACACACCCCCCAGCTGTAACACTAGGAAACCTGGGCCTCCACTTCACCAGTCTACTCACCGTCCCATCCAATTAATCAGTAAGTCTTAGAGATGGTCTCTAAAAGACATCTCAGATTAACCCATCTGTGTGCCACCACCCATCCCCAGTCCTTTTAACCCACCTGGACCATAACTTGAAGTGGTCAGCAAGCTTCTTGCTACCCTCTAATTCCCCACAGAAACCAGAGTGATCTTTTTTTTTTTTTTTTTTTTAAGGACAAATCAAATCACATCACCCCTCAAAGCCTTAAATACATCTCATAGATGTATTTAGAACTCAATTCCTTTTTCCCCTGGCCTTGACCCACAACCCATACAGCACTGCTTGATCTGGCCTCTGCACACCTCTCACCCACACTTTGAGATACTCTGACTAGCCACTCTGGCTTTTCAGGTCCTAAACCTGCCAGACTCAGCCTTTCATTATTCATGTACCACTCATGATTTTTGCCATATTATAATACCAGTTTTACTGTTTACTTAATAGTTTTCTATTAAGTCAATTTACTTTTCCCACTTTAAAGTTCTATTACTACCATAAATGGAAAACTAATTCCTCAAAATAGAGCATCTGCAAAAATAAATACATGAGTAGTAAAATTACCTCTATCTGTAATAGCTGTGCTACCCGTACCGTAGTCAGGGTACCACTATCTTAGAGTCTGTGTGTGCTGGACCCCTGCCTGGGATGTTCTGCCATGGACCCTCTCCAAGGTAGTTCCTCAGATATTAGACGACTGTGCTATTATGCAGATTACCTCCTATCAGACAGAGTACTTAGCTATCTTTGTAGCGCTTTTCTTTTTGATGTTTTACCAACTAGAATATAGGCTTTCTAATGAAGTAGTGTTTTTCAATTAAATTTTTTTTCTCAAAAACTCCTGTATAGGTTAAGAAGTGTTATAGATAGAAGCTTAGGAAGAATTTTATTCTAGTTATTCCTCTATAGTATTATTTAATACAATCTTATTAATAACACTGATATGCCTAATAGTAAAAGCAAAGCAAAACAAACAAAAAAAATTCCCTGATATTAGATATTAGGGACAAGCTTAATCAGTCATAAGACTCTCATTTAGCTGATCTCTTCAACAATTCCTTATCCTATTTCCAAAAAGATTGATGCAGTACATGGGTGATTTTTCTCAACCATTTTACTTACCAGGTCACAGTCACCCAAATCTAATTTTTCTAAAGATGAATTAATTTGTAGCATTGCAGCAAAAAACATTCCACCTTTATTTTCAATCTTGTTTCCAGTCATTCTTAGGTATTTCAGAGTTGTATTCTTCTGAAAAGAAAAAGAATAAAAACTTCATTAAATTTGTATTCCACAAATTTTTTTCTTGATTACAGCAGACTTTTACTATTTGCAGACTCAAGTTTTCATGGTTTCATGGAGATAGAATAGGAT
Source organism: Mustela lutreola (assembly GCF_030435805.1). Lineage (NCBI taxonomy): Eukaryota > Metazoa > Chordata > Mammalia > Carnivora > Mustelidae > Mustela > Mustela lutreola. The sequence continues at coordinate 130,740,098 of NC_081291.1, read as the reverse complement.
ATTCCTTAAAGGTAACATTTAGTTTCCCAATAAGATAAAAATCTGGTTTAATTTTTTACTGGAAAGAATGCCCAGGAAACATGCTCAGTAAACGAAGCAGATTTTATAAGTTTTCCTTTCATTGAGAAATCTATAGATTCGTTTTTAAGAAAATTATACCACCTTTTTTTTTTTTTTTAAAAGATTTTATTTATTTATTTATTTGACAGAGAGAAATCACAAGTAGGCAGAGAGGCAGGCAGAGAGAGAGAGGAGGAAGCAGGCTCCCCGCTGAGCAGAGAGCCCGACGCGGGACTCGATCCCAGGACCCTGAGATCATGACCTGAGCCGAAGGCAGCGGCTCAACCCACTGAGCCACCCAGGCGCCCCTATACCACCTTTTTTTTGAGGTAAAATTCACATAACCCAAAGTAAACCATTTTAAAATATACAATTCACTGGTTTTTAATAAATTCACCATGTTATACAACCATCACCTGGGCTCTGTGTTTCGAAAGTGTTTCGAAAACACTTCAACCCCCCTCACCCCCAACAAAGGAGACCCTATACCTATTAAGCAATCACTTTATATTCTCCCTGTATCACTTTTAAAGGAATGTAATTCTTCAGACACTTGCGAAGTTTAACTGCTCTCATTCCACTCTTGATAATCCTTTCACAAAGAAAATTAGACATTTCAGTGTCCTAATAAATCGTAGAGGACATAGCTGCAAATAACTGAAACCCCTTAAGAACAGGAAGAAGGCAAGGAGGTCCACTGTTAATACTGCCATTTAACAGTGTACTGCAGGTTCTAGATGAGGCAGTTAGGCAAGGAAAAGAAAAAAAGGCACCCACATTGGAGAAGAAAACTATGTCTGCATGTAACAGGATATCATATATGGAAAATTCTAAGGAATCTACCTAAAAAAGTTGTTAGAACTAATGTGTTCAGCAAGACTACAGGACACAACACCAATATATAAAATCAATTGTATTTCTACACACTAGCAATGAACAATCCAAAACTGAAATTAAGACTCCCATTTAGGGGCACCTGGGTGCCTCAGTCAGTTAAGCATCTGCCTTCGGCTTAGGTCATGATGCTGTTGTCCTGGGATTGAGCCCCGCATGGGGCTCCTTGCTCAGCGGGAAGCTTGCTTTTCCCTCTCCCACTCCCCCTGCTTGTGTTCCCTCTTTTGTTGTATCTGTCAAATAAATAAAATATTAAAAAAAGAAGACTGTCCCATTTGTAGTAGCATCAAAAAGAATAAAGTATTAGAAATAATTTAGCAAAATCAAGACCTGTACATTAAAAACAAACCACTGTGGGGGGCGCCTGGGTGGCTCAGCAGGTTAAAGCCTCTGCCTTTGGCTCAGGTCATGATCCCAGGGTCCTGGAATCGAGCCCCAAATCATCAGGCTCTCTGCACCGCAGGGAACCTGCTTCCTCCTCTCTCTCTGTCTGCCTCTCTGCCTACTTGTGATCTCTGTCAAGTAAATAAAATCTTTAAAAAAAAATTAAAAAACCACTGTTGAAGGAAGTGAAAGATACAAATAAATGAAAACACATCCCACGTCATGAATCAGAAGACAATACTGTTAGGATGACAGTACTCCCCAAATTTTCTAAAGATTGAAAGCAACTCTCTCAAAATCCTTGTTTTGGGGGGCACCTGGGTAGCTCAGTGGGTTAAAGCCTCTGCCTTCAGCTCAGGTCATGATCTCAGGATCCTGGGATCGAGCCCAGCATCGGGCTCTCTGCTCAGCAGGGAGACTACTTCTCCCTCTCTCTGCCTACTTGTGATTTGTCAAATAAATAAAATCTTTAAAAAAAAAAATCCTTGTTTTTCTTGCAGAAATTGATAAACTGGTCTTAAAATTCATATGAAAATGCAAAGGACCCAGAAGATCCAACACATCTTGAAACAACAAAAAGGACTCACTTCTTGACTTCAAAACTTGACTACAAACTACAGTAATCAAGACTGTGTGGGACTGACATAAGGACAGACATACAGGTTAAAAGAATAGAATGAAGAGCAGAAAAATAAACTGTTTGTAATAAATTTTTGACAAGGGCATCAAGAAAATTAATGGGGGAGGAATAATCTTAAATAGTGTTGGGACAACTGGATATCCACATGCAAAAGAATGAAATTAGACTCCTACCTCATACCATATACAAAAATTAACTCAAAATGGATCAAAGAACTAAACAAAGGAGCTAAAAACACAGTTAGAATATGCAAATATAAATCTTAATGATTTTTAGATAGGCAAGGCCTTAGATATAACACCAAAAGCACAAAGGAAAAAAGCTGAACTTTATCAAAATTAATTTTGTGCTTCAAAGGATGCCATGAAGGAAGTGAAAAGGCAATCCACAGAATGACAGAAAACATTTGCAGATCATGTATGAGAGACTTTATATCCAGAACATACAGACTACTCTTAGCATTTAAAAAGACAACTAGACATGGGCTTTGAACAGACATTTTTTCAAAACAATGCCATATGAAAAGATGCTAAGCATCATTATTCATGATGGGAATGCAAATCAAATCCAAAAAACCTCTGCATATCTACTAGGATGGCTAAAATCAAGAAGACAGTAACAAGTGCTGGATGTAGAGAAACGAGGACACTCCTACAGTGCTGGACTTGTAAAAAGGCAGTTTGGAAAACAGTTGAACAGTTGCCAAATGATCTCGCAGTTACATTTCTAGGTATACACCCAAGAAAACTGAAAACATGCACACAAAAAATGTGCAAATATTCATAGTACATTATTGTAGACAAAAAGTGGAAACCTAAATGTCCTTAACTGATGGATGAATAGGATATATCTAAACAATGGAATATTATTTGGCAATAAGAATCAAGTATGTTACAATACAGATGAACCTTGAAAGCATTAAGCCAGTCATAGGAGACCACATATTTTAAGATTCCATTTATGTGAAATGTCCAGAATAGGCAATCTATTAGATGGAACACAGATTAGTGACTGCCAGGGGCTGGGAGGGTGAAAGAAGCATAGAGAAGGACTGCTAATATGTACACGGTTTCTTTCGGGGATGAAATGTTCTAAAAACAGTGATGGTCATGCCGTTCTGAATGTACAAAAACCCACTGAACAAAAATCTTAAAGGTAAATTTTGATGGAGAAAAAGTAAGTTCTTATGTATGCTAAGTATCTTAAAGCTTTTTAAAAATGAATTTAAAAATGCTCATGTAATATTACATTTTAATAAATTAAAGTGTAATAAAAACAGACATTTGCACAATGAGTTCACAATAACATTTTGGTTAATTACAAGCTATCAGAAGTTAAAATGCCAAAAGAAAATGTCTGAGGTATATAAATGCTTACATGTAGTGCTTTAGCAATCAGTTCTCCACCTTCTGGCCCAATATCGTTAAACATAAGGTTTAAGTAAACGAGTTTATGTTGCTTCTATAATAAGAGAAAAGAAGCTATTACATATGTAATTATTAGGGGGAAAAAAATACAGACACTGCTTTATTTAAGTAAAAGAATTTACCTCCAAAGAAAATCTTTGTAACAGAAAATCTCAAAGTCCAACAAAAGAAGCTACAATTGGGGTGGGGTGGGCTGTGGGAAACATCATGCTCATTTAAACATAATTGCAATGTAAGTGAAAGAAAAAGACTATTCTATTTTGATCAATTATTCAAAGTATGAATGCCCTTTATTTAACCACAGTGTACAAGTTTGCAAAAGATGACTTAGAAGCTCTAGTTACCAGCAATCTACCAATAACAAATACACAAGTGGGTTTTCAGTTTATTTCAAGTGTTGTAAATATAGTGCAAGGTCAGGACCCTGGACATTTTGCAAGACTAGCATTTTGTGTGTGCCGCTAGACTAGGTGGTTTCACTGCAAAGAGAATTAAGAAAACTTAAGAACATTTTGGTGATTTTTGCAATATTTTTGTAATTGCTGAGAATTAGTTCATATTTCTTAATCTTCACTCTGTCCTTGTGCTGTGTGCCATCTCATGGATAGGAGAAATTTTTTTTTATGATTTTATTTATTTAACAGAGGGATACACAGCAAGAGAAGGAACACAAGGGCAGAGGGAGAGGGAGAAGTAGGCTTCCTGCCAAGCAGTGAGCCCAATGCCGGGCTCTATCCAGGACACAGGAATCATGACCTGAGCTGAAGGCAGATGCTTAAGGACGGAGCCACTCAGGTGCCCCTCATGGAAATGAGAATTTTAAGATCATTTTTAAGCTCATTAGAAGCATATTTAGCGATTGGGGAAAGTAGTTAGGAACTTAAAAAGCCAATTTAAACAATAATGATAATGCTGCTTTAAACATTTTAACTGAAAATACAAACATACACCTATATTTGCCAATCTTCTGAGGTTGAAACAAAGCCTTTTCTTAAAGTACACCTACTCTGATTGGTGGACCACACTTTTTTTCTTTTTTCTTTCTTTCTTTTTTTTTTTTTTTTTTTTTGGACCCCACTGTCTCTCTTAAATGAAATGCAGCCACAAGGCAGCATTTTAGCATGGGCATCTTCAAAGAAGTCTGCAATAAAGGGTTATTAATTTAGCGGACTTGAGGTACTCAAACCACGTACATTTTCAAAGAAAAAGTACTGGCTCTTAACTGACTCCTGGAAGAAAACAAAAAGAACTAACAAGATTTTGTAGTAAAATACCTGAAGCAGTCTTGCAGCATAGTATGCACCAACATCACTTATGAGGTTATATCTAACATCCAAACCTGAAGAACACAAGAACAGATGAATAGAGGCTGATATTCCTTATATTGAATAATTAAAATCAGGAAAATTAAGAGGTAATGATTTTTAAGGAGACATATACCACTGATATATGGACTCTTCTTTAAAATTCTGAAAAGAATCCAAAAATCTTTGCCTGTTACTCTTTCTTCTGGCATTAAGCGACTGTTACCAGCAATATTTAATGTGATTCCTTCTGACCTATTAAAATGCAAAAAAGAAACCCACTAAAGAAATAGAAGTATTTTCCCCCTATATAAACAGTAACATCATGAATAGCATTTACTGAAACCAAGTATGTATCACAATATAGATTTATATCAAGTAACTTAAGACGACTGAATATTCAATAGATTTTGTAAACACTTCTATAGTATATAATTTTATTCTCTCTCTCTCTCTCTCACACACACACACACACATACACACACTCCTCCTGATAGGTAATCACATCAAAGACTTCAATATTTTCACAAATAAATCCAGCTCCCAGGAGCTCAGGACAAATCTGAAGGCTAGACTTGGAGGCCACTGGTCTACTGTTTTTCCTTGTGTACTCTGCTACCTCCAAGACCAGCTAACAGTGTCCATCAGACACTGTTCTAAATCAAAAGGTAGATCTGTTTTAAAAGCCATGTACAAATCGCTTTAAACAAATCACTCAGTATTCCAGGATTCTCATACAGAAGGAGGTCAGTGAATACTACTTTGTAATCAAGTATTTGTCTTCCTTACCCCTTTTCGAGTTCTTCATCGACTTCTTGGAGTATATGCAATATAAAAGTATTAATTTTCTGGGACTTTTCCATACAGAGATTATAGTAAGTTTCCTGCAGATGGCCAGTAACTTCTGGAGCTTTTGAAAAATAAGTGCATTACTCTTCATCACATATAAATGATATCAGGACCTTTCCTGTCCCCACTCCTTCCCCTCCCTAAAAATTACACTTCTTCAAAGATACGAATGTGTATGTATAGAGTCAGGAGTGAGGAAGAAAGGGCAAAAGAATTAAGACTAGAGAAAGGAAGAAAATAGAAGGAATTAGGGGGAATAAAAATGCTGTTTGTTTGGAGAAGCAGGGCCATAGAAACACCCACTGAGGCTAGGCAGACACTAACTTGCAAGTGACACAAAGAAGAACTAACATCCTGGTAGCAGAGGAAAAGGATATTGAGAGAAATTAAAGATTTTGCCAAAATCATACAGCTAATAAGGGTAGAGTATAAAAACAGACAGACTCCAAAGCCTCTTTCCACTCTACCACACTGGGTTAGGAGACTCACATTTTCTTATCAGGACGTCAAATAAAAAAATTTTATTTTTATTTTATTAAAAATAAAAATTATTAAAAATATTAAAATATAAAAATATTTAAAATAAAATTTTATTTAAATTTTATTTTTTATTTTAATCAAATAAAAACATTTTAATCAGAGGATCTAAACTCAAAAAGGATCTGAAAAATCCGTGAGTCCCCAAGGCTCCCTGGATACCCTCTACACATGCACGTTGATGGCATCTTTGACTACAGCTCTGTTGGTTCCTCCTAAAACTGAGTTGAGGCCAGACTCAGAGAAGCTCTTCACCTACCCTGGCCTTTCACTTCCTCTTTGTAAAGGTTGATTTTTCTCTGTTCAGTCCTTAATAAAGATGATAGAAACAAAGCAGGAGTTGAAATCTCCTTCCTCTGTTACACCTGAAGCTTTCCTTAATGGTCTTACTGTTTTGGATATTAATTTACAAGGATCTTTGGAAGACCCAAGCCTTCTGGGGGTAGAAGTGATGTTGTTCCTCTTCTTAGAAGCACCTACCACTATCTTTGTTTTCTGTCTTATCTTTTGTATAGGTCTTTTTTTTTTTTTTTAAGATTTTATTTATTTATTTGACAGAGATCACAAGCAGGCAGAAAGGCAGGCAGAGAGAGAAGGAAAAGCAAACTCCCCACCGAGCAGAGAGCCCGATGCAGTGCTTGATCCCAGGACCCTGAGATTATGACCTGAGCCGAAGGCAGATGCTTAAGCCACTGAGCCACCCAGGTGCCCCTGTACAGGTCTCTTAAAAAAAAAAAAAAAAAAAAAAAACAATAAAATAAAAAAATAAAAATAAAAATCTGTGCTCAGAGATCTCACTACTCAACCAACTTGGGGTCTTCAGGAGCCAGCCTCTTGAGTTTCTGCATCTCAAGAGATGTACTTGGCTGAGATTTCTGCACTGTATGAACTCAAGAGTTTGCTAAACAAACTTGCAGAAAAAGATTTAAAATGAGGAACATTACATTGAAAATGGAAGCACTAAACTTTTCTTAATAGTTTTCTTTTAAATCAGCTTTTAAAAAATTAATTTAACCCACTTATTCCAGACAAGTTGAAATTTCAATATCGAAAGGAAATAAATATCAGCAATCCCATGTTAAAGAACCATTACAATTAAGGTCTCTGGGTATTTCCTTCTTATTGTTTTTCTCAACTATGTACATATTACCCTTTTTTTTTAAATCGGAATTTTTCAGTACAGTTCTATATCTTTTCAGTTAACATTGAGTTTTCCCATGTCAGTCTCAGAAAAATTTTAATGTCAACAGAATTTCCTGTCTTATGGGTTGATGCATATAAAAAACCCTTCCTTATTTTAGGAAATTTCCATGAATCTAAATAACATTTTAGCACAGTATTTCCCAAACTGTGTTCTTCAGAATACAAATCTTTCGTGAGATGATCAAACATGTTCTAAATAGAATAGATTTTATTGTCAAATACATTTGGGAAGTTCTAACTTAAAGCTAAACAAACCTCTATAACACTTCTCAGGACATTTACAACACTCAAGGGCACAAAAACTTCAAATTGTTGGGCCTGGAGAGAAGAGAGAATAAAAATATTCCGTTTCCCAGACTTATGTGACCATGGTTCACATGGAGTTCAAGCTACAAAATGCTACTTTAGCATTCTCCACAGACAACACAGCAAATTGATCTGTAACAAATTTACTTGTTGGAGCTGGGCTCCCAGGAGGCTTCTTTTCTCCCTTCTGGCTACTACCTTCCTTAGTATTAAAAAGTGAAGACTGGCCTGAGAATCTGAGTCAGGGCCTGCCCTCAGCTGGCTACACCACACCCAAGATGTACCCAAGAAATGTGTCAAGACTTAGAACTCATGTTTCTCTGAGGGAAGGAATCTTAGACTACAAGCTAAATATAGCTAAAGAAAGTTACAGGAAAATTCTTAAGAGCTCCTGGGTGGCTCAGTGGGTTAAGCATCTGACTGTACCTCAGGTCACAATCCTGGGGTCCGGCCCCACTTTGGGGTCCCTGCTCAGCTAGGAGTCTGTTTCCTCCCTCTGTCTCTCTCCTCAGCTTGTGCTCTCTCTTGCAAATAAATAGATAAAACCTTTTTTAAAGGGGGGGGGGGGGAATAGGAAAGGAAAAGGAAAGAAAAGAAAATTCTTATTACCTAACCATGGATTTAAAGTACTTAAAATTTTTTGCTATGCTCTTTCATGTTGTATGTCAGGATTTTATGGTACCAAAAATTTATTTCCTGTATTCATCTTAGGGGAGAATAATAAATCCATCTTCAAATTGTAAAGCTAAAACTAAGACTAACCAGTTACACAAGAAAATATAAAGAATCTAACTCAAATGTCATTTTTCTTGTATTCCAAGTATTTTTTTACCTGGCAGCACGTTTTAAATTTTCTAAAGAAAAGGCTCATTTTGGAGGTGGTCCCCTATGCCCTTCTGTACTGGAACAGCCAAATACCAGAAAATCCAAGGGTTGGGAGTGAGTCAGACTGGGGTGGTTGCCCAGGATCAGCTGTGTGACTTTGAACAAGTTATCCTAATTCTCCCATCTTAAATTTCCTCTTATGCTAAAAGCAGAGCACGGCGCGCATCTCAAGGATGCAGTGAGGAATAGGTAAGTGTTCTAGCGCAGTTCCGTATCTACAGGCACATTAACACAAGCATCCACAATGGAAATGGTGGCCAGACGAGGGACGTGCAGGCTATGCTTAATTTGCTCGAGATCATTCACGGTTGCAGAAATACTTAAAACGGAGGGGATATAGAGATGCCAAGTCAGAACGGTCTCAAGGCCCTCTGGCCCACCTAGGCCCTGCTTTCTGGAACTTCCACCAATAAAGGGCCCCAGAACTTTCCCGGAGACTCTGATGAGGGTAAAGCAACAGACACACCTTCCTCCAGGACGATGGCTAGTGTGAAGGGCGGACTCATCGGGGGAACTTGGGCTCCCTTCCCACCCACATTTGGGGGCCCCAAAGTTCTGGCCGCAGCTGAGGTTCCCGGGGGCGCCCGCCGGCCACACCGCCTCGAGCCGGCGGCCCGCTGGGAGGAACGGGCTGTGCCGGCGACCCTGCCGCAGGGGCCGGAGCCGCCTCCCGCACTTCCCGTGGGCCCGGCGGGCGCCGGAGGACATCCGATTTCTTACCACTACCGTCCGCGGGGGCCGAGAACGGATTAGGGGTTGTAGTGGGTACGGGAGTGGGGAACCCAGGCCCGGCCCCCGCGGCCTCCTTCCCCGGGTCCCACATATTCCTCTTCACCCCTGGGCCGCCGCGGAAGCGTTGGCATGACGACGGCGCGCATGCGCCTGCGCAGTCCCCGGCCACACACCTGCTGCTTCTGGGCTGGGCTGAGCGCCAGACCCTGAGCGCCACCTCCCGCCGGCTGCGCATCCCCTGCCATTGCCCATGTGGGCCTCAGGGCAGGCTGCGATTGCCAAAGCAACGGAAGTTCCTTGGTCACCCCCTCTGGCTCCGGATCCCCTAGACCTGGGTTAAAAACACACAGAGGGAGGGTGCTCTGGCTCCTCTGCAGAGGGACGTTCTTGAGGTTTCAGGGAGCACGGCTGATGGGCTAGGGGCCGGGCTACAAAGACGATTATGACACAGTCTCCTCCCCAAAGTGTGTACATACCTGCGGCGGTCACGGGCAGTAGCAGAGAGTAGCACCAGCACGGATTAGGCACGGAGCTAAGGGAGCTTAAAGGGGTATGTAGATAGTCTTGGTGGGGGAGTGGCGGGGCGAGGGGCAGGGATATCAGGGAGGGCTTTCTGTAAGAGGTAACTTCCTAAGTAGTCCCAGTGAATCCGCCCCAGGGCGGAACAGCTTGGTAGGTGCTGGAGACGCGCTGGTACTTGGGGCCGCCCAGAGGAGTACAGGGTGGGAGGCAGGCAGGCAGGGTCGGACCCACGTGAAGCCCTTGCGCATCCTCTGAGCGGCAAGCTGTTATGGGACAAGGATGCCGGAAGCCCTCAGATAGGGAGCAGCAGGTGGAGGCTGGATTTGACAGGACCTGGGGGAGGTGAGGTCTGAAGCAGTTGCAGTATCCCAGCTGAGAGAAGATCCAGCTGAGGCTGGACTTGGGGAAGGGAGGAGGAGGGGACAAAACCCAGCCACAGTTACAGGCAACATGCTCAGGTACTTGGATGTGGGAGAGAGAAAAAGAGGAAGGAGGGAAGGAAAGGTCTTCTGTTTGTGGTTACCACAGACCCCAGAGGAAGCAGCTGAAGGGCCCCTGGAGAGCGCTCTGGAGCCAAGCAGAGACTCCTTGCCTGGGTGAAAGAAGGATGCCCCTCAAGGTGAAACCAAGACATATCTGAACACAGTGAAAACAAAAATGTCCAGAACCTCTGTCCCTGAATCTACCCCACTAGGCAATTCCAGAACACGAGTCCACTGCGAAGAAACTCTGCTAGGCAAGGCGGGGTCTCTTCACACCAAGTGTAGCCCAGATTTTAAGCATCACTTGAATTATTTCAGGTTAAACATGAATAGAAAATATTTTCACTTACCCCATGTTCTACCAACAAAGCCAAGAGGTAGCTTGAAATACTAAAGCATGAGTGTGCGCACAATTCAGCATACCCTCCCAACCCCTTTCAGAGTATTTGGAGTTAAGTGGAGGAAAGTAAAGGAAGGTTCAGGATTTATTAATTACTGCTCTAGGGGAAGGGAGGGATACTCTTCTAAGGGAACAAGAAGTGCCAATCACCCTTTTGTTCTAGAGAGTAACTAGAAAACACGGTCAGAACAGAATAAACAGAAAAGAGCTGCTTTTAGCTAGACAAACAGCACTTAAAACACTGTTCTCCTTATCCACCTTAGCAAAAAACAAAACCAAAAAATAATAGCATCTGTGCTGCGAACTACAGCTCTTCAAACGGCATATCACATAGGATGGTCAAAAAAACAGCAACAACAAAAAACTGACCATATGTACAACTCCTTTCCATCAGCACATTTTTTCATTAATCCAATGATTTCCAGATGGAGAAGGGATATAATTTTTTAAAACCCTCCCCTTGAGAATCACTGACTGGTGGGGAGGGGATAGGAGGTGGGGAAACATGTTGCTGAGCTGGCTTCAAGGAGACTTAAGTGGATTCACTGGTGCTTAGGTGTCAAGAACCCAGAGTGGAAGTCAAACTTGAACTTCAGCTTTCCAGAAGTCAGAACCAAAGAGAATATATGAGGGTTTGGAGTCCCCATTCCTCTATAAAAGGCAGCATTTATATTTCTCTGGCACCTTATAGTAGGAAGGTTTAGTAGGTGTATCTTTATATAAGTAACTTAATAGGTCTTTGATTATAGTTTTATTTAAAAAAATCTGGAAGTATTTTTCAAATGTTTCTTTTATTGTAACTATTTAAAAAGCCAACAGCACGAGTTTTCATAATTACAATCCTCCTGTCTTGAGGAAACACAGATAATAGGGTCTAGGTAAGTTGTTTCCTGCTAACATGGAGACAACTCCAAGGATCTGGGAGAATTAATATTTAACACATTCATTAGTTATTTTTCCCCAGGTACCAGAAGGCTCAACTGAGCTGCTAGAAAGTGTTAGAGCAAATTCCTGGTTGAATTTTCTGACGAGTATCTGAAGTGCTGGCTTCCGGTGTTGCTCACACATGTGTGCTGCTTAGGTACTAAATATGCAGGCGGAAAAAATAGTGTTATTAAAAAATTATTTGGCCCATGGATAAAAGAGTGAGTGGTCTGAAAAGTTTACATTTTTATTACCTGATGAGACAAAAAGGTATCTGATTAGTAATAGATAGGACCTCAAACCTCCTTCATTGTGCAAGACAATAATTCGAAAAACCACATTCTAAAAGAAAAGAAAAAAAAGGTTTTGCCTAGGAATTACTAGATCTATAGCTTGGTGGTACCTGTAGGGGAATGAAGGGTAGAAACATTTTTGAAAATGGGTAAAATACCCGTCTGAGCCTATTTAAAGAAAACAAGTCCCAAGAAGCTATTTCAGATCAATAATTTGGTGACAGCAGGGATGGGGGGACACCATGAACACGACTAACAATTCTGGCAGACGAATGTTTCTCTAAGGTCTCTTTTACCTGCGGGTGGACCCGTGCTTGGAAGACTTCACTCTACAAGACTTTCAGAGCTCATTATCAGATTATAGACTTTTTCCCTTCTATTTCTCTTAACATACCAAACATCTCCGTATCCTAGTACTAATTTGGAAGTTTCTACTTACCAAACACCTGACACCAACTGCGGGTTTTCCAAACAAGCCAGTCTCCAGTTCTCTGCAGACGCCAAGTAGGTGTCCTAAGGTTTGGTTCTGACACTACACACGCAGAGTTAGTGCCCACCATACACCTTGAGAGCTCAGTCCCATAAGACTGCTTCCCGTCTCAGATACCAGCCACAGTCCCAGGTTGTCACCAGTACCAGTGGACTACAGATTGGGGGTACCCACAGCTCTCTCCTGAATTTCAACAATTTGCTTTAAAGGTTCATAGAACCCAAACAATTTACTTACTGTTATTGCTATGTTCTAAAAACTACGGTTCACGAACAGCCAAATAGAAGAGATGCATGTGGGGAAGAGAGGGTATGAGGAGAGGGCACAGAGCTTCTATACCTTCTCTGGACACATTACCCTTCCTGCACCTTGATGTGCTCACCAACTCAAAAGCTCTCCCAACCCCGTTGTTTAGGGTTATAGAGGTTCCATTCTGGAAGCACGGTTGATTAAATCAAAGGTCATTGGTGATTAACCCAACCTCCAGCCTCTCTCCCAGTCGCCTCTTCTTGAGGTCCTGGACTGGGACTGAAAGTTCCACCCCTCTCATCACATGGATGGTTCCTCTGGCAGCCAGGCCCCCTCCCGAGGCAATCTGGGGGCCTAAGGAGAGTGACCTCATTAGTATGGACTCAAGTGGGTTGAATGGGGCTTATTATGAATAACAAGAGACGCTTCTCTCCAACCCCTCAGAAAACACTAAAGGTTTTAGAAGCTCGTGTATCAGGAACTTGGGAACAAAGACCAAATATGTATTTATTATTATATCACAACATCACACCTAGAATCTTGCCTTTATTATGGTCTGAGTTGTTTAAGATTCTCCCTTGCCCGGGCCAAAAATCTAAAGTTGCTTGCTTATGAAAGTTTTCCACTCAAGTCTGAAGTTTATATGGATCTTCATCTCGTATTACTTGAGAGGAGACTTAAACATTTTTCCTGGGATTTGGGTTTCCCAGAAATTTTTATCAAAGCAAAGGGTGTTACCCTTACCATTACATGGTAAATCTTGTCCCTTCTTTAAATAACAGAGAACAGCACTGTCCCAGAACTCTGTTGGAGGCTAGGCATATAGTAATGAGAATCTAAACCACATATTTTATGTTGCAAGGCGCAGTGATTGTAAGTGTGGGGCTCGAAGCACATCCCCTCCATCTAGGGCCTAGGCCCCTGTGTGGGAGGAGAAGCCCAGTACTCAGCCGGAAAGCCCCCAGCCTAGAAGGCAAGTCAAAGATGCTACTATCAACCAGGCCATCATCATCTCCTCATCTTTTCTGCCTTTCTTCTTAGGCTTTGGGGGTGGTGTGCATAGGTTAATGACCAAGTACTTAGTCTTCTGTAATATAATATTAACACCTTAGGTTTATAAGACTTATAAATCCAGTAGTGCAAGTCTGCCAATTTTATTATTATTCAAGTTTGTCTTCTGCAATTCTACGTTCTTTGCATTTTCATATAAATTTTAGAATCAGCCTATTCCACCAAAAAAGAAAAAAAAAAGCCCATTAATATTTTTAAAAATTAAATATTTTATTTATTTATTTGACAGAGAGAGATCACAAGTAGGCAGAAGGAGGAAGAGAAGCAGACTCCCTGCTGAGCAGAGAGCCCGAAGCAGGGCTTGATCCTAGGACCCTGAGATCATGATGTGAGCAGAAGGCAGTGGCTTTAACCCACTGGGCTACCCAGGTACCCTGCCTATTGAGATTTTTTTTTTTAATTTTTTAAAAAAGATTTTATTTATTTATTTCTCAGACAGAGATCACAAGCAGGCAGAGAGGCAGGCAGAGAGAGAGAGAGGGGGAAGCAGGCTCCCTGCTGAGCAGAGAGCCCAATGTGGGGCTTGATCCCAGGACCCTGAGATCATGACCCCACTGAGCCACCCAGGCGCCCCACCTATTGAGATTTTGATTGAGATTGTACTGAAACAAAAGATCAACTTGGGGAATACATTAACATTTTAACACTGAGTGTTTTAATCTACGGACATGATATACTTCTCATTTAATTTCTTTCTAGATTGCTGCTGTAGTTCCTTTCAATTTGAGGCAATTTCAGATATCTTGCTCAAGGATTTAAGTCCCTACCCGCCAGCCAGGCTTAGGGATCTAAGACCATAAAGTGTCTCCACTTCTCCTTGTCTCAAGAAGTTCCTTTGTCTGTGAATATGGAAGACTGGCTTCTCTGTCTGCCGGTCCCCAAAGTTGAAAATGCCACCAGGCATCAAAGTGCCCACTGGTCTCTCCTTCCTTAGGAAGGGGTAGTCCATCTCTAGAATTTAATTCTTTTGGTCTTCTTTGCGTCCACAATTCTCTGGTGGCTTTGCGGGGGGGGGGGGGGGGGGGGAGTAAGCAACATTTAAAAATATTATTTTTTCCTAGTGTTCTCTCTGTGTTTATGGTAGGAGAAAACTTTTTACAATCTTCTCCATTCTACCTGAAAATAGAGTCAAGATAGGGATTTTTTTAAATGAGACTATCTTTTTTCTTTTCATGTAAGTCAACCTGTTAGAAGGAATGTCTACTTGAATTCGTCTCCCAACATGAAACACAGAAACCTACATTTTATGCCACGTTAGAATGTCAAGCCCATTAACTAAACTTAACTAAACTTAATCTGTCTTAAGGATATGGAATCCCCTGGCAGTAAACGGATCTTTTCATTCTTTTCCCAGTATTTCGGATTTTGACTACTTGAACTTCCCTCAGCACAATGTCAAATGACATCATAAAATCAGTAGGTGGCGCATCTAGAATTCATCCGAAAGATGATCCACAACAGGCCTCTGCTAGAACATTTTTTATTGATGCTTCGAATCGGAGCCTGACTACCATCCCATCAGAGATCTTGCAGTTAGAAGAATTAGAAGAAGCGCATCTGGAAAACAACCAGATTGAAGCAATCCCCCCGGGCATCCAGGGTTTAAGGAACGTCCGGATCCTCTATCTGAACAGGAACAAGCTGAGCGAGCTGTGCCCCGAGCTGGGCAAGCTGGGCAGCTTGGAGGGCCTGGACCTGAGCCACAACCCGCTCCTGTCCTCGTCTCTTCCGGTCCTCCGCGGCCTGCGCCGCCTGCGCGAGCTGCGCCTCTACCACACTGGCCTGGCCGAGATCCCCATCGTCATCTGCAAATTCCTGCACCACCTCGAGCTGCTCGGGCTGAGCGGCAACCACCTCCGCTCTCTGCCCAAGGAACTGGTGAACCAGACCAAACTGAGGGAGATCTACCTGAAGCAAAACCAGCTGGAGGTGTTTCCCGCGGAGCTCTGTGTTCTCACCAGCCTGGAGATCATTGACCTGGACGAGAACAAACTCGCCGTCGTCCCCGAAGAGATTGGGAACCTGAAGAGGTTGCAGAAGTTCTACCTAGCTTATAACAGCCTAACCGTTCTCCCCGAGGCGCTGGGCCACTGCAGCCAGCTGTCGGTGCTGGATTTGTCCTACAACCACCTCCACTCGATCCCGCACACCCTGGCGGAGCTGGTGGGGATGACGGAGATCGGGCTGAGCGGCAACCACCTGGAGAAGGTGCCGCGCCTCGTCTGCAAGTGGACCTCGATGCACCTGCTCTACCTGTGCAACACCGGCCTGCGGGGGCTGCGGCGCTCCTTCCGGCGCCTGGTCAGCCTGCGCTTCCTGGATCTCAGCCAGAACCATCTGGAACGCTGTCCGGCGGAGATCGCGGCGCTCAAGAACCTGGAAGTCCTGGCGCTGGATGATAATAAAATATGGCAGGTACTGAGTCCCTTCGTGGCTGTCACTGCGCTTCCGCAAGGGCTTTTCCCGCCCGTGGGCCGGTGCTCGTGTCCTCATTTTGACGTGGGCGCTGTTATCCTCAGTGACACGCGGGGAGGGCGAGGCACAGGCGGCGGTAACTACTTTGCCGAGGCCACACCCCTGCACGAGACAGAGCCGAGTTTCAACCCAGAGCGGCTGGGTCCCGGGGGCTGTGTTCTGAACCAAGACCACCCCCTAACTGGGGTTCCTCACAGGGCAGGGTTTTTTCCGGCACGTACAACCTCAGGCCTTGATGCTCCCCTCATGGTGAACTGCAGAACAGTCCCCAAAGAAACTCTCTCCCACGTGTGCAGGGTGGCACGTTCACAAAGGTCGGGCAGAGCACTGTTGACAGTAAGGAAGCACGGGAGTCAATCTAAATCTGTCGCTAGAGCCGTGAGCACACAGATTGTGCTATATTCGTAAATTTAAAAACTATACAATAATCTAACCCATGTGCCAGGGCAGATCTCAAAATTGTGACGTTTCTTAAGCAGGAAAACAAACTGCAGAACCTGACGCTATTTATAAATTCTTAATCACACAAACTCCATACATACACACACAACACATACGTTGTGGATCTGTATATATGCAATAAAAGGGTAAAACATATGAGCTAGAAAAAAACACACTGAATTCTTTTTTTTCTTTTTTCTTTTAAGATTTTATTTATTTATTTGACAGAGAGAGATCACAAGTAGGCAGAGAGGCAGCAGAGAGAGAGAGAGGAGGAAGCAGGCTCTCCGCGGAGCAGAGAGCCCGATGTGGGGCTCTATTCCAGGACCCTGGGATCATGACCTGAGCCAAAGGCAGAGGCTTTAACCCACTGAGCCACCCAGGTGCCCCCAGGCTGAATTCTTAATAGTGGCTGCCTCTAGGAAGAGGAAGGAAGTCAAGGAAATGAGGAGGGGATCTCAGGGGAGCTCTGTTTTAATTGCAGAATTTCATTTTGTTTCCTTAAAAATTCTTATTTGAGTCTAGTTGATGCACATTTCATCTTATTAACAAATGGTTTGGATGGTGCATGCACAGGTATTTGTTTTGTTATTTTTAATATTTGAAAATTAAGAAGAACAGTGAGTTCTGCTACAACTGTGGAGGGAGAAAGCAAGAGATTTGGAAATCCACGACTGTATCAAATAATAGGTCTGCTTTTCCTGGCCGTGGGCACAGATCTCCTGTGCTCACCATACTTTATACTAGTCCTAGGTCTTAAGTGTTTGTTGGGGGTGTTTTTGTTTAAGCTCTTACTCGCTTTTTAATTTAGAACTTTGTGGGGAGTGCTGTTGTTGTTTTTCCTAGTTGCTATAGTTTTAAAACAGCCTTTCCGGAAGTAACAATTCTGATGCTAATTTAGGATTTATGAAGAGAATCTAGGGCTTAATCTCTACTTCGGTAGCAACCCACTTTGGAGGATTTTAGAGGTTTTTTAGAGGCCATCTCCCCACCCCCCCCACCCCCCAGCTATTCCAACACTGGGGTAAGAAGTTCCTTTTACAGTGGAAAAAGTCTGTCCAGTTCTACGTGGGAGTGAAAGGCTCAATATATGAAGTACCCTTGGGAAGTATAATGTACAGACTTAATTCCTGCTGAGTCCTGAATGATACCTAATCCTTTCCTGGGAAACATTTTCAGAGGTCAGAATAGAAGAGGGAATCACACACAAACGGCACCTTAACAAACATAAGCCTCATCCGACACCATGTTTTACCTCAAGTCAAGTTGGCTGAAATGTGGATGTGTTCAATATTATCATATTGAATGTGAAAATCTCTGTGTCCCATTGCTTGTTATTCTTCAGTTCTTATGATGGTATTTCTGTGGTTTTTGGTCTTCTCTCAGTTCCTATTATGCTAATTCCTGCAGTAATTACCCTCCCAGTCCATTTCTCTTTAAAATGACACATGGGGGCGCCTGGGTGGCTCAGTGGGTTAAGCTGCTGCCTTCCGCTCAGGTCATGATCTCAGGGTCCTGGGATCGAGTCCCGCATCGGGCTCTCTGCTCAGAGGGAGCCTGCTTCGCTCTCTCTCTCTCTGCCTGCCTCTCTGTCTACTTGTGATTTATCTCTGTCAAATGGATAAATAAAATCTTTAAAATAAATAAATAAATAAATAAATAAATAAATAAAATGACACATGACTTTTAAGCCAGCTGCTTACCTCTCCTCCCCCGAAGACTTTCCTGATGGGTTGCTTGCTCTTGGAGCCTGGCCAGTAGTTTTTTCTTGTCTAGGTGGATGCAAAAGTAGCTGACTTTCAGTGTGTATCTAGATGGATTTTATTTGTCTGGTCCATCTTCTGTTAAGGGACAACTCAACGTCAAAATGACAAAAGCTTGGTTAGAGCATCCCTAATGATTGTCCTCATTTGACACTCTGTAGGTTTTCTGTACATCCAGATTTATTCCCACTACACTTTAATGTGACTATGACGGGATTAATTATTGGATCTTGAGTATGTTAAAAAAAAAATCTTTAAACATTCAGTGTGCTTTGAAAAAGAAAAACTAAACATATGAGCTAACTGAACAGCACTAAGAGGGAAATTACTAGGCTATAATAAAGGGGCTAGATTGAAAACCTTTTTCCTATTATTTTGAACTGCATTGATGCTGATGCTTTGTATTAAAGGGATCTAAGTGCCTGATGAAGAATCTTGAAACAACCAAGAAGGATAGCTTAAACGACCGTTTCTCGGGAGATTGACTTCCTCTGATTGAAAAATAAATAAAACTATGAACATTTTATAGCATTTTTAGGAAAATGAGCACTCACCCTACACAATAAAGAGAAAAATATAAAAGATTGCAGGTGTGTGAGACTTACTATTATGTGATTCTTCTAGGACGTTTCTTTTGACCTACTTCCCAATTATTTGTCTGTCTCCCCATCTATGGAAAGAGCAGGCTGACTTGAACTGTAAATTCTTATCATTCTCATGAAGAAGAGAAGAATGAGGGGAGGAGAAACCAGGGCTCAGGACAGGCAAATGTGAGGAATGATTTCCCCATTAGGAGTAAAGCCAGATGAAGGTGGTTCAAAGTGAGTGAAGAAAGCTGTTGATACATATAGCTGGGCTTTTTTTTTCCTATAAGAAAGTAGGTGTCTCTGTAATGTAATCAATAGGCAGACTGTCACATTTTAAGAATGAGATTTTTCCATGTGGTTCCAGGGGGCCAGAAAGAGACCAATAAGTGAACATAATAGTGACACAAATTTTGGCTTGACAGGAGAAGGAAATCTGATGATTAGAGGTCTCCATCCAAGTAATGAGTTTTTCATTCCAGGAGGTGGTCTTTGAATGTATGTTGGATGGCTAGCTGTGAAATATATTCAACCATCCTATTAAAGGATTGGAATAGATGACCTTTGGAAAGCCTTCCAAGCCTGACAGTCTGGGAGTCTGGAAAGTGGTTACCTAATACCTACAAAGGGCACATAAGCCTTGGTGTTCATTGGGGGGCAGAATATGACAAGATAAAATCTCGACAGTCTTTGTTGTTTGCTTCCAATTGAGATTTCTTTTCTTTTAAGATTTTATTTATTTATTTGAGAGGGAGAGAGTAAGAGAGAGAGAGAGAGAAGGAGCAGGGGAGGGGGAGAGGGAGAGGGAGAAGCAGACTCCCCACTGAGCAGGCAGCCTGACATGGGGCTCCACCCCAGGACTCTGAGATCACCACCTGAGCTAAAAGGAGACACTTAACCAACTGAGCCTCCCAAGTACCCCACACTGAGATCTCAGCTGAAGTTTCTAAATTGCTGACTTAAAGCCTTTCAGGATGAGAGGTCATGTTCTTCAACTGAACAGATGTAATAACTGAACTTACTCAGATTATAGTTGCAATATTACACTAAAAACTTCAGTACTTTTTCAGGAGTGTCAAGCTACATTGCAGTTCAAAAATTTGCAATGAATTAGGTTAAAAATTGCTTCAATTTCAAGCAGTGCCTAAAAGTGAGGAGCAGAGAGGCTCGGGGAAAGAGTGGGACTCCAGACATTAGATCTACCCATATAAATACTCTATATGCAGACACGTGTGCCGACTTCTCTTCTGCAGGAATTGCTAAATTGCTCTGCTTTATGTTTATCAATGGGCCTCAAAACTAAAAACCCCATTTATTATCTTACTGTTGAAAATAATCTTGACATGAAACTTACCTTTTTGGAATACTTCTAGTTACCGCCAGACTTCGGCTCACTTTCAAAGCTGAAGATGCTTGGATTAACAGGAAATCAGTTCCTTTCATTTCCAGAAGAAATCTTTTCTTTAGAGTCTTTAGAGAAATTATACATCGGGCAAGACCAAGGAGCCAAGTTCACCTCTTTGCCAGAACACATTAGTAAACTACAGGTAAGCCTCTTCCCCAGACGAGTAGGCAAAGCTGTTCCTGCCCACTGATTCCTTAAGTTGGCCGAGACTGAGAAAACACGGTGGTGTCCCCACATAGGCTGCCTGTGGAATCATCCCGACTAGATTTCCAACCGTGAACAAGTAGTCACTCTAACACTGTTTTCCTGAGCTGCTGGGTCCATCCTCAAAGAACATAGCCAAGAAGTTTTGCCATGCCATACTCCTCTCCACTGTGCTGTTTGGCATGTTTTATTTGCAGCAATTGAGCCATGGAACCACTTTCCATTTGATTACTACCTTGTTGTAAGAGGCCCCTGAAAATTGTACTTTTTTAAGTTAAAGTGTCATACAGATGACATGTCTAGGTGCCTGCATTTTGGATGGGTCAAGGTGACCTCCCTTTCTGCATGGTGGCCAGCCAATCAGGGTATATTTAACATTGTCCTGGGTTCCTGTGGAGATGGGTCCGCAGCCCTGTGCTAAATCCTGACAAAGCAACAAGGTAACTTCATTCAAGGTAGCCTTACCCTGTGTCTTAATGTATGCATAAAGAATTGAGAATTTTTTTTCCATGTTTGTGGTACTGAACTCTTACTAAGGATAAAGTAGATGCCGGCCACAGCATGACCTCCCATCCTGGACCTGAATGACAGCGTGTGTAGCCCAGGTACTTCTCACCTGTGACACGGAGGTCCTGTTCCTGATTCTCCATTACTTTGTCCTGTGTTCAGAATTCTTCTCATCATCTGGCTCCTTGACAGGCCACATAACACTCCCTGAAATCTTCGGGTGAGATGCAAACATTACATTTTTGCCCAGAGGATTTCAAAATAGCTAACTCATTACCTGTACATTTGGCTACTTCAAACCTGGGCAATGTTAGATTGATACTTGACACAACTTCAGTTCGTTATCAACTGCTGCAGATAATTAGCTGTTGAAAGGGAGCAAATGATATATATAGTTAAATTATCACAACTATCTCTCCATAAAGTTTGTGCGAAACAAACTCTTATCCCTGCAAAACTGGGAACCATGTCTAACGGTTTTACTCAAAAATAATTTTTTGTTTAGGTGATGGTTCTTTAAATAAATATGTTTTTCCCTTGATCCCAATGCATAGTATCCCCCATTGAAAGAGTATGGGAACTCTCCAGTGATTGTGGTTATTTTCATTCTTTCATCAGTGTAAAGATCATCATGGTGTACTCTCATGTTTTTCAGAGTCTTAAAGAGCTGTATATAGAGAACAATCATCTGGAGTACCTGCCCACATCCTTGGGAACAATGCCTAACCTGGAAGTTCTCGACTGCCGTCACAACTGCCTTAAACAACTTCCGGATTCCATTTGCCAGGCACAAGGTGAGGAGTCTTGGTAGATGCCCAGCCTGGTGGACTGTGAGGCCAGCATGTCCCATAATGACGCAGTTTCCATTTCCTCCATTCACTAAAGACCAATCTCAGTTTAGAGAGCTTAGCCCGACCCCATCACCTCCTCTCAGGTCTCCCTAGCCAGACAGGGAAGGCCAGGCTCCTGATTAGTACAGCTAAGAACCTCACAAAGGTTTATTGGGAACTGAACAGAGAAGTAAATAGCAATGGCTAAGAAAATTAGCATTCGCCCATATAGTCATCATACCAATGACCATACTTTATTGCCTACCTACTACATGCTAGAATTTGGAGTTTGCTTTAGGTCACTAAGTCACTTAAAGGAAAAGCGTTGACCCAGAGTGGTGAAATCATCAAGGAAGGACTTTTGGAGCTGTATGACTGGCATGAAGAATCAGTTATGACCCATATTTAAACACCCAAACATTTCACGCTAGGCTAAATCATTCTTTATCTTACGAGTGTCCATTTATCCATCCATTTAACAGCCTTTTGCTGAGCTTTTCGTAGGACCAAATTTAAAAAAATGTTTTTTGCCATAGTTTAAAGTCAGGGATGAGCATGCAGTACTCCTTAGTAATGCACCTGACCATGCATTTTCATCCTGTCCTTGGTCCCTGGAGGACTGAAACATTGTCACCTTTTTTGTGTGTGTACTGTTTCTGTCTCTCATACTTATATACACTGGCTCTAACAACTTTGAATTGTTATAAGGAAGAGAACTTGGTTTGCCTCATTAAATGTGTCTTTTGTTAGATGACACAGCAGGAGACACACATTTCAAAGTAACTGGACTAAAGAATGCACAGGTTGACTTTGCCTCTTCTTAAGACAAATCTGTCATTAAAAACAAATTGTTTCAGCTTTGAAAGAATTACTGCTTGAGGACAACTTGATCACCTGTCTTCCAGAGAATTTGGATAATCTAGCAAATCTAAAGGTTTTGACACTGGTGGACAACCCCCTAGAGGACCCCCCAAAAGAAGTGTATACTGAAGGCATCCAGGCTATATGGGCACACTTTAAGAAAAAAAGAAACATGAAGATAATGGCAACCAAGGTAAAAAACTCTGGATAGCACATTCACAGCTGCTTTGGAGAAGGGCCAGTGGTAAAGATATTACATACCATGCCGGGGCTGCTCTTTACACATCTATACCTTGTCCTTGTCAAGAGTAAACCCTCTTATTTCCTTTATATCCTCAGAATTAAGCAAGAGGATCTTTGAACATCTTCTTGGCATTTTTGCATTTTCGTTCTTCATCTCTTTGCCAGTTAAGACAGCAAAGAGGTGGAAAAACCCAAACTTCCAATCCCTAAAATTCTTGGATTGTTCACTGGACTGAAAAGCTTATATTCACAAAGTTGCTAAGATAAGGCTTGAAAAATTAGAAATGAAAGTATTTGTGGAGCAGGGCTGTGGGAACCAGAGTTCTGCTCTGGATCAAAGGGCAAAGAGCCTTTAAAGTGGGGGATGGGGGAATGAGGGTGACGGGGTCAAAGGACATTGTCATCTCCTCCTTGCCCCTCTAGCCGACGGAGATAATAGGCTACCCCCGGCTAGGCCAGGCCTGTGTCCGTCAGGATTCAGTATACATTATGCATTTGATCCAAGCCCCCATTGTCTCACACCTCGATGACCACCCTAGTCCTCCAACTAGTATCCCCACTTTCACACCTGCTCCCCTTACAGTATACCTTCCACTCAGTTGTCAGACCAGTGCAGTTAAAACACAGGTGAGATCTTATCACTACTCTACTGAAGTCCATGATTCTCTTTTTCACCTGAAGCAAGAGTCAGTCTTTACTTTGCAAGACCCTCTTCTGGCAAAGGCTCTCAACCATATCAAACCTAACACCCTCTCTTTTATGCTAAATAGTATGTGATACCTTCTTTACTCTTCTGAAATTTAACTCAGATAATATGACCTACCAAAACCTGTAATTTTGACAAATGAAAATAATGCCTGAGCGGCAAGGTAAAGAAGAAAGGAAAATAATTTATATTAAAATATTTATTTTAATATGTATATACTCAAGAATGGCTACACTGGAAGAATGAATATAATACTTTTTGGATACTTCCCAAAAGTGTTTTGAAAAATCATGTACCCTCTTGCACATTTTGAAATTGATGTTTAAATTCTTTTGCCACTAAGTTTAAATTATTGCAAAGGATTTACTTTTTAGCGAGTTTTAAATATTGACATCTTAAAATAGAGCTCTTAGATCAGTATTTTAAACGTACCCAGTGGAATCTAAATACCATTATGATTCGATATGTCAGTCACATCAATTTACAAAATTCACGAGCGAGCTCTTATAGCCAGAATTTTTTTTAGGATCCCGCGCGTGCACGTGCATACACACACACACACACACACACACACACACACACACACACACACGTGCGTGCATGCACATGCGCACTGAGTGGGGGTGGGGCAGAGGAAGAGGGAGAAAGAATCTCTTAAGCAGACTTCATGCTGGGTTCCCAGCCCAGAACCAGTGGCTGGGCTTAGTCCCACAACCCATGAGATGGTGACCTGGGCCAAAACCCCCAGTCAGGCTTGAGCCACCCAGGTGTCCCATAGGCAGAAATTTTATATTCTTTCTTTTTCTTCTTGAACATGTATTTCTATTTCACTTTCCCTTAAGAATTGAGCTTAGGGGCATGTGGGTGGCTCAGTGGGTTAAAGCCTCTGCCTTCAGCTCAGGTCATGATCTCAGGGTCCTGCAATTGAGCCCCGCATCAGGCTCTCTGAGGAGCCTGCTTCCCCCTCTCTCTCTGCCTGCCTCTCTGCCCACTTGTGATTTCTGTCTGTCAAATAAATAAATAAAATCTTTAAAAAAACAAAGAATTGAGCTTAATGTTTTATATATATAACTTTAAGTCATTTATAGATCTCCTTTCATACTTTTAGGCAGCACAAATATTTATACTAATTAAGTTTTAAAATTAAAATATTTTTATTTGATCATAGGGTTGTTAATGTCCTGATTAAGTCATATTACAATTATTAGTGGTATAAAATTGACCAAAACACTATAAAATCCATTACAAATTTTGGTATTTAATTATTTGACCTAGAGGATTTGGGGAAAATACATACACAAATGTGAGACTTCTCTGATATAGTTTATATATCCCTGTATAATTGTTAGTTATTGCTAGAATGAGACAGGATTGATATCAGTTCTATTCCTATTTTTCATTTTGCAGATGAAACGCTGAGAAACCTTATTTACATAGATTAGTTACAAGAATGGAAGAATTTTTTTTGTATGTGCCTATATTATTTCATTTTAAATGGTAATGCTTCACACATCTCTGAACTTCTTCCAGATTTATATCCCCAAAAATCAGATAGTGGGCTCTTGGCTGGCAAATCAACAGGTCTTTCAATTTCCTTGAAGGCAAAGAGCTGGGAACCATTTGCCTTAGAAAAGAATTGGTTACCTAGTCCCTAGGGCCAACATCAATACTGCTAGTCTTTTATTATTGAAATATAATTGACATACAATGTTATTTTAGTTTCAGGTGCATAACATACTGACTTGAGAATTCTGTGCATTGCACAACGCTTACCCCAAGTGTAGTCCCCATCTGTCACCATATGACATCATTACAGTATTATTGACTGTGTTCCTGTACGCTGTACTTTTCATCTCCATGACTTCCTTTATAACTGGAAGTTTGTACTTCTTTTTTTTTTTAATGAAATATTTCATAACTGCAAAGACTTCAGGTAGATTACTCAAGAGGGAGTTACTTTTTTTTTTTTTTTAAAGATTGTGTTTATTTATTTGACAGACAGACATTACATGTAGGCAGAGAGGCAGGCAGAGAGAGAGGAGGAAGCAGGCTCCCTGCTGAGCAGAGAGCCCCATGTGGGGCTCAATCCCAGGACCCTGAGATCATGACCCAAGCCGAAGGCAGAGGCTTAACCCACTGAGCCACCCAGGTGCCCCTGGAAGTTTGTACTTCTTCAGCCCATCAGCTCTTCCACTCATCTAACCATCCCTCCCCACCACAACCAACAGTTCTTTATAAGAGTCTGTTTTATGTTATTGTTGTTTGTTCGTATGTTTTGTTTTTCCGATACTACTATTTTGTATTGTCTGGTTTTTGTGGTGTCCCAGAGGTTTTTGGAGTCCAGGGCCACACACCCCAGTCAGATTCGGGTGGCCGAGAGGTGTGCCAGAGGGGCAGCCAGGAAGCAGGGTGGGAATGGAGAACCAGCAGCCTAGTTCCTAGGCAGATACATTGTGGGCAGGGGTGGAAGTTGAAGCTCTGGAAATGGACTGCCGCTGGACTATCCAAGTGTTCACACCCTGGGAAAGTGTGCCCTGGGGCGTGTGTCAGACCATTGAAGATGGCTAAACCTCAAGACATCAAAAAGCCCGGAAAATGCCTAGAATGCCTCTAGAGGGCAATACTGTTCCCCTGGAAAATCACCCCCTGAACTCCTGTGTGGCTGCTCTCACTCTCCCATATCCTCCAACCCATTTTCACATCATAAACAGATTCTTGGTGTTTTCCCAAAGTCCAAGCCTGCTCCTCCCTCTGCCCAGAGATGCGTCTCCCGAATATGGACAAGACCCCGGCCCTCACTTAGTTCAGTCCTTGCTCAAATATCCTCATACCTGCCCTTGATCCATCTTATATAGAACAGCATCCCCCAACCACCTCATTCATTCATTTAGAAAATACTTACCGAGCTTCTGCTAGGTGCCAGGCACTTTTTTAGGTACTGGAAATACATCAGTGAACAAAACAAATTTTTCTTTCCTCATATTGCTTAAAGTCTAATATCATGAAAATAAAAACATGAAATATAAAACAGAAAATTATATAGTCTGTTAGAAAGTGATATGTGGCATTGGAAAAAGCTCAAGCTAAGGGGAACTGAGGTTGCCAGAAGTCATGTGTGTGTTGAGTGGGCTGGGGGGGCGGGGAGGAGGGTTCGATTTAAATGAGATGGTCAGAGCAGGCCTCTGTCTTAGTCAGCTCTGGCTACCATAACAATATACCATACACTGGATGGCTCAAACAACAGACATTTTCTCACAGTGCTAGAGGTGGGAAGTCCAGGATTAGGGGGCCAGTGTGGTCGTGATGAAGTTCTAGAACCTAGGTGAGGTTTGGTGGGCTGAGGTCCGGAGCCGATGACCAAGAAAGAATTCTTGAGACATCTTTGGTGCAAAATGGTGGTTTATTAAAGCAGGGGACAGGACCCGTGGGCAGGAAGAGCTGCTGCCCCGGGTTGTGAGGGATGGCAGGTTATGTACCCTGCTGTTGGGGGAAGGTGAGGGGAAGGGAGGTGTCAGTGGAGTTTTCATATGCTAAAGAGGGCCTACAAGGTGCCAGGATGTTCCAGGCCTGCCGGAGGCCTTGCCCTTGCTGCTGGATCAAGGTTGTCTTTAGACCAGCCATTAACATTAAGATCTTTGGGAGACTTTTTGGTGGGGTCTCACAATCCTGCTATCAATCGTTTTTGTTAGTGAGATTTAGAACATTTGTAAGCCAAGGGAGACTCCGGGTCTAGCAGGATTGTGAGCTCTGCAAGTTAACTATTTGCTTATTGTTCATGGCAGTCAGGGCTGCCTGAGGGATGCTACACTTATGGAGGGGAAAGGGTGGAGAGGGGGTGCAAGGCGCCAGCTTTTGCTTTGTCCTCAACCAGCCTCCTGCTCCCTCATCAGTCGGACGGACACTGGTGAGAGCTCTCTTTCCTCACATGTGGCAGTCTTCTTGCTGTGCCTTCATGAGACAGAAGACTAAGTTGTGTGTTGTCTCTCATAAGAGCATTAATCCTGTTTTGAAGACCCCATAATGACCACATCAAGCCTAATTACCTCCAAAAGGCCCACCTCCAAAGACAATGACATTGGGGGTTAGGACTTTCTTTCTTTTTCTTTTTCTTTCTTTCTTTTTTTTTTTTTTTTAAGATTTTATTTATTTGAAAGACAGAGATCACAAGTAGGCAGAGAGGCAGGCAGAGAGTGAGGAAGGGAAGCAGGCTCTCGGCTGAGCAGAGAGCCCGATGTGGGGCTCGATCCCAGGACCCTGGGTTTAACCCCCTGAGCCACCCAGGCACCCCACGGCGGGGGTTAGGACTTTCAATATGAGCTGCGGATGGAAAGAGACATTCAGTCCACAGCCATGATGACAATTGAGGAAATACTTGGAGAACTGGAGATTAAGCCATCTGAGTATTGGAAAGAGCTTTCCAGGCAGAAGCAGCAGCAAAAGCAAGAGCCGGGAGGTGGGGTTGTGTGGGGTGTGGCTGACTGTGAGCCAGCCCGCCGGAGCTGAGCGAGCAAGGGGAAGGAGAGAGAGAGGTCCTTTCAGTTAAGAGGAAGGGATCAGATCCGAGTGGCCCTTGTAAGCCCGTTGTAAGGACTTGAGCTTTTATCCTGGGAGAAGTGGGGAGGCCCGGGGAGGTTCAGAGCCTACCGAGGGGAGGGATGTTTCTGAGTAGGTGGGAGGGCACAGGACCTTGGAAGGAATGGGTGCTGGCTGTAGGCAGGAGCCCGGCAGTCCAGTGAGGAGAGGGAGGGCGGGTGCAGGCACTCCCGACTCCCCATACTGTGCACTGTTGTCTCTGTGGCGTCTACTGGCATCTACGAAATCATACCTTCCTGGTTTATTGTCTCTTCTCGCTGCAAGGTGAGGTCGGGGACATTGGCATTTAACTGCTGTTCCCTGAAGGTCTACAGCAGTGCCTGGGGCATAAAAGCACTGATTTGTTGTTGTTGTTTTTACGTTTGCCAGAATGGCCACTTAAAAGAGAAAATAAGGTGTGGCATTCTAATGACATTCCATTCTTCACATCTTTAAAACTACATACCGGAATGAAGAGCTAACCATCCCCGGTCTTGAGTGATACCAGCTGATGCTTTCTGGGTTTATCTTGTTTTCAGATTCAGGCATGGTGGCGTGGCATAAGGGTCCGGAAAGGATTGGGGAGGTTTGAAGAACTGCAAAAAGGGCTGAAGAAAGGAAAGAATTCTCCAAAAGATAAGAAAGGAAAAAAGGATGTAAAAGGAAAAACTGCAAAGAAAAACAGGAAATAATTCTATAACGAACTGAGGTAATGAACTCTGTTGGATTAAGAAAGCAACATGTGTAGGAATTAGATGGCCTACCACACTAAAATTATTCATAGAAACATGACTATGTGCAAAAATAAAGGTTCTCACTTTGTTGAAATATTTATGGATGAAATGATATGGTGCCTGGGAACTGCCCCAGAATAATACCAGGGAGAGGTCAGTGTAGGGGATCCCAATGAAACAGGATTGGCATTAAGTTGTTAATTGTAGATGCATGTGATAGGTAAATGGAGGCTCATTGTACCATCCTGTCTACCTTTAAAAAAACTTTTTAAGTTTATTTATTTAAGTAATCTTCACCTCCAACATGGGGCTCAAACTCATGACCCCGAGATCAAGAGTCGGATATGCTTTGGACTGAGCCAGCCAGGCAGCCCTAAAACTTTTAATTTTGAAATAGAGACTTACAGGAAGTTCCAAAGAAATAGGCAGGGAGGTCCATGCACGCTTCACCCTCCCTCAGTGTTGACATCTTGCATAACTCTAATAGGATACCAAAACCAGAAAACTCGGGACGCCTGGGTGGCTCAGTTGGTTAAGCGGCTGCCTTCGGCTCAGGTCATGATCCCAGCATCCTGGGATCGAGTCCCACATCGGGCTCCTTGCTCGGCAGGGAGCCTGCTTCTCCCTCTGCCTCTGCCTGCCTCTCTGTCTGCCTGTGCTTGCTCGCTTTCTCTCCCTCTATCACTGGCAAATAAATAAATAATCTAAAAAAAAAAAAAAAAAAAACCAGAAAACTGATATTGGTGCCATAAACTGAGCTTATTCAGATTCTATGGGTTGTAGGTAAACTTGTGTGTGTGCATGTGTATGTGTGTGTAGTTCAGTATTGTTAATGTCACATGTAAGCTTTACATAGTCATCACCACAAATCTCCAGGTGTTACTCCTTTTGATGAAGTCCAGAACCTAAGTCAGGTTCGGTGGGGTGAGGTTCGGAGCTGACGACTAAAGAAAGAATTCTTAAGACATCTTTGGTGCAAAATGGTGGTTTATTAAAGCACGGGGACAGGACCCGTGGGCAGGAAGAGCTGCTGCCCCGGGTTGTGAGGAGTGGCTGGTTATATACACAGGAGTTGGGTAGGTGAGGACAAAGGGGTGTCCAGAAGGGCTATTGGGGCAAAGAATACTATCAGGATATTGAAGGCTTAGTTGCTATCAAGTATAGACAATTGGAAGTCTGGTGGAATGTTACATTCCTGCTATCAAGCATCCTTGTTAATGAGATTTAGGTTTAGAAGAAATTTAACTTTATTTACTTTTCCTTCTACCTCCGCCTCCTTCGGTTTTTTATGGAGGGGAGGGTGACATTAGGGCTTGAGGAACTGAGTTCTGTGTCTTTGGAAATTGGGCTATTGATAAGGTAACTTCTTTGTTGTAATCTCAAGGACATTTGCAAACCAAGGTTGTTGTAATCTCAAGGACATTTGCAAACCGAGGGAGACTCCTGTCTTGCAGGATTGTGATCTCAGCAAGTTAACTATTTATCATTTTATGGCAGTCAGGGGTGCCTGAGGAATGCTACACAAATGGAGGGGAGCGGATGAGGGGGGGGTGCAAGGCACCAGCTTTTGCTTTGTCCTCAGCCAGCCTCCTGCTCCCTCATCACTTTGAGTCACACTTACTGTCTACCCCATCTCTGGATCCCTCACCCTGTTTTCAGCTGTACAGTTTTATTTCAAGGATGTCATGTAAATGGAATCACATAGTATGTAACACTTTTTTTTTTTTTTAAAGATTTTATTTATTTATTTGACAGAGAGAAATCACAAGTAGTCGGAAAGGCAGGCAGAGAGAGAGAGAGGGAAGCAGGCTCCCTGCTGAGCAGAGAGCCCGATGCGGGACTCGATCCCAGGACCCTGAGATCATGACCTGAGCCGAAGGCAGTGGCTTAACCCACTGAGCCACCCAGGTGCCCCGTATGTAACACTTTTTTACTTTTACTTTTACTGGCTTTTTTACTCTGCGTAAGTCAAAGTCCATCCACATTGTTGCATGAATCAATTTACTGCTGAGTGGTATCGCCTAGTATCATAGTTTGTCTAACTATTCACCCTTTGAAGGATATTGGTCTGTTTCCGGTTTTGGGCTAGTTGTACATAGGTTTTGCATATGTTCATGAAAATACATGAGCACAGGTGCTCATGGAATTCATAGAAATGC
The DNA here is from genome assembly GCF_030435805.1 of Mustela lutreola. Lineage (NCBI taxonomy): Eukaryota > Metazoa > Chordata > Mammalia > Carnivora > Mustelidae > Mustela > Mustela lutreola. The sequence goes on along the minus strand of NC_081291.1, from coordinate 130,708,962 downwards.
CCAGAAAATGAAGAATACCATGATTGCCTAAAACATCCCCATCTATACCACCCAAAGTCTCCTCGTTCCTGATGACTTCCTTGACTGATTTCAAATTCTACATATCGGGGGCGCCTGCATGGCTCAGTGTGTTAAGCCTCTGTCTTCGACTCAGGCCATGATCTCAAGGTCCTGGGATCGAGCCCCGCATTGGGCTCTCTGCTCAGTGGGGAGCCTGCTTCCTCCTCTTTCTCTGCCTGCCTCTCTGCCTACTTGTGATCTCTCTCCATCAAATAAATAAATAAAATCTCAAAAAAAGAAATTCTACATGTCCTTCAAGCAATAATTGCAATAAGTTACTAGTGTAGCAACAAGAAACCAAGCATAATTTGCTTAGAGTGATTCAGAATAGAAGTGTGTAAGCAGACAAACACTTCTGCTGTGTAATGGGTTTCATACTCCTGCAAAAAAATAACCAAAAATTTCAAAAATCATTTAGAGCAAGACAAAAACTGTATTTAACAAATTAAATAGATTTTACATAGAATAGTCCTTATCAAAAAGTACCCAGAGCTAATGTTATTTTATTTTAGCAATAAAAGATTTTACTTTATTTTATTAAGATGTGTTTTTGATACTGGTTTTCAAAGTTTTGACCACTTTTTACTAAGATTTATGTGTCTGTGACCATTATTAGTGTTCATGGTTTATATCTGAGATAAAAAGCACCAGAACATAAAATAATAAACCAGGGAAGAGTATACTTTCTGACAAAAATGCAAATAGATTACATTAAGACACATATAATAGTAAAGATAGCATGAAACTATCATAGCCAGTGCCTTTCACATTAGAATTTCACGCACACACTTACACATACACACACTCACACGCACTTGTATTTAGAATATTTATCACGTGGGAAAAGAAGACAGAGAAAATTCTAGGTCAAGAAGAAAGGTATTACCAGAATCTAAACATTTTTGGCAGGACTTCTAAACTATGAACTATATATCCAGAATAAATGAAACTCCATGGAAACACATAATCTTTGCCATTGGAACGTAAAGTTGTACTTACCTCAGATTACCATATACATATTTACAAAACCTTCATTAACATGAATCCCATTAAACAGCCCAGAAGCTGATATTCCTTTAATTACACTAAGATTCATTCTTGCTCTTTTCCTCCTCCAGATAATGGTTTATAGCTTAGTTAAGCCTTGGGAAATCAGCTTCCTGAACCTCACCGAGGTCAAAGTGAATGTTGTGTCTGTGATCGTGGTAAAAATGTTCTAGTTCTTCCTTCTGTGAGGGGAGGAGGATCCATCTTCTCATTCCTATCTCCGTGATCTCGGAAAGTTTGGTGATAGCATTTAACAAGTGTCCAAACCATTGTCCACAATCTCGAGAAATTGACGGCCGAAGGCTAATATCCAACTCGGTCAGCTCTTTGACGAACCACACGTTTTGGCAGAAGATGGCCCATCCTGCATCACAGATGCCGTCATTATAGCTCAGGTCGAGCTCCTGTAACTTGGCCAGGTGACCTGTATGTATTACCGATGCTGAAAAATAAAGTCACAGTAAATGCTAAAATACAAGAAAACTGTCTCCCGTGGCTGTTTGCCAGTTCCAAGATCAGTAATGATTGGTGATTAGAAATGATTTGTTATTTAGCTAGCAGCTTTATTCGGGGCATCTGAAATCAGGTTAATACCAAATCTGTTCTCTGTACATCCCAAGTACAGCTTGAAAGTTTTTTTTTTTCCTCTCTCTTTCCAAATCCCAACCCAAAGAATATCTTTTGTGTCAAGTTCTTGCTCTTGGCTCCACTAAAGTCCCAGCTCTTCTACAGACTCTAATTAAATGTGAGGAGTGATGGCTCTCACTTAACTGAGGACCATTTATAAATTGTCATCTTGCTGTTTAATACCGTTTAGTTGGTCACTGCTCATTCAGTCATTCTTCATTCAGCAAATATTTAACTGAGCACTTTTTTTTTTTTTTTTTTTTTTTTTTTTTAAAGATTTTATTTATTTATTTGACAGACAGAGATCACAAGTAGGCAGAGAGGCAGGCAGAGAGAGAGGGGGAGGCAGGCTCCCTGCTGAGCAGAGAGCCCGATGTGGGGCTCGATCCCAGGACCCTGGGATCACGACCTGAGCTGAAGGCAGAGGCTTTAACCCACTGAGCCACCCAGGCGCCCCATAACTGAGCACTTTTCATGGCCAAATACACATGGGTGATTTCTAAGTCGCCTTAGGGACCTCCAATTCATAGAATAGTTTTCCCTTTGAAGAGCACATATCACAGTACGACCTAAAATGGCACTTGATAATAGTTTGTGATGAAGCTAAGAAAAGATAGTAACACTAGATAGTAACTAGCTTAGTTAACAAGAGTGTAACACTTGAGTAACACTCAAGATAGTAACTTGAGATAGGAGAGCTTCCCAGAGCAGCCAGCATGTGCTTCCCCTTGCCAGCCAAATGCAGTGATGGACCACAGAGGTCCCATGAGTAGCATGGGATCTCAGAGTTGGCAGGGACCCACCCTGGAGGCATCCTTATTCAGCCTCTGGATCAATGATCAGAAATGACTCTCTCTCCGGCTTCTCTACTGGTCACCAGCCAGCTCCTGCCTGAGGCACCCTTGCCGGTTGCCCCTGCGGAGTGGGGTGGCTCTCAGCAGGAGGAAGCCCCCCCTCCTTCAGGTCCCTTTCTGCGTTCCGGTGATGTTCACTGATCGCTCCGCAGCCAGCCAGACGCTTTGGCTCCTTCCTCACACCAGCCTTGAGGTGTTGGACGACAGTCTGTTCCCCTCGTATTCTCTCCCTTTAGGAGTAAGTGTGTCCCGGTCTTTCAGTAGTTCTTCATGTGTCCTGGCTCCCAGAGCAAGCAGGTTGCTCCATCCCCATTGTTTTCACTTGCCCAAGGTCTGGGTCCACTGTGCATTTGAAAGCTTAGCATTCCATACATTCGAGAGCCGCACTCTGTTCGTGGGTGTCCGTATTGATGTGGGTCTCTTCCTCTCTCTGCAACATTACTCACCATATTCTCAAGACCTAACTGTTAGAGACAATGTGCATGCTTTTCTGTTTTATAATTTTTTCTATTATGTAATTGTGGCAATTTTAAAAGGTATAAAAAAACAGACTGACCCTCCTACACTGTTGGTGGGAATGCAAACTGGTGCAGCCACTCTGGAAAACAGCATGGAGGTTCCTCAAAATGTTGAAAATAGAACTGCCCTATGACCCAGCAATTGCACTATTGGGTATTTACCCTAAAGATACAAATGTAGTGATCCAAAGGGACACATGCACCCGAATGTTTATAGCAGCAATGTCCACAATAGCCAAACTATGGAAAGAACCTAGATGTCCATCAACAGATGAATGGATCAAGAAGATGTGGTATATATACACAATGGAATACTATGCAGCCATCAAAAGAAATGAAATCTTGCCATTTGCAACAACATGGATGGAACTAGAGGGTATCATGCTTAGCGAAATAAGTCAAGCAGAGAAAGACAACTATCATATGATCTCCCTGATATGAGGAAGTGGTGATGCAACATGGAGGCTTAAGTGGGTAGAAGAAGAATAAATGAAACAAGCTGGGATTGGGAGGGAGACAAACCATAAGTGACTCTTAATCTCACAAAACAAACTGAGGGTTGCCGGGGGGAGGGGGTTTGGGAGAAGGGGGTTGGATTATGGACATTGGGGAGGGTATGTGATTTGGTGAGTGCTGTGAAGTGTGTAAACCTGGTGATTCACAGACCTGTACCCCTGGGGATAAAAATATATGTTTATAAAAAATAAAAAATTTATAAAAAAAAAAAAAAAACAGACTGAATAGGAGCATAAACTCCCATGTCCCTGTCATTCAGATTCAACACTTACCTTCATTACAACGATCTTGTTTCACCTAATCCTTCCCTTCTGTTTACCTATTTATTTTTTTAGTACTGACATTCCTCCTTTTACCGTACTTCACTTTACTGTGCTTCACAGATAGTGCTTTTATTAAATTAACAAAATGAAGGTTTGGGTCAACTCTGCATCAAGCACCATTTTTCCAACAGCATTTGCTCACTCTGTGTCTTTATGTCACATTTTGTAATTCTCACAATATTTGAATTTTTTGCCTAATTTGTTACGGTGATCTGTGGTAGGATTTGCTGAAAGCTCAGATGATGGTTAGCTCTTTTAAGCAAACAAGTATTTTTTTAGGGGCAGTAGGATCAGAGGGAAAGGGAGGGAGATGATCCTAGGCAGGCTCCATGCCCAGTGGGGCTCGATCTCATAACCCTGACATCATCACCTGAGCTGAAGTCATGAGTCAGATACTGAACAGACTGAGCCACCCAGGTACCCCACAATAAAGTATTTTTTAACTAAGGTACATTATTTTTTTAGACATAATGTATGGCATGCTTAATAAACCACAGTATAGTGTACACATAACTTTGTATGTATTGGGAAACCGGAAAATGTACTCGACTTGACTTTTTGCATTATTTGCTCTATTGTGGTAGTGTTGAACCAAACCCACAATATCTCTAAGATATAACTGTACTTTATTTTTCTTATTTATCCTGTAGTATTGTTGACTGCATTCCCTATGCTATACTTCTCATCTGCATGACTTATTAAGTTTTTATACCATTTGGTTCTCTTGATCTATTTCACCCATTTTCCACCTCCTCTGGTAACTAATGATAAGTTTGTTCTCTGCATTTAAGAGTCTGCTTTTTGTCATTTGTTTTGCATTTGAGATTCTGCACATAAAGGAAACCATATAGTATTTGTCTTTCTCTGACTTATTTCACTTAGGATTATACCCTCTAGGTCCAACATGTTCTTGCAAATGGAGGATCTCATGCTTGGGGCATCTGGATGGCTCAGTCTGTAGAACACAAGGCTCTGCAGAAGTTCAAGATTGTTGAGCCATTGATCCCATTGTTGGGTCATGAGTTCAAGCCCCATGTTGGGCATAAAACTTACTTTAAAAATAAATAAATAAAATGTATGTATCTTAAAAAACAGATCTCATTCTTTTTTATGGTTGAGTAATATTCGTGTGTGTGTGTGTGTGTGTGTACCACTCTTTTCTACCCATTTATCCATCTGCGGACACTTGGGTTGCTTCCATATCTTAGATATTATAATTAATGCTGGTATAAACATAGGGGGTGTATATATTTTCAAATTAGTGTTTTTGTTTTCTTTGGGTAAGAACCCAATGGTAGGATTACTGGATCGTGTGCTATTTCTATTCTTAATTTTTTGAGGAACCTCCATATGGTTTTCCAGGGTGGTTGCACCAACTTACATTTCCATCAACTATGCAGGAGGGTTCCTTTTCCTCCACATCCTCTCCAAGACTTTCTATTTCTTGTCTTTTTGATTTTAGCCATTCTGACAGGTGTAAGTTGATATTCATATTGTTGTGGTTTTTAAGATTTTATTTTTAAGTATTTTCTATGCGCAATGTGGTGCTCAAACATACAACCCTAAGATCGAGAGTCCCTCTACTTACTGAGCCAGCCAGGCCCTCCCTCATTGTGGTTTTGATTTGCATTCCCCTGATGATTAGTGATGCTGAGCATCTTTTCCTGTGGCTGGTTGACCATCTGCATGTCGTCTTCAGAAAAATGTCTCTCTGGTTCCTCTGTGCATCTTTAAATTGGATTTTTTGGTTTTGGAATTGTTTGAATTCTTTAAATATTTTGGACATTAATGCCTTACTGAATCTATCACTTGCAAATATTTTCTCCCATTCAGTAAGTTGCCTTTTCATGTTTTTTGGTGTTTTCCTTCATTGTGCAAAAGTTTTTCATTTTGTGTAGTCCCAAGAGTTTAATTTTGCTTTGGTTTTCCTTGTCTGAGGAGACATATCTAGAAAAATGTTGTTAAGGTCAGTGTCAAAAAGATCACTGCCTATGTTTTCTTCCATGAGTTTTATGGTTCCTGGTCTCACATTTAGGTCTCTAATCCATTCTGAGCTTTCGTGTGTGGTGTTAGAGAGTGGGTCTAGTTTCATTTTTCTGCATGTAGTTGTTCAGCTTTCCCAGCACCAGTTATTGAGAGACTGCCTTTTCCCCATTGTATATTCTTATTTCCTTTGTTGTAGATTACTTGACCACATAAGCAAAGATTTTTTTTTTCCTGCCCTGGGTCTTTGCTCTGTTCCATTGATCTATATGTCTGTCTGTATCTGTGCCAGGGCCAAACTGTTTAAATTACTACAACTCTGTAGTGTATCTTAAAATCTGGGATTATGATATCTCCAGTTGTGTTCTTCTTCATGATTGTTTTGGCTACTTGGGATCTTCTGTAATTCTATACACATTTTAGGATTATTCTAGTTCTGTGAAAAATGCTGTTGATATTTTGATAGGGGTTACATTAAATCTGTAGATTGCTTTGGATAGTATGGACATTTAACAATATTTGTTCTCCCAGTCCATGAGCATGGAGTATCTTTTCATTTGTTTATGTCATCTTCAATTTCTTTGATCAGTCTCCTATAGTTTTCAGAGTACGGGTCTTTCTCCTCCTTGGTTAAGTTACTCCTTGGTATTTTATTATTTTGGGTACAATTGGAAATTGTTTTCTCAAATTTCTCTTTCTGTTGCTTTATTATTAGATATAGAAATGCAACAGAATTCTGCAAATTGACTTTGTATCTTGTAGCTTTACTGAGTTCATTTAGCAGTTCTAATAGTTTGTGGGGGAGCCTTTAGGGTTTTCTAGACATAGTTTTATGTCATCATGCATCATAGAGAAAGCTTTACTTCTCCTTACCAATTTGGATGCCTTTTATTCCCTGACTGCTGTGGCTGGGACTCCAGTACCATGTTGAATAAAAGTGGCGAGAGTGAACATCCTTCTCTTGTTCCTGACTTCAGAGAAAAACTCTCCATTTATCACCATTGAGTATGACGTTAGCCGTAGGATTGACATAGATGACATTTATCATGTTGAGGTATATTCCCTCCAATCCCACTTTTCTTGGAGTTTTTATCACATATGGATATTGACTCTTGTCAGATGCTTTTTTTGTATGTCTGAGATAACTATATGATTTTTGAGATGATCATATTACTGTATTTTAAACCAAATCGCACGCATCATTTTAACTTACTTGTATTGTTTGAATTTTCCAATCATGCAAGTATCCTAATTATTATATTTCACTATTTTATACTTATTAGATATTTTAAAAATCTGGGTAATAGGATCATAAGTTATGGAAATATTTTTGTAGTTTTCTCTGAGAAACTGTTATTATTTATAAAAGAAAAAAAGCTATAAGTGATTAAGTATTTCTTAAAGAACATTTGTTAAAGTAATCCAAGTAATCCATTTGTTAAAGTAATCCAATATGAAAGTGGCAATAGCTAACCAGATATAGTAAAACTTGTTATTCACAAAAAAAAAATTTTGGAGGGGTGCTCATCACTTAAGAGATCTGGGGACGGATGGCTGCTTGGTCCTGGGGATGTGGGCACAAGGGTAGAGGAGAGACACAGATGTACTCTCCAATTCATTATTTCCCAGTGGGAAGTGGACATAACAGAGGCGATTTTAGGGGAGATTTGGGAAAGGTATTATATTATATACCCTGGAATCCTGCAGTGCAAAACTTATTCCTTATTCAACTCTCTTTCCATCTTTCTAAATTGACATGGAGAAATCATCAGATTGATGTTCTTAAAGACCTCTCTTCCCCTTTTTCTAACAGAGAGAGGATGAACCTCTATTCAAAGCCTTCAGCTGGCAACAGTGTACTAATGTCTATGAGAGGTGATTCCTGTATTTCAGTTATGGTGATGATGAGTTTCCTGTTTAAATGAAAGCATTTAGGTTAAAGACTCAGTATAAAGGAAAAATTAAGTAACAGTGCAGGTACCACGTGGACAGGGAAAACTTTGTGAAGGCAGACTGGAGGGAACTGAAGTTTGAATAAGAGACCAGGACAGTCCTTCCCCTCCCTGTGCGGGGAAGACAGGGAGCAGAAGTTGGAACGCCCCACCGCCATGTCTATGCCCATCTGTCCCTTTGTGAAACGCCCTCCTCTGTCTTCCTGGCTTGGGAATGGCCCTTGTTGGTTTCCACCAGCTCTCTCCTAAGCAGATGTCCAAGAGAAAGAAGGGAAGAGGCAAAGAGGGTCCACCACAGGCCTGGCCCGGCTCCCTGCCACCCTTCCCCTGCAGCAGGCGCCCTGGGCTCCAAGGGCTGAGACTGCCGTGGGACCAGTGGATACCAACCCAGGAGTGCCATGTCCTCTGTCACCAAGCCACAGCTGCTCAGTCTCAGCACGCGAAGGGACGCTAAGAACTTCAGTGTTTCCAGAAGCAGCTTCAGGTTGCCACCAATACATTTATTCCAAGAGAGGTCGAATATTTCCAGAGCAGGGAGGTAAGCGGAGGCTTCAGCTAAAATTGATAACAGAACAGCAATCCTTTAGGATTTCCTCTGCAACTGAGGAACCTGGGGCAGCATAGTAACGTAACTGAGATAAGAAAGTTACAGGAACTGTTGTCTTCTGCCCGAAATTCATGACCACAACTTATGCTGTCTATTTTTATTTGGGAGAAATGTTGGAAATTTAGAAAAGTAAGACTTGATTAAGTGAAATTCACTATCAACTGGGATTTTTCTCCTTTAGTTCCCATCTAGGAAGGAGAAAGCAGCAGAGGATTTGGACAGCTAGTTGAGATTTCCAGAGCACATCCTCATTTTACATATTCTTGTGTTCAGTCACAGCAGAAGCTCAGAAATGGGGCCAAGCCTCCTCCAGACTCTGAAGCACCCAAATGTGTTTGTGTCGACCTTCCTGCAGTTTCAGAGACGAGGAAGAGAACTAGTGGATTTGGGAGAGATTTTAAAATGAGGTTGAAAAGGTTCTGCTTAATTCTCAGCTGCCCCTAATGTTGAAATTAACCCAAACAACTATTCCTAAGATATAGTTAATTACACTTTAATTCCACTCTTCTTTCTAAAGAATAACAGGCATCTAAGGAGCAAGTATATGTCCTTTTATGATATCTAATAAGAAAATCCCTCCCACCTGCATGGTACAGAGACCTATCAATAAGAAATGGAACTTTTTCTTCTAATAAAAGTGTTGTGGAGAATTATATGTTTACTTGACTTCTTTTTTTGGGAAGCCAGGGGGAGAAAACATGAGAATGTAAGGAGGGGAGGGGCAGAGAGCAAGGGAGAGAGAGAATCCGCCGGGATGGAGCCTGACACAGGTCTTGATCTCATGACCCTGAGATCATGACCTAAGCCAAAAAGATACAGAGGTTCCTCATTTAGTAAGAGATGGTATCTTAACAGGGAGCCTTTATGCTGAAATCTGAAGTTAGAGCTCCCCAGGAAAGAGAAGGAGGCCAGTGGGGGTGGGGGGCATTCCATCCAGAGAACAGGAAGGTCTGGAGACAAGGGAGAGCTCAGTGACAGGAAGGAACTGAAAGAAACCAGCTGAAATTGGTTCCGGGAGTAAGGGGGAGACGGGCCAGTGGCCCGAGGTACTAGGGCCGGATCACCTGGGTCTCTTAGACACCGTGAAGGATGTGGATTTTAACTGAGGTGCTGTGGGCTGCCATTGTGTCTTTTTAAATTGGGTAGTGGTAAGATCTAATTTACTTTGTAAATGAAATTTATAGTTTCTCTCCCCACAATATTAACAACTAACATTCACCGGGCATTTACAATATGCCAGGCACCTTTCCAAGGACTTTACATGTATCAACATATTTAATTTTTTTAAAAAGATTTTTATTTATTTATTTAACAGAGAGTGAGAGAGAGAGCACAAGCAGGGGGAACAGCAGGCAGAGCAGGCAGAGGGAGAAGCAGGTTCCCTGCTGGGTTAGGGGCCCGATGCGGGACTCGATCCTAGGACCCTAGGATCATGACCTGAGCCAAAGGCAGCCACTTAACTGACGGAGCCATCCAGGTGTCCCAACACATTTAATTCTTACAACCCCATGAAGTATGTACTATTATTCCACTTTACATTTTACAGACAAGGAGACTGAAACACAGAGATGTTAACTATCTCAGGTCACAAGAGCTAGAGCCAGAATTTGATTTTAGGCAGCCTAGTCCCAGGTGCTTTGAAGCCAGAAAATGTACCACATATTTCCCCACAAAATAATTGCAATCAGTTTTCAGGAGTTCACAGCCCCCTCCCCCAGGCACAACTCTAGACTGACTTGCTGACCCAGGTTAAGAACTCCAGATCTGCTATTTCGCCCATCCAGACATGGGGACAAGGAGATGAGCGATGCTGGGAGGGGTGGGCACAGTTCACAGCAAGAACCAAATCTATGTGGGCCGAACAAAGTACTGGGCTGAAAGGCCGCAAGTGTGCCCTAAACGTAGAGGTCTTAGAATTTGGGGTGGATTACATGCATTCATTTCTGTTAACAGACATTAATAAATAGCTTATTTTCTTACTAGAATATGTTTATTTCATTAATTGTAACTCCTGTTTAGTCCATGGTACAATTCATTTTCCTAGAAATGTCAACGGACATAGAACCCTTGGGGGCCAGAGAGAAGGACTCTGTTTTCCTCCTTGTCCAGGAAGCACCGCAGTGTAAGCTCTCTAGTCCGTGCGTGTGTGCAGAGCAAGAGTTAACCTGCCAGGCCTGAGGCTGCCACCCACTAAAGACTTCCTGGCAAGGCTGGCCGGCGTGTGGGCACTTGTAGTTGGATGTGTTCCACCCCTTCCTCACCTAATAAGAGTGGCTCGCTGCGCCTCCCCTGTGTGTCTGCAAATTCTATGACTTACGCTGAACACCAGCTTTCCTTCTGTGCTCTGGAATTCCTAGATGTGCCAGTAGAGGGTGCCTGTGTGGTCAACAACCAATAAAAGCCCCAGATGGAAGGTTCAAGTGAGCTTCCCTGGAAGGCATCACTTCACATGTGTTGTCAGAAGCCAGTGGGCGAAGGAAGCGTGTCCTGTGTGACTCCACAGATGGAGGGCTCTTGGAAGCTTGTACTTGGTTTCCTCTTTGTGCCACATGCCTCTCCCTTTGCCAATTTTGACCTGTATCCTTCTGTTGTAATAAATCCCAACAGTGAATCCAACTCTAGGCTGAAACCTGTGAGTCCTCCTAGTGAATCACTGAACCTAAAGGTGGCGTTGGGGACCCCCATCCAGCAATGTATGCCCAAAGTGCTCTGCCTGGGTGGCGGATTCTGCAGAATGATGCCATGTGAATTTGCCTCAAAGTATCTCCCTCTAGGGGCGCCTGGGTGGCTCAGTCGTTAAGCATCTGCCTTCAGTTTGGGTCATGATCCCAGGGTCCTGGGATCGGGCCTCACATCAGGATCCCTGCTCTGTGGGAAGCCTGCTTCTCCCTCTCCCACTCCCCCTGTCTATGTTCCCTCTTTCTCACTGTCTCTCTATGTGTCATATAAATAAATAAAATCTTAAAAAAGTATCTCCCTCTATCTTGTAGACAATATTCTTGCCCCCGAAGAGGCAGACATTCCAGATTCTGTAGACCCTTGATCTAGGCTGGACAGTATTTATGACCTTTAAGCAGGCCCAGATTCCTAGAGAGGCAATGAATTCTGTTGGAAAGTGGGTGCTGGGCCATCAATTACTCACACACCAGGAATTACCTCACTTTCCCCATTAGACTCCCAGCAATCCAGTTTATATTGGCACCTTGGTGAAATCCCAAGTTACCACGGATATGGACCTCCAGAGTTGGCTACGTACACTTTAGCTTTTAAAAATGTTAAATTTGCGAATCAGCCAGAATCATTCATCTGGCCTTCAGAAAGATACTTTTAAGAGAACACATTTCCTGAAAGAAGACAAATTATTAATTCACAGCCTTGCCTCTGGCAAAGGCTTGCCGTGAGAGTTCCATGTAGGGAGTATGTGTTCTCATGTGTTACTGCACATGCTTGCAGGGATCTGGGGAATTCTCTTACCCAGGGCGGTAAACGTCTCACTCTCCAGAGCACAGCTGTTGATGAGTAAGGACTTCAGTGCTGGTAAAAATCGGAGCCGGCTGAGGAGGTTTTCGGAAGAGCTGCCCATCTTCTTGTTGGCAGATAAATCCAACTCTTGAAGACTGGAGAGTAAAGGGATTACCTGGGCTGTGGAAATGTCAGCAGTGACATTGTTTTAGGCACCATCTCATGAAGAGTCTGCTGGATATTTGGGTCCCACAGTCCCACAGTCTCCCTCCCTTACGCACACGCACACCAGCCACGCTCCCCAAGTGTGCAGGGCTCTCGCCAGGCTAGACATTAGGAGCAAAGACCTTGGAGACAGAACTGGGTCCTAATTATGCCTCTGTGGCTAAAGAACTGTGTGATTTTAGGAAAGTTACTTAACTTCTCTGAACCTCAGTTACCACCATAGTAAGAACGACAACAGAACTTCACAGGGTCACTGGGAAGATGAGATAACTCGGTATATGTCAGTATGGTGGGATCTCTGTGGGGCTGCCTCACCTCCGCAGAGCCTTCCAGGGCCCCCTAAGCTACCGAAGCCCTTGGTCACTATTATGTCACCCTATTCATTTTTGCTTATGTGTTTTTCTGTCCCCCCTCAGTGAAGATGAGCTTGTCTGTAGCCCTGCTTCCTCCCCAGAGTATGCGGAAGAATCTAGAACACTGGAGGCACAGACGTTGGTGGAAGGAGGGAAAGAGGATAGGAAGGAAAGGCAGGCAGGCAGGTGGGGTCCCAACAGATGTCACAGTGTCTTCCTCTTCACTGTGTGGGTGGTTGATTCCTGTCCCTGCCGGATGGAGGCTCCTGGACTATGAATTTCCCTTAGCCCATGGCACAGTGCCTCGTACAACTAGATGATTTGAATCAAAATTTGTTGGCTAAACGACCTGTAATTCTATTCCTTTGGAGTATCTAGAATGATCAGATAAAAGAACGGTGAGCTATTTAACCTCCTAAGATATAAATGGAATGTATTTTCATTTCCATCTCTTTCAAATTAGACAGTAGGAGAACGATGCACTTTGTTACAGTTCTTCTATAATCATTAGCTTTCCAGGGCCGTTCACCTGTGCTGGTGGCGGCACATTTGGTAAGAGAAGCGGAACCCCTGTTAGGCTTGCGGTAACAACTGAGGTCCCTCTAGCCCTGGAACCTTCTTCTGAGTAAGAAGACCTGAGGTGATATTCATTTATTTTGGCTGTAACAAGGAAAATTCATTCTTTGGAATCTGGCTGTTAATAATTCAGGGGTATCTCCTCCAGGTATGAGGCTCAGAAGGAAAGGGGATGGTGATACCCCATTCGCCCCACCTGGAGCTCAGAAACAGATTTGTTTTGTTTCTTTAAAATCTTTATGAAAGGGGCACCTGGGTGGCTCAGTGGGTTAAAGCCTCTGCCTTCGCCTCAGGTCATGATCTCAGGGTCATGGGATTGAGCCCCACATTGGGCTCCCTGCTCAGTGGGGAGCTGCTTCCCTTCCTCTCGCTCTGCCTGCCTTTCTGCCTACTTGTGATCGCTGTCTGTCAAATAAATAAAATAAAACCTTTTTTTTTTTAATTTTTAAATTTTTAAAAAGATTTTATTTAATTATTTGACAGAGAAAGATCACAAGTAGGCAGAGAGGCAGGCAGAGAGAGAGGAGGAAGCAGGCTCCCTGCTGAGCAGAGAGCCTGATGCGGGACTCGATCCCAGGATCCTGAGATCATGACCTGAGCCGAAGGCAGAGGCTCTAACCCACTGAGCCACCCAGGCACCCCCTAAATAAATAAAATCTTAAAAAAAAAAATCTTTATGAAAGCCTTGAACTTTTCTCTGTTTTCCAAATTGAGGCATGAGACCCAAATGTAATTTAGCAGGTCTAAAATATAGATGTTAGACCTAAGAACCTGTTTTAGTCTTTTCCTTCCCAAATTGTACTAAAGAAAGCTAAAAAATTCTTTTTATTCTTGTTTTCTTTTTTAAATGCTGTTTTTAAAAGATTTAGTTTATTTGTTTATTTGAGAGAGTGAGAGAGAATGAGAGCAAGTGAACATGAGAGGGGAAAGGTCAGGGGGAGAGGAGATGCAGAGCCCCCACTGAGCAGGGAGCCCAATGTGGGACTTGATCCCAGGACTCCAGGATTGTGACCTGAGCTGAAGGCAGACACTCAACCAACTGAGCCACCCAGGTGCCCTTATTCTTGTTTTCAATTGATTCATTCATTCGATCATATTCCACAAGAATTTCCTGGTGCCAACTCTGTGCCAGACCTCTGTACCTAATGAAGGAGAGACGCAAAAGGGGCTCCCAACACAGGAGGGGCCATGATCTGGAGAAAGAGCAAGGACAAAGGCCCCAGGACAGGAGGTCAGCACAGAAAAGTGGCTGGGGTAGAATCGAGGAGGGGAAGGCTAGGTAACAAAGTCAGAATGACAGAGGAGGAAAAGGGAGACCACTTGGACTCGCAGTAGTCTGGGCACAAGATAACAGTGGCCTGAACCAGCCCGGTCCAGGTCTAGACGGTAGACCTTGGTGATGAGATCCTGGAGGTGTTTTGGAAGTTTACTGTGGCCACAGATGGAATAAACCCCTTAATGGCAAGGCTGCGCTTGGCGCTGTTTGTTATGGGAAACTGCATTTATATATTATGTGTTATAATTACAGGATTATGTCTACAGTGGAAAGAGTGTAGGCACCTAAAGTTATAATGTATACCCGTGATGCACCACCCTAAATTCTTGTGTAATTTCATTGTATCCAAGGGGCTTAACTTCACTTGTTGGTCAGAAAGCCGCTTAACTTCACTTGTTAGTCAGAAAGCCGCAGTGCCCTCTTTTGGGCCTTCTCTCTACATCCTGTTCGAAACAAACTTTGTAACTAACAGAGTCATTTCTAAACAGTAACACATATTCAAAATTTTCTCCACCAAGTGCCATATCCATCATTTACAAACGTGTATAGGAGGAATTTAGATTCACTCATATTTACTGAGCACATAATAAAATATTGGGGCATTCAAAGAAGTTTTATGGTTTGGTGCTTTTGTTAAGTTTAAGTAAGTTTAAGGAGACACCTCAAATTTGCCAAGTTCCAAACATATACTGAGGTTCCAAAAGTCCTTCCTTGACTCTCTTGTTCACACTTACTCAGAGACACCACGTCATTGGCCGTGAGAGAGCACTGGTGAAGATCCAAAACTTCTAGATGCTCCAGCGTGGCCAGCAGAGCTGATGAGTCTTCAAAACCTCCACCCAGATCCCTGTTGCAGGAAAGGTCTAATTTCCTCAGTCCACCCAAGTACCTAAAAGCAGCATCTAAAAGAGAAAATCAAAAGTCCCATTCTGACAGGCTAGAAGGTGGAAGGCAGGTGTAGGGCAGGCAAGGGGGCAGGTGTATAGAAGGGAGATGGTGAAAATACACCAGGTTGAGAAAAGACAAAATGAGGGAAGAACTTTAGACTTCCTACCATCTGGCCCTCTCTGGACTTGACAGTGGCTTCAAACACACCCCCCCCCAACCAACACCCCGTGATCTGCGTTGACTGCCAATGGCTTCAGTGGAACCCTCCAATGGCTCATTCTCGTCCTCCTACACTGGCGCATTGGCATTTCACAGAATTTTAGACTTATTCAAACTGCCAGTGAAAAGGATATTATAGGCTCTGTAAGTCGAAGGGGAACACAAAATTTCATGTCATGTTCTCCCTACAGATGCCACTGAAGCTTTCTTTTTATCAGTACCAATTCCTTCCTACTACCGAGCATAAAATAATGTTGACATTTTCAAAAGAGAAAAATGGAGAACTTTCTTAGCACATAACTTTTCTTTTGCCCAGTGTCTCTCCCAAACCCGGAATATCCTGGCCTTTTCAGAGTCAGCCATCTTAAGAGGTTATCTTTAGACTCATGAAAGTATATGCTTATTGTAAAAGAGTTAGAAAAGAATAAAACAAAGAAGATTTAAATTACCTATAATCTCCTGCCCCAACATAACCTCTGTGTATATTTAGTTGAATTTCCTAACAACTTAAAAAAATTAAATATAAACTAAAATTACGTATGTACAGAAAAATCCCAGTCATTGCTAACTCACCCAGCAGTTTGACACCCTCTTGTGATAGCCCACATGAGTGCAACTTCAGTACTTTCAGATTTGAGGTACTTCGTAATCCCTGAGCAATACTGTTCAGACTGGCACCGATATTTCTGTTAAGGGAAAGGTCAAGGACTTCGAGATTTTGCATCATGGGTAGCAACTGACCTAGAGGGAAGTGAATCCAAATGAGAAGAGCAACTCAATAAAAATGCAGGGTGTGACTGTTGGGGCAGGAGGGGGAGGGCGGCCTCATGTGATCCCAGGGGTATAATGAGCCCTTCTTCCAATTTAGAGAGAGATAAAGCACAGCCAACTTTGACCCTTTGACCCTCAGACTGTCTGCTCATGGGCATCTTCACATTTGTTTTCTGGGAAGGACCCTTCCAAATTCCACTTACCCACAAATGCCCCATCTTCAGATGTGAGGTCACAATCCACAAGCTCAAGCGTTTGTATCTTGCTCCCTTCTTGGAAATTCTGGAGGGTCAGAGGCAAGTTCCCCCCCACTTCACTGTTCCAGGACAAGTTCAGCTCCTGCAGGTCAGTTATGCCCCCGAGTGCTTCTCCTGTTACAAAACAGCCCAAATATTGGGTCGATTGCTAATCTGAAAAGCAGGGAGTCTGCCTCAAAATCAGCACAAATGTTATTTATGGAATGATAATGGCTGAGCCAGGGACTGGTCAGGTGCCAAAGAACAGAGTAGACCCAGTTCTTGCCTGGTCCCAGCAGGCTGAGCCCCTGTATTTAGAGGCTCAGTGATTCTAGTCCCTCCAAGGTTCCGAAGCCGGACCTCTGTACAAAAATCATTGTCCAGAAAATCCCACCTGTCAGTAGGGTGGTTTCGTGGAGTTGGTTTTGTGGTAGTAAATACGTGTACTATTCCAACTGCTTTCTCTCATCCACCTTGTCTGGCGTCAGCATCACTGGGAAGCTGGACCAGAGGATGAGGAGAGGCCAAGCAGGGCACCTGCCACCGTGGGGGCAAAGCTCAATTAGACATCAAGAATATACAACTGAACCGAGCCCTAGAGAGAATCAGTAATTAAGCACAAGATGCTAGCAGCTCGTAATAGCCGTGCAGCCCTGGAGAGTGGAGGAGGGTGCAGTGAGAAAAGGGTGGAAAGCATCTAAGGGCTGGAATGGAGGCTGGCGGAGAGCAGGGAAGCGACCAGGTAAAGCAGCCTTAGGAATGACTTCTACTGTTCCGGGTAGAACAGGGCAGAGAGGCACACACATGGAAAACGCACTTCCTCGATGTGCGGAGTCAATCTCCACACTGAATGATTAAGAGTAATGGAAAGTCCCCTGTGTCTAGAAGCCTCTCCTCCACGGTCCACTACTGGCCTTGGACTTCTGCCACTGACCATTCTTTGTGTGGACTGAGGTTTTGGGAGTCCAGGAGCCTCATGTTAAAATGCATGTTCTCTCAGCCCAGGTGCCATTGTGTGTGCCATCGCCAGTCAGCTGGGGTGGCTTTCTATACCTGGAAGCCCTCCTCAGCATCAGGGACAGAGAGTGCAGGACTGATCAGCCATGTCTGCTGTGTACATGGTACGGGGGAGCCATCATCGATCATCCTACACTCAGCAATTGTAACAGGTATGATAACATTGGCGTGCCCCCTGATTTATGGTCTCTTTTCATTAAACCGTTTATTCTCCCTGTACCACATCTGCCCTCAATACTAAGGAAGGTCCCTTCTTATGGGAGAAGATGCAGAAGCCCTTCCAGAGAGGAGAAGGAGTCTGGGAGAGGGAGCGGGTTATAAAACATCACGGCAACAAGGATGTAGCTTCTCTCCTGAACCAGGTAAGTTTGGAATGAGTTCCAGGGCAGAAATTCCCATTTCCCCATTTCTTTTTTTTTTTTATTTTATTTTATTTATTTATTTATTTGACAGACAGATCACAAGTAGGCAGAGAGGCAGGCAGAAAGAGAGAGGAGAAAGCAGGCTCCCCACTGAGCAGAGAGCCCGATGTGGGGCTTGATCCCAGGACCCTGGGATCATGACTTGAGCCGAAGGCAGAGGCTTTAACCCACTGAGCCACCCAGGTGCCCCCCCATTTCCCCATTTCTTAATGTTGGAAGATCATGAACAAAATTTAAATAAATCACAGAAAATAGAGAAACTACATTTTCTTTTCACCCCTGAGTAGCAGTGAGTTAAATTTGCAGCCTGCTACATAATAATCAGCTGCTAACCAGTGGGGCTCAACTCATCACATCAAACCACTGAAAGTTAATTTCGAATGAGGGAGTACTGAAAGGAGGACCTCTCCATTACTGAGCATGTACTATGCGCCAGGCATGTAGTAAGTGCTTCATAGAAATTATTTAATCCTCACAATAGTTTTTTGAGGTAGATATCCAACCCATTTCAGAGAAAAGAAAGCTAGAAAGCTGAGGCTTAGGAAGTTTAAATAATTGTCCATGGTCACAAGACTAGTTAGATGGGGGGCTAGAATGTGAACTAACACTTGGCCACTTATGTGGTGTTTCTCAGCTAAAGGAAGGGTGGGCCAGGGGGCGTCAAATGACCCTCATTTCCTACAGAGGGATTAGAGAGAGGACATTTGACGTGAACTGTGTTGTTTTTACAGAGATTTTTTGCAGAGATGTAAATTATCAAAACAGTCGCTGAAATAAGAAACTTCAGACCAAAAGAATATTTAAAAATCTGAATGGCATCTGAAACCAGCAAGGATCGTATAAAGAGTTGGGTTAATAGAGTGACAAATTTTATCCTACATTCTGTGTCCAGTATATAAATTAACTTAATTGAGGTCCTAGTTCTATTTAAACCATTGCTTTTAGTTTAAAGATCTTGTTTTGATCCATTTTTTAAAGATGGGAATGGAAAAATAGAAGAGATTATTTTGGGATCGGAAAATAATCATTATCTACTCCAACTCCTCAATTTTACAGACAATTAGCAGACTGAGAGTAAGCAAATTTGACAAACTATCTCCGTTGAGAGCAGATGTCTTTCTGGCCAGCCTTGTTCCCTACTCTGTCCTGGGGCTTACTACAGTGCTAGTAGGTACAGGCTGCAAGTGTACTGGAGTTTTGCAAGTGCTAGATCATCCAGGCGCTCTCATTCACAAGCACCTGGGGGGTGGGGGTGACCCAGGGAGTTTGCCCTTGACACTTCAGAGCCGCTTCCAGTGAAACATTGACCATACCCAGGGCTTGCACATCATCCGTGGTAAGTCTGCAACTTCCCAGCCTCAGGATTTTTAACTTGCTGAGGAGATGCAGGTGCTGTGTAACTGAATGGAGGTTTCCGCCTACAGAATCATTCCAGGAAATATCCAGTTTTTCCAAGTCTGGGAGAAGAGGCAGCAAAGCAACTGGAAATGAACAAGAGGATATACAGGGTTGCATACGTAATTACACGAAGGAGCGGTGGCCATACTGGCCTTCAGCAAAGCAGGGGTCCCTCAGCCATGCAATTGGGAAGAATGACTTTTGTATTTCCTATTTCCTAGGATATTTCCTATTTCTGCCAAATAAATGCGCTCCAAAAATGTAGTGGTATCTTCATAAGATTT
Source organism: Mustela lutreola (assembly GCF_030435805.1). Taxonomy (NCBI): domain Eukaryota; kingdom Metazoa; phylum Chordata; class Mammalia; order Carnivora; family Mustelidae; genus Mustela; species Mustela lutreola. Next base: position 130,689,348 of record NC_081291.1, on the reverse strand, counting down.
CATAGCATAGAAGCTCCTTTATTGTAGCAGAAATGGTAATTCTACTGTTAACTACCACTGCCGCTGTGATATGCATACTAGTCCTTTATTTTGCAAAAATAATTCCTCACCCCTTCATCCTATTGGATCCTTGGGCTGAAAGCTGGAGGACTGCTCCGTCGGCCAGGATTGCCGAGATTGGGGGTCCATGTTACCCCTTCTTTTAGATCATGACTTCCTGGGTGTCACCACCTTAGAAAGCTCCCATTATATTTAAATAGACCAATATGTGGAGGTTTAGACTGGCACAAAGCCTGACCAGAACCTTCTCTGAGTATCTGCCATTGCCCATTAACAGTGACCTTACTGTCTGTGATAAAGATTCGCTAAGGCTGTCTCTGTGTCCTGAAGCAACGATACTCAAGAGTAGAAATGCCAACCTGGAGCAGGCAAAGAATCTTTGAGTATTTGCTTTTAAATATCTATCTTGAAGGTTCAGGGCAGCAGTCAGAAGTAGCAAGCTGAGCTCTTACAGTTTAAGGCACAGCAGTGTCCAATATTCTGAAGCCAGGCTTAGGAGTGAAATTTGTTTTTGCTTTTTTTCTACTAGCCTTCAATTTCAACTTGTTTACCCAAATCCTAACTTTATCGAGCAGAGAAGTCACTGAACACACGAAGAAGGAAAAAAAAAATTAAAAACAAGATTGCTGGGGCCCGCTCTCCGAGACTCCAGGTCAGTGGTCTGGGTTGAAACCAAGTGAACACAAACTCTGCGAGTGATTCTGACACACGGGCATCTGGAAACACAGACAAGGGTAGGTTCTCGCTGAAGACAGTGGCCAAAATGTAATGACATGGATTTCCGTTAAAATGGTCAAGGACCGCTCACTCACGATCCAGTTCTTTTGATACCTCTGTGCTGGGAGACACATCTAGTTTGAGGGAAGGCTGGGCTTAAGGTCTCTAAGAAAAAGGGAAAGAAAGGTGGTCATAATTGTGTGGGGAGGGGCACCTTTGCAACCAGACTGCTGCTTCCGTGTGGCAGCTGCCGCTCACGCTGCTGAGCGTGTAGGTTGTGAGCAAAGACTGCTGGCGGCTCCTCTCTCATAACTACGCACCCAGCAGGGCTCGGGCTTCACGGACGGGCTGCAAGAGTTTATATCTCATGCTGTGGGCGAGACAAATATTTTTCAGGGAGTAAGGAGCCAGCAGTAGGGGAGGTGAAATGCTCAGGGAGAACTGACAGACAAAGGAACCTTCCTCCTACACTTGGCTCAAATCTTTGAAGCTTGAGGAAGGATCAATTAACTTGTTTAAAAAAAAAAAAAAAAGTGGTGCAGCTGCTATTCCCGAGTTGTCTGGGGCCACCCTGAGACCCGGGGTTGCCAGGTGAGTAATGAGCGTGTTTTGCCCGCCGGTGGCAACCCGAGGGCACCCGTGGCCCTCCGTGCGTGCCGGCTCTTACAGACCCGCTTCCCTCAAGTCGGCCGCCGTCAGCCTGCAGTTGTTCAGATCTAGACACTTGTCCACGGCTGTTCTGCCCAGCTTCTGCAGGAACTGCTCCTTTTCCTCCATGCTGGGTCCACATTCCATTTCTGAAGTGAGAGGCTGAGCTACATGGTGAGAATAAAGAAGAACGTGCCCTGAGTGAGACCGTGATAAAGAGGCACAGTGATGGCAATAAGACAAGTCAACAAGACTAACAACAGTCCTGAGCAAACCTCCGCCCAGAAGGGAAGCGCTAAGCAGAGACAGAACTTCACCACTGTCCTGCCTCCAGGTGCTGGACACTGATCACTGCAGTGACCCTCTTCTGGCAAGGAAACTGAGGACTCAGGCGCTTTTCCTTTACCGCCTGACAGGAGCTTGTCAGCATGTAGAAACGGTTGTCTTCCTGGACAAAGTAGCGAACTTGTTAGCACACCCTTTAAGGGACGGGCAGCCTGGTGCACGCCAGGTGGGGAATACAGGTATTTGACCAAACCAGTGAGGAAAGGGAAGCATTGCAGTCACCTGCCCTCACCCACCTGGAGCTTCATTGGCTACGGGAGCCAATGAAATGCGGCTCCTAGACCATTCAATTGACAGATCCAGAGGGCGGAGTGGCTGGGAGAGCTTTTCTCCACCCCTGCCAGCGAATACACCCCAAAAGCCTCATTTGTCCTTCTTGTTATGAGAGACGACTTATGTGGCCCTCTTATCAAGTTCCTCTGTACTAATGCTGGGCTAAGGCGAACATTAAGCTAAGAAAAACTTTAGTTTCATTGAAGCCTCTGCCTTCGGCCCGGGTCATGATCCCAGGACCCTGGGATCGAGCCCTGCATCGGGCTCTCTGCTCAGTGCAGAGCCTGCCTCTCTCTCTCTCTCTCTCTCTGCCTGCCTTTCTGCCTACTTGTGTTCTCTGTCAAATAAATAAATAAAATCTTAAAAAAAAAAAAAAAGACACATATAAAACACATCATACTTTTGTAAGGAAAAACAAATATGCAGGTACTGACAGTGACTTTAAGGAGGTTTTGTAGATGAAAATGTAAAATTTAAAACATAAAAAGAGTACACTGGAATCCACAATGAAAGTGTAAGTTCCAAATATGCAGTGATACTCTTCTAACCTTTACGAAGTACAAAACCACATAGCTAAAGAGAAATGTATTGGTACCAGTGAAAATTAATAGTAGGATTTCAGTAGTAATCAGCCTAGACTTAAATATTAGGAGAGGAGCACAAACTCTACTTCTCCTCTGCAGTGTGTTTGCTGGCTGGCTATGATTTTTTATTGACACGTAATATATTATTTGTTTCATGGGTACAGGTCTGTGAATCACCAGTCTTACACAATTTATAGCACTCACCATAGTACATACCCTCCCCAATGTCTCTCATTCACTGGCTGTTTTTTTTTTTTTTTTTAAGGCAACTTGAATTTTATTTTTATTTATTTATTTTTATTGACATATAAGGTATTATCTGCTTCAGGGGTACAGGTCTGTGTACAGGCTTACACCATTCACAGTACTCACCTTAGTACATACCCTCCCCAACATCCATCATCCAGCCACTCTATCCCCCCTCCACCCTCCAGCAACCCTATATATGTTTTGTGAGATTAAGAGTTTCTTATGGTTTGTCTCCCTCCCAATCCCATCTTGTTTCATTTTTTCCCTCCTTATCCCCCAAGACCCCTCGCCCTGCCTCTCAAATTCCTCATATCAGGGAGATCATATGATAATTGTCTTTCTCTGACTTATTTTGCTTAGCCTGATACCCTCTAGTTCCATCCACATCGTGGCAAATGGGAAGATTTCATTTCTTTTGATGGCTGCATAGTATTCCATTGTGTATATATACCACATCTTCTTGATCCATTCATCTGTTGATGGACATTTATGTTCTTTCCATAGTTTGGCTATTGTGGACATTGCTATTATAAACATTTGGGTGCAGGTGTCCCTTCAGATCACTACGTTTGTATCTTTAGGGTAAACACCCATTAGTGTGATTCCTGGGTCATAGGGTAGCTCTATTTTCAACTTTTTGAGGAATCTCCATACTGTTTTCCAGAGTGGCTGCACCAGTTTGCATTCCCACCAACAGTGTAGGAGGGTTCCCCTTTCTCTGCATCCTCGCCAACATCTGTTGTTTCCTGACATTAATTTTAGCCATTTTGGCTGCTGTGAGGTGGTATCTCATTGTGGTTCTGGTTTGTATTTCCCTGATGCTGAATGATGCTGAGCACTTTTTCATGTGTCTGTTGGCCATTTGGATATCTTCCTTACAGAAATGTCTGTTCATGTCTTCTGCCCTTTTCTTAACTGGATTATTTGTTCTTTGGGTGTTGAGTTTGATAAGTTTTTTATAGATTTTGGATACTAACCTTTTATCTGATATGTCATTTGTAAATATCTTCTCCTAGTCTGTCAGTTGTCTTTTGGTGTTGTTGACTCTTTCTTTTGCTGTGCAAAAGCTTTTGATCTTGATGAAATCCCAATAGTTCATTTTTGCCCTTACTTCCCTTGCCTTTGGCGATGTTTCTAGAAAGAAGTTGCTGCGGCTGAGGTCGAAGAGGTCACTGTCTGTGTTCTCCTTAAGGATTTTGATGGATTCCTTTCTCACATTGAGGTCTTTCATCCATTTTGAGTCTATTTTGTGTCTGGTATAAGGAAATGGTCCAGTTTCATTCTTCGGCATGTGGCTGTCCAATTTTCCCAACACCATTTGCTGAAGAGACTGTCTTTCTTCCACTGGACATTCTTTCCTGCTTTGTCGAAGATTAGTTGTCCAGAGTTGAGGGTTCATTTCTGGGTTCTCTATTCTGTTCCACTGGTCTATGTGTCAGTTTTTGTGCCAGTACCATACTGTCTTGATTATTACAGCTTTTTTTTTTAATTTTTTTTTAAAAGATTTTATTTATTTATTTGACAGAGAGAGATCACAAGTAAGCAGAGAGGCAGGCAGAGAGAGAGGAGGAAGCAGGCTCCCTGCCGAGCAGAGAGCCCGATGTGGGACTCGATCCCAGGACCCTGAGATCATGACCTGAGCCGAAGGCAGCGGCTTAACCCACTGAGCCACCCAGGCGCCCCTTATTACAGCTTTTTAATAGAGCTTGAAGTCTGGAATCATGATGCTGCCAACTTTGGTTTTCCTTTTCAACATTCCTCTGGCTATTTGGGGTCTTTTCTGGTTCCATACAAATCTTAGGATTATTTGTTCCATTTCTTTGAAAAAAATTGATGGTATTTTGATAGGGATTGTGTTAAATGTGTAGATTGCTTTAGGTAGCAAAGACACTTTCTCAATATTTTTTTTCTAATCCATGAGCATGGAATGATTTTTCATTTCTTTGTGTCTTTCTCAATTTCTTTCATGAGTACTTTATAGTTTCCTGAGTACAGATTCTTTGCCTCTTTGGTTAAGTTTTTTTCTAGGTATCTTGTGGTTTTGGGTGCAATTGTAAATGCGATTGACTCCTTAATTTCTCTTTCTTCTGTCTTGCTGTTGGTGCATAGAAATGCAACTGATTTCTGTGCATTGATTTTTATATCCTGACACTTTACTGAATTTGTATATGAGTTCTAGCAGTTTTGGAGTGGAGTTTTGGGTTTTACACATAAAGTTTCATATCATCTCCAAAGAGTGAGAATTTGACTTCTTCTTTGCCAACTTGGATGCTTTTTACTTCTTTTTGTTGTCTGATTGCTGAGGCTAGGACTTCTAATACTATGATAGAAAACCAGAACAGGGGGCGCCTGGGTGGCTCAGTGGGTTAAAGCCTCTGCCTTCAGTTCAGGTCATGATCCCAGCATCCTGGGATGGAGCCCCACATAGGGCTCTCTGCTCGGCAGGGAGCCTGCTTCCTCCTCTCTCTCTGCCTGCCTCTCTGCCTACTTATGATCTCAGTCTGTCAAATAAATAAATAAAATGTTAAAAAAAAAAAAAGAAAGAAAGAAAGAAAGAAAAAGAAAACCTGAACAGACCCATAACCAGGAAGCAGATTGAAGCAGCCATCAAAGATCTCCCAACAAACAAGAGTCTAGGGCCAGATGGCTTCCCAAGGGAATTCTACCAAATGTTTAAAGAAGAATTAATACCTATTCCCCTGAAACGGTTCCAAAAAATAGAAATGGAAGGAAAACTTCCAAACTCATTTTATGAGGCCAGCATTACCTTGATCCCGAACCCACACAAAGACCTCATGAAAAAGGAGAGTTATAAACCAATATCCTTGATGAACGCAGATGCAAAAATTCTCACCAAAGTAACTAGCCAATAGGATCAGACAGTATATTAAAAGAATTATTCACTATGACCAAGTGGGATTTATTCCTGGGTGCAAGTTTGGTTCAACATCCGCAAACCAATCAATGTGATACAATACATTAATAAAAGAAAGAAAAAGAACCATGTGATACTTTCAATAAATGCTGAAAAAGCATTTGACAAAGTACAGCATCCTTTCTTTTTTTTTAAAGATTTTATTTATTTATTTGACAGAGAGAAACCACAAGTAGATGGAGAGGCAGGCAGAGAGAGAGAGAGGGAAGCAGGCTCCCCGCTGAGCAGAGAGCCCGATGCAGGACTTGATCCCAGGACCCCGAGATCATGACCTGAGCCGAAGGCAGCGGCTTAACCCACTGAGCCACCCAGGCGCCCCCAGCATCCTTTCTTGATCAAAACTCTTCACAGTGTAGGGATAGAGGGTACATACCTCAATATCATCAAAGCCATCTATGAAAAACCCACAGCAAATATAATTTTCAATGGGGAAAAACTGAGAGCTTTTCCGCTGAGGTCAGGAACCCGGCTGGGATGTCCACCATCACCACTGGCTGGCTGTTTTTAAGAGAACACCTATACTGCGTTCATCTTTGCAGGATGGTTGGTGTTACCACACTATGCCAGTAGGAGGCAGCACCATCCACCATTTTGCGATTCACTCTGGCCTTCCAGTTGCATTGTGCATTGATTGGATAGATCCGCATTTTATTTTGGGCAGGATTGCCAGATTTAGGAAAAACAGAAACAGCCTTTCCAATAAAATTTAAACTTCAAGTAAACAAGGAATCATTGCTCAGTAAAGGTATGTCCCAAATATTGCATGTATTCTACCTGGCAATTCTAATTTGGGGTGGAGCAGAAGAGAGTGGTGAGTGGGGGACTAACATTTTTTTTTTTAAGATTTTATTTATTTGACAGAGATCACAAGTAGACAGAGAGGCAGGCAGAGAGAGGGGAGGAAGCAGGCTCCCTGCAGAGCAGAGAGCCCGATGTGGGGCTCGATCCCAGGACCCTGGGATCATGACCCAAGCCGAAGGCAGAGGCTTTAACCCACTGAGCCACCCAGGCACCCTGGGAGACTAACATTTATGTGCCAATGGGTACAGGATGTTTTGTGTAAACTTCATGCAAGGAGTCACAATCACACTATTTCATAGGTTTGGAACACGAGACACAGAGAGCCTGTCAATTAGTAAGTAGCAAGTCAGAATTTGAACCCAGAACGGTCTGTTCCAAAGTCCATTATATGAATGTTTGTGTTAGAGTTTCTATGTTAAAAAAATCTCTGTGTGTGCTATCTGATGCTTTCTCCCTTCTGTTTTTGAGCTTTTTATCTCCATAGGCTCAACCTACAATCATGCTCAAGTTCCAGCTTAACCAAAGCTTCTGTTTTCTCAAGCTACTGTTTGGTCCATCATTAGGAAATGATTACTGTCAAATGTTTGGAAAGGGTGGTTTGGGCTTGCTGGTCCCACGTCACCCCATTTGCCAATTAACCCTCTATGTTCTGGTGACCACAATCACCTATCCCAACAAATTGTTTCTCAAAGGTCACCAGCAGTGACCTACCAATTGACAGTTTCAGGAATCTCTTCTCATACCGCATCCTACTTGGGCACTCTGTAATCCTGGATATGACTGGCAGGTCTAAGATAGCATGAATGGAAGACCTGGTTCAAATCATGGGTCCCTCAGGTGAGCAAGTCACTGAACTTCTCTGAGCCTCGGTTTACTCGTCTGGAAAGAGATACTATAATTCCTACCTGGTTCACTTCTCATTTACTGGGGCCTCCCAAGGGAGATGGGACTCTGCAGTGCCTGTTATGTGAGAGGTATTCTATTAATATTTGTTGAATGCACAGATAATTGAATGAATGAATGAATATTAGCTTTAAACTCCTTAATGACCAAAATAAGTCAACATGATAAATCTTTATCAAACTCCCAAGTATAAATACAAGTACCAATTTGTGAGGTCCTTGGACATGTCCTTGCAGACCACACATATCATTTTTTTAATACATAAACCCATTTCCTTAAAGGATAGCAAATGTCACAGCTCAAGACATAAAACAGTTGAGTCAGAACTGCTCCCCATTGGCTAAGGTAGGATGACTGACATGCCATGAGGAGGACAAAGTTGTCACATGTGAGCAGTTCTGTGGAGTGATTCAGAGACTTTTCCTGGCTGTTTTACTGCTGAACCAAGATTTTGCCTTCTCCACGTGATCTTGTGAGCTAAGCAGTATCTTCACATTAAGTTCTTTCCGACCTACATCTGTAAGGGTTGGTTTCTTGCTTATGAACAACCAAGAATCCCAGTGGTTTCATAAAACAGATTACACATTTGTAACATGGGTGGCACTGTATAGGGAACCAAGATAACAAGTTCCTGTTTTTAAGGAGCTACCTGTCTAATGGAAGAGATAAACACGAAAGCCATGCCCACCGCACAGAGGAGACATGCAATGGTGGAGGTGTGTGGAGGGTACCTGGGAACACATGGTATGACAATAAGTACCTCAGGTCCCAGGACAGGTCTTGGCAAGCTTTCAAGAGGAAGGGATACATGAATTACACCTTAAGGGAGAGGGAGAGTCAACCAGGTGGGTGGACATGAGGGAGAGATAAGTGGAGGAGGGGTGCAGAAGCAGCATGGTGACATAAGGGAAGGTCTTTATAAGCCCAGGGAACCCCTTTGAAAGAATATGTATGGCCAGTTCAGGAAACTGCAAGTGAATCTCAATGTCAGGAGTAGAGGATGAACATGAGGTTCGGGGAAGGCAGAGGACACGAAGAGAGGTCCATCTGATCATAAGCACACTGAAGACCGTGCTTGGGAGTGTAGACTCTCTCCAAGGCAAGAGAGACTTGGGGAAAGATTTGAAGCAGGTGAAAGACATCATGTCTGTGATTTAGAGAGAGCAAGCCGTGGCAGAGTGGAGGACAAGCTGGCCAGAGAGCTGGACCAGAAATAGGAAAACTAGTTAGGAAGCTGTCCCAGCAGTCTGGGCAAAAAACAGTGAAAGCCAGAACAGCAATAGAGAGGAGGAACCAGTTCTCAGAGCCATTTGAGGGCAGAATTGACATGACTGCAGGAGCCACTGAATTTGGGGAGAAATGGAAATGGAGAAGCCATGCAAGGTTGAGTGGCCAGTGTTGCACAGCCAGGATAACCAGTGCCTGGCCTTGCACGGTCAATTTCATCATGGTTGTGGCATTCATGACCCAGGTTCCCGAAGCTTTGTTTCCTATTTTAGAACAAGTATCAACAATCTTGTGATACAGGTTGTCCTTTTTTTTTTTTTTTAAGTAGACTTTAACTTCCTATTTCCAAAATATATTTAAATATAAACTTAATTGACTTTCACATAAATTGATATTATTTTTGGTATTTGATGCAAATAACTGGATAGAATTAAAGGTAGGTATAAATGAAAGATTGGCCATGGGTTGATCACTGATGGGGGAAGTGATCATGGGGACTCCTTCGAGACTTGTTTTAGACTATTCTCTCTACTGCTGTGTATGTTTGCATAAGAAGTTTAAGATGTTTAAAAAATACACTTAATCTAATAATATGCCAATGGTATTGTGTATGACATATAGCTTTAGGGAGAGATTTGGCACTATTTATTTTCATAACCCTTGAATCTATAATCTCTGTTCTAAGAATTTATATTTTTTAAAAAGGCTGAAGGGCACCTGGGTGGTTCAGTGGGTTAAGCCTCTGCCTTCGGCTCAGGTCATGATCTCAGGGTCCTGGGATCAAGCCCTGCATCAGGCTCTCTGCTCAGTGGGGAGCATGCTTCCTCCTCTCTCTCTGCTTGCTTCTCTGCCTACTTGTGATCTCTCTCTCTGTCAAATAAAATCTTAAAAAAAAAAAAAAAGGCTGAAATACAATGAAGCCAGGTATAAGCAAGAGGGAAAGACAAAAATAGTCACTGAAGGACAAAAAAGGAGCTTAAGTAGTTATGGCATATGCGTGGAATAGCTGTTAAAGGTGGCATATGAACATCATTTTATGCATGTCTGCCATGCTAGGCTTAAGCAATATAATCGTATGTTGCAGAAGTAATATCACAGATCCATGTAAGCTCAAGAGGGATTTGTAAGCTATTATAAGTGTAAAAATTGCCTGCTCTGGCCCCCAGGCACCTCCATGACCGTCCTCCTGCTCTTGTCCTCTCTCCTCACTCCTCTTGCTTCAGCACCCCCGACCTTGGGCTCACTCTCAAGCATGCCAGGCCCAGTCCCACCTTGGGCCGTTGCATTTACAGGTCCCTTTGCCTGGGAACCTGTTGCCATTGACGTCCACGTGACTGGCTTTATTCCTCCATTTTCCTTGGCTTACTTTATCCAGACCTCTGCTCAAATGCCACCAAATCCGAGACTCTTTCCCCACAATCCCATCTAAAGTAGGACCCCATCCATCCTCTGTCTCCTTAGCCTGCCGTATTTTTCTTCCGGTCACTTATCACACTGAAAGTGTGTGCATTCGGTTCTTTGTGTACACAAGGTCCTGTTTCTCTGTGGCCGCATTTGTAACACAACAGTAGCTGTCATACAAAAGGTAGTGACTCCAGGTTTGTTGACTGCCTGACTGGCCATAAATGCATGCATATGAACAAAAGACTAAAAGAATCTTGAAGAAAGAATCCTTTGTGTTAGAATGAAAGGAAACAAGGTATCTTCTCTATACCTTCCAGTAGTGTTACTTTTGATCATTAAAAGTCAAATTAGCAAAATATTTAAAGCATTTAAGTCACGTAGTAAACGCTTAGAATAGAGACTCAGATTAGTTTTAGTTTAACCCATACAGTCTCTTTAGGAGAAAGCATTATTCTAAAAATTAAAGAAGTAAGAGCAGTCAGAAGTTTACCAGTATCTAAGGTGGCTGTTTTCTGTGCCTCATTGCCGGGTTGGAAATCAGTTGTTTCAAGGTCATTGCTCTCTGTTCGGCTTTCAGGTTTGGAGGACATGAATTTTGAGCTCCTAAGGAATCTGTTGAGAAATGAGGTCCGGGGTTTAGTTTCTCCATTTGAGGAATTCTTCTTCTGTGTTTGACTCATGGTCAAGTTGAAGGGGGCCTGTCTCAGTAAGACATCTTCCTGTTGTTTTCTGTTTCTAGGATTACTGAGAAGAAAAAGACTCTGTCAAGCCTGTGTGAAATCAGAATTTCCCTGCATGAGTTTTTATTTCCCCCTTTCCTTTGTTTTTACTACTGGTAATGTTTAATGTAAAAATAAGAATGACGTAACCCAGGATCCGGGAACCAACAGATGGTGGCAGATACAAATCTAAAGCAAACTTGGTTTTTAACTTTGCCCTATTTTATTATGTGAGATACGGGTCATTAAAAACCACTTGGGCAAATGCATCAGATGTGTCAATACAGTTGAAATTTCAGCTGTCAATTACAGTTACCTTCAAAGGGACGACAGTAAAAGAGGATTTAGCACACCTCTCAACTGTTTGGCCCTTTGCAGAATTGCTGCCCAGGAAGAGTTTGCCTTCAGTGAGCCCAGGCTCCTTTCTCCGCACACTGCTGCTTTTTCTTCTGGCATCTTCCCTTTTTCCACTCCAGCCCCCCTCGGTTCCCCCATGGAAAACACATTGGCAGTAAAACTTTCACTCACTCCATAAACAGAGCCTACTCTGGGTCAGATGCAGCTCTAGATGGGAGAGTCCATGAGGAGCAAGACATAGCTCCTGTCTTTGATGGAGGCTTAACCTGTAAGTCAGAGAACACACTGGGCTAAGGGCTGCCCGGGAGGAGGGACCAAGGAAGTCAGGGAAGGCTCTGATGGACTGCGCCTGCCTCCTAGAACAGACTTGGAGCCCAGGTTTTTAGCCTGGGGAGTTAGCTAAAAAGAGAAGAGAGGGAAGAGTGGTCCAGGCAGAAAAAAACAAGCTCAAAAGTCTCCAAAAATAAAGGCTGGGAAAAGCTTGGGGTTGGCTCCAGCAGTGAATTCTGATCTTCCTGGAGCAAAAGATGTGGAGATGGAGGTAAGGAGTGGGTCTGGTGTGATTTGAGGCTAAAGAGTCATAAGGGTCTATCTATTGTCCCTCCTGGGATTTGCCTACATTTTAAGAGAGGGTTAAATACTTGAACTGCCAATGGCATTTTAGATTTTGGGGGACATTTAAAAAAATTTAAATTCAATTAATTACCATATAGTATATTATTAGTTTTGTAGAGTTCAGTGATTCATCAGTCTCATACAACACCCGGTGCTCATTACATCCTGTGCCCTCCTTAATGTCCAGCACCCAGTTACCCCATCCCTATCCCACTCCTAGAATTTTAGATTTCGTTAATAAAATTTAGATCCTGTCCTTGGGACAGGACCTATTTTTTTTTTTTTTTAAGATTTTATTATTTATTTGACAGAGAGAGAGATTGACAGCAAGAGAGGGAATATAAGCAGGGGGAGTGGGAGAGAGAGAAGCAGGCTTCCTGCTAGGTAGGGAGCCCAATGTGGGGCTCCATATAGGGCTCCATGCAGGGCTCGATCCCAGGGACCCTGGGACCATGACCCAAGCCAAAGGCAGATGCTTAATGACTGAGCCACCCAGGCACTCCCCTAATAGGTATTTTTGAAATTACAATGTTCATGGCTTCTTCCTATAAAATAGGTCTTTCTGTAATAGTATGTTCTAGAAGGACTCAAGAACATTTTGCACAGGGGCTTCAAAAAATGACCTTGGAGAGCCCCCCTCCATGCTAGGGAATCTCAATATTCTATAGACCTGGAGCACTAAAATTTTAGAAGTCACAATTGGGCATCTTTTGCTTTTTGCATTTTCTTTTCAAATGAGAGCAGGGGGCAGCCCAGGTTTACCCAGGAACACAGCAATGGAACCAAACAGTAGCCCCCCGCTGCAGGCCCACAGCTGACCTAGCCTCAGTGGGTTGGGTGGGAAAGAAAAAGAGACCTCTGGCAATGAACCCAGCCACAACCAGCAGCCCTGGCCATCCCATCCTGATTCCACCGTCACCTCAGGGGCCCTTGTCCTTTGGTTGGTCCTCTGGCCTCCCCCTCCAAGATTTACCTCCATGGTCATTGTCATGCAATTGCTGATTTTGGTGGACACAGCCCTTCTCTGGAGTGTCATCCCACTAAATGGTTTCACTTTTTCTTCCACTAAATAAGCTGACTTCAATTCCCAAGTCTTAAGAAAACACTGCTGGATGGTGTTCCAGGATGTGGTAATTTACCCAAGTGAAACCCCACCCAGCTTGGGAGGCCCCTCCAGGTCCTCTGAGGAGGAGCACACTTGTGAGCAGAATGGGAAGGGCGGTGTTGGGGGGTGGGGGAGGCAAGATACAACCCAGGATACAGGATTCAGGACTCTGGGGACAGAAGAGGAAACAGAAGTTGGAGGGGATGGGGGAGGGGAAGGCAGAAAGAAGAGAAAGGCAAGGGTAAGAAACAACAGACAGGAAGCCGGGGAGGTAGAAAAGGACCAAGTATAAGGAAGGCAGACGTGTGAGTGCCAAGCAGAAAGCATTTGCACATTACTTAACATACAGTGGGTAAGAAGTAGGTTACCATGCTCACTCTAAAAACATCTTTTTGCTTTTTCTTTTTTTCCAGAATGTGTTCCGGAAATTCCTCTTTATATACAAACTTGAACAAGTACTCCAGCTTCCCGTACCAACTCAGGCTTACACAACCTTCCATTTTCCCCTTGTCCCTGCACTGGGTTTTACAGTGTGAAGGCAAAGCCTGGAAGCAGAATTGGGAAATTTGCAGATCACAACACAACAACCAGACTACAGCCGCTGAAAACTGGGCTTTGTCTCTTTTTCTAGGATCAGACACATTCATTTAAGAGGCCTTTAGGAAAACTGGGCTGGCACTTCAATTTGACTTAACAACATTAATTGAGCAGTTATTATTTGGATGTGTACTATATTATCACTAGATAAGGTTATTTGCCATGAAACTCCAAGGATAATATGCAGTTGGCATGTTGTTTTCTTGCATCTAAGCTGTATTTATTTATTTATATTTAAAATGAGAAATGCCTTTTCTTCCTTTTCCATCCTCAGGTTTGGGCTTAACATTACTTAACGTTTCTGACCCAGTGTTTCAGAGTGAATCATATTTTCCCTGATGCTTGTTAAAGGGAAATGCATCATTCTTTCTCGACAAAAGGTGCTTCACTAAGAGGGAAGTCCTGACACATGCAACAACATGAATAAATCTTAAAGACATTATACTAAGTGAAATAAACCAGTCGCAAAAAGACAAAGGCAGTGTGATTCCACTTATGGGGTGGGGGTGGGGGGGAATATAGTCAAATTCATAGAGACAGAAAATAGAACGGTGGTTACCATGGACAGAGTGGAGGGGAAAATGAAAAGTTGTTTAATGGGTACAGAGTTTTATAAGATGACAAAGTTCTGGAGATGGGTTGCACAACAATATGAATATATTTAAAACTACTGAACTGTACCTTTAAAAATGGTTAAGATGAGGGGCACTTGGCTGATTCAGTTGGTAGAGCATGCAACTCTTGATCTTGGAGTTGTGGGTTCAAGCCCCTCATTGGATATAGAGATTGCTTTAAAATAAAATCTTTAAAAAATGGTTAATACGGTAAACTTTACGTAATAAGGGGGTTTTAAACTTTACGTAATAATATATATATTTTATATATATGATACAGAGAACTAGAACACTAAATGTAAGGAAGTTTTAGACGTACCTTAATTTCAGCTTTTATTTTCCTTATGTATGTACAAGTGTGATATGATATGATTTTTTAATATCCATGCCTAAATATATTTTCATGAGTATAAAGTAAAAATCCTAGGTAATTGTTTCAAAAGTATTATGGTGGCATGCAGGGTCTTGAGTTATATATCTGATGGTCTTAGTTGAGACTTACTCAGAACTCTTCTCTAGAAAACACATTATTGTAAATATATTTCTAGCATTATTGTTAGTACTACTATTCTCAGTTTAAGCAGAAATGGAATTTATTAAAAGTATGGCAGAGATAAATAGTATTTGCCTGCACTCCTTTTGAACCCCACTTAAATAATAATTAAGCGATTTTTTTTTTTCTAAACCACTTCATAAATCTCTAAGGATGAAGACAACAGGCTAGATGTCAACAAAATTTTGGAATCTAGAGAGGGTAAGGAAGAATTTAACTGATTTTATAGTTAAGTGCATGTAAGTGCTGAGGAACAAATTTTTTAAAAATTTCAGTATACCAACAGACTCAGTAAATGAACCAATAATTGTACCAGGTAACTCTGAAGGAAGAGGTGAGTATGGGTGGACTGAGAACAGAATGATTAGTTAAAAATTGTAAGAAGTTTTTTTTTTTTTTTTTTTCTTTTTAAGAGTTTACTTTTAAGTAATCTCTACATTGATCCCATAAACCCGGGATCAAGAATTGCATGCTCTGCTGACCGAGCAGCCTGGTGTCCCCACCTAAACAATTAAATTTTATTTCTGCCCGGGTGGCTCAGTCCACTAAGCATCTGTCTTTAGCTCAGGTCATGATCCCAGGGTCCTGGGACTGAGTCCCACATCGGGTCTCTGCTCACCAGGGAATCTGCTTCTCCTTCTGCACCTCCCCCTTTCACCCCCACCCCCACTCGTGCTCGCATGCTTTCTCACCTTCTCTCCCACTCTCAAGAATAAATAAATAAATTTTATTTCTCACACCAGGGCAGACAGAGATGACCTCTTCCCCACCCTGGCAGAAGATAGAAAGTTTATTTTCAGGACAGTTTGAAACATTGAAGATCTGGACTCAGACACTGGTCATGTTTTGAGTACCTTTTTGGATAGGGAAGTTGAGTAAGGTCTGTGTATTGAACAGTGACAACTTCCCCTTCGGTTCCTCTAATAACACACTGGCAACCAAGCTTGAACCTCCCCTTCCCCCACCCCATAGCAGCATATGGGAGGACACCAATCTAAGGAAACCAATACTGACTGTGCGGTGTCCTTTAACTACATAAATTTGCCTCTACCAAGCAATTACAGAGATGTTCACTTACTGAGAAGTCCTACATATATACACAGAGCTCCTAAAAAAATGCCCAATTCTATATATGCTTCAAGGGCCAAAGATCTCAAGATAGTGGAGGGAAGACTGTCATGAAAATGAGATGCAGAAACAATAAGAAAAAGGGAAATTAGAATAAGGACAATGTAGGGAGAATAAAAGATTTTTTAAAACTCACTATTGTACTTAGAGAGTGAAGTGTTGATGGAGGGTCCATAAACCAAGAACCAGATGTAAGAAAGGGAAAATCCAGAGAAGAGAAGACCTTCTAGAAATTAAGAAAGTGATACTTTCTGTGCAAGAATAAAGTGGTATCATTTTGAATCTACCTAATCCTCCAGCAATAGCCACCACCACCACAAGTGCATAAGAGTGACCTACTATGAAACTAATAAGGTATCCTGTGAATTCCCAAGTACAAGGAGAGGGCTGATTAACTGACAGCAGCAAGACCCACATGATATCAGCAAGTGGGAGGAGATAGTAGAAAGCAGGCAAAGCTAGGATCTTCTGGTGGCACTGAGTGCCCATAAACTCATTATCAAAACTGCCAAAGGTATTTATCCCAAAATCTAAATGTCCACACTCAGCATTGAAAGCTAATTGAACTTTTTGGGGAGTGGTGCTAGAACTGGAAAGGGGTTCCTAGGGGTGAAGGCAAAAGAAAGGTTAGATTATATGGGGCTGTTTGGCCCTATTAAGCCTCAGCACTAACCAATGGAATCTCTTTTGCAGAACAGAGTCCCTCTCAGAGGAGAGTCTGCTGGGGTGGAATCTAAATGAAGCAGCACAGAGACATTGTGGGCAAAGGCAAGAGAAGATCCAGGTAAAGTGGGGGAGGAGGCAGAAAAACTAGTTTCAGAAAGCACAAGGCAATATTGTTTAACTCTTTATTTTTTTTGTAAAGACTTTATTTATTTATTTGACAGAAAGGGAGGGAGAGAGCAGCAGAGGGAGAGGGGGATGCAGACTCTCTACCAGGCAGGGAGCCCGATGTGGGACTCGATCCCAGGACCCCAGGATCATGGCCTGAGCTGAAGGCAAAAGCTTCACTGCCTGAGTCACCCAAGCGTCCATGTCTAACTCTAAAATAATAATAGACTAGCCACAGAGCTAGGGAAGCAGTCCTGGCCCACTCTCTCTCCTAAGGTACACCATGCGGGCCCCTTCATGGGGCTGGCTTGATGTGTTCTCACAAAATGGCAGCTGGCTTGCCAGAGCACATGACTCGTGAATGAGAGCAAGGAGAAAGCTGTGAGGCCTGTGGTGACCCAGTCCGCTCATCATGCACTCTAACATATTCTATTCGTTAAAAGTGAGTCACTAAGTCCAGCCCTCACACAAGGTAAGGGAAACTAGGTTCTACCCCTTAAAGGGAGGAATACAAAAGAATTTGCAGACATTTAAAATGTCCTACAAAAAAAATTAGAAAGTGGGAGATATAAATAGATGATAGGCAAAGATAAACCAACATGTTTGGGATTCCCTGAAGAAAGGGGATTTCTTGAAGAAGAAACTCAAAGCAAATACTAAAACCTTTAGTTCATAAAACTACTACTTTTTTTTTTAAGATCTTATTTATTTATTTGAGAGAGAGAGAGAGAAAGAGTACAAACAGGGGGAGCAGTGGAGGGGGGAAGCAGGCTCCCTGCTGAGCCGGGATGTGGGACTCAATCCCAGGACCCTGGGATCATGACCCAAGCTGAAGGCAGACACTTATCCATCTGAGCCACCCAGGCACCCTGTGAAACTACATCTGAAGGAAGACTTAAACCGGCATATTTAAATGGCATAGAGCATACCTAGGACAAGTTACCTGGAATGGATAACACCAAGACATATACCAGTAAGACAAATGAGCTTTAAAAAGAAAGAAAGAAAAGGCAAAAAGATGAGGTCATTCGTAAGGGAAAATAATCAGACTGTCGGCAGACTTTTCAACAGTAGTTTACTATTTTTCCCAGACAGTGGGATACATATTTAAAACACTCAAGGAAGAAAATGAGCCAAGGATTTAATAATTAGCCAAGTTGAACTCTGTAGGCATACGGCTATGAGCATTTAAGAATAAGGAAATGTGGTTGCCATGAACTCTTCCTGAGAAATCCTAATCTAAAGATTTATCTTTGGACAACAAAAATAATGAAAATGACATCAGCATAAGGCCTAACTGATGTTGATCACTGAATATATACTTACATGTGGTTCTAAGAATAATTGATATATTTAAGGAAGACCAAGTATTTAATGGTTGTATGCTCTGACAGTATGAATATTAAATTATGAAACCTATGAAAAAGTAATAGCCCTATAGTATAACAGACTATCATTTCTGTATTATGGAAAAAACTAAAAGAAATAGCTGCAAGTAAAATGATCAATAATAGTCTATTCTCTCCAGAAAGACAGAGAAAAAAAGCAAAGAAATTATATAAGAAAACTTCCCGGAACTGGAAAGTGTGAGTTTCTACATTGAAATAGCCTCCCAAGTAGTCATCAAAAGAATGAAGAAGAGAACACCTGTATCAAAGCACCCGTTCCTGACATTTCTAAACAATGACTAATAGAGGATGCTAAAAGCTGCTATAGAGGAAAAACTTAGATGCATAAAGAAGATCAGGACTCAAACTGACGTTGGACTTTCAGCATTAACTTTAAAAGCTAGAAGACTGAAGGGACGCCTGGGTGGCTCAGTCAGTTAAATGTCTGCCTTTGAAGATATGGTCCATATATATAATGGAATATTATGCCTCCATCAGAAAGGATGAATATCCAACTTTTGTATCAATTGGATGGGTCTGGAGGAGATTATGCTGAGTGAAATAAGTCAAGCAGAGAGAGTCAATTATCATATGGTCTCACTTACTTGTGGAGCATAAGGAATACCATGGAGGACATTGGGAGAAGGAGAGGAGAAGTGAGTTGGTGAAAATAGGAGGGGAAGACAAACCATAAGAAACTGTGAACACTGAGAAACAAACTGAGGGATTTGGAGGGGCGTGGGGTGGGGGGTTGGGTGAGCCTGGTGGTGGGTATTAGGAAGCACTGGATGTGGTGCATAAACAATGAGTCTTGGAACATTGAAAAAAAAAAAAGTCTCCCTTTGGCTCAGGTCATGATCCCAGGGCCTTGGGACGGAGTCCTACCCTGGGCTCCTTGCTCAGTGGAGAGCCTGCTTCTCCCTCTGTCTGCCACTCCCTCTGCTTGTGCTCTCTGTCTCTCTCTCTCTCTCTCTCTGACAAATAAAACCTTTTTTAAAAAAAGGCTAAAAGACTATAGAATAGTGTCTTCAAAATTCTATGGGAAGTTATTTCCAATGTAGAATTTTACATTCCCAAGTAACCTGTCTTGTGGAAGGTAAGAGATAGAGATTTTGAACAAATTGAGTCTCAAAAAAATTTCCCTCTCATGTATACTTTCTCAGGAGGCCAATGGATTATGTACTGCACACCAAATGAGGCAATTAGCCAAGATAAAGAAAACATAGGATCCAAAAAGGAAAAAGTCCCAAGATATTTACAAAGGGAAATCCCCGAATGACAGGTACTAGGGTTAGGGTCACCCAAGCCATTAGTGGTCAAAACCAGGGATATTTCAGTAAAAACAAAACAAAACTGGGGCAAGAGTGATTTCTGATTTATCTGGCCATATTAGAGGGAGTTTTGAAGCTCTACCAGAATCTGTGCATGAATTAGTAATAAGTACAACAGAAAGCAAATTTTAAACTGCAGTGATTCTGAACTATACAGAACACACTAGGGTTGTTGGAGGAGAGGTGGGTGAGGGATAGGCTAAATGGGTGATGTGTATTGAGGAGGGCACTTGTGATGAACACTGGGTGTTATAGGTAACTGATGACTCATGAAATCCCACTCCTGAAACTAATATTATACTATCTGTTCACTAAATACTTAAAAAAAAAATAAACTGCAGCAATAATTAGAAACTATTAGAAGTATTAAACAAGTTTGTCAAAGTTGTACAATCAATATAAAATATCAATTGAATTTCTATACACTTATCGATGAACAATCCAAAAGTGGAATTAAGAGAACAATTCCATTTATAATAGTACCAGAAGAATAAAACACTTGGGAATAAATCTAACAAAAGAAGTGTAAGACCTATGCTTTAAAAATTATAATACATTGTTTGAAACAACTAAAGAACCTCTAAATAAATGGAAGAATATTCCATTTCCAAGAAGCAGAAGACCTAATATGTTAAGATGGTAGTACTCCCCAAATTGACCTACAGATTAACATAATCACCATCAGAATCCCAGTTGGCTTCTTTGTAGAAATTGATAAGCTGATCCTAAAACTCACATGGAACCCTAAAGAGCCAAAAAAGAACAAAGTTGGAGGACTCGCGCTTCCCCTGTTCAAAATTTGCTACAGAGTAGCAATAATCAAGCCAGTGTGGTCCAGCATTATAATAGACACATAGATGAATGGAACAGAATTGAGAGTCCAGATATAAACCCACTTATTTATGGTCAAATAATTTTCAACAAGGTGCTGACACTATTCAATGGGAAAGAGAGCTTCTTTCAACAAATAGTTCTGGAACAATAGTACCCACATGCAAAAGAATGAGATTGGACCCTAATCTCACATCATTACAAAAATTAACTTCAATAAATCAAAGACCTAAAGTGGTTTGGGCGTTTGTTTGTATGTTTGTGGTTCAGTTAGGTGTTTTTTTTTTTTTTTTAAACTTTATTTTATTTATTTATTTACTGGAAGCAACTAAGATATCCTTTATTTTTTTATTTTTTTATTATTTGCTTCAGGGATACAGGTCTGTGAATCATCAGTCTTACACAATTCACAGCATTCACCATAGTACAAACCCTCCCCAATATCCATAACCCAGCCACCCTAACCCTCCCCTTCCCAACTCCACAGCAACCCTGTTTGTTTCCTGAGATTAAGAATATCTTATGGTTTGTCTCCCTCCCAATATCATCTTGTTTCATTTCCCCCCCCCCCACCTGCCATGACCCCTGCCCTGCCTCTCAAATTCCTCATATCTTTGAGATCACATGATAATTGTCTTTCTCTGATTGACTTATTTCACTTAGCATAATACCCTTTAGTTCCATCCATGTCATTGCAAATGGCAAGACTTCAGGGTTTTCCACAGCTTCATAGTATCCCATTGTGTATATATGCCACATCTTTATCCATTCATCTGTTGATGGGCATCTAGATTCTTTCCATAGTTTGGCTATTGTGGACATTGCTATTATAAACATTTGGGTGCACGTGCCCCTTCAGATCACTACATTTGTATCTTTAGGGTAAATACCCAGTAGTGCAATTCCTGGGTCATAGGGTAGTTCTACTTTCAACATTTTGAGGATCCTCCAGACTGTTTTCCAGAGTGGCTACACCAGCTTGCATTCCCACCAACAGTGTAGGAAGGTTCCCCTTTCTCTGCATCCTTGCCAACATCTGTCATTTCCTGACTTACTAATTTTAGCCATTTTGGCTGCTGTGAAGTGGTATCTCATTGTGGTTCTGATTTGTATTTCCCTGATGCTGAGTGACGTTGAGCACTTTTTCATGTGTCTATTGGCCATTTGGATGTCTTCCTTGCAGAAATGTCTGTTCAGGTCTCCTGCCCTTTTCTTGATTGGATTATTTGTTCTTTGGGTGTTGAGTTTGATGAGTTCTTTACAGATTTTTGGATACCAGCCTTTTATCTGATATGTCATTTGTAAATATCTTCTCCCATTCTGTCAGCTGTCTTTTGGTGTTGTTGACTATTTCCTTTGCTGTGCAAAAGCTTTGATCTTGATGAAGTCCCAATAGTTCATTTTTGCCCTTGCTTCCCTTGCCTTTGGCAATGTTTCTAAGAAGAAGTTGCTGAGGCTGAGGTTGAAGAGGTCATTGCCTATGTTCTCCTCAAGGATTTTGATGGATTCCTTTCTCACATTGAGGTCTTTCATCCATTTTGAGTCTATTTTGTGTGTGGTATAAGGAAATGGTCCATAAAACTTTATTTTATTTAAATCCAATTAATTAACATGCAGTGTATTATTAGTTTCAGAAGTAGACTTCAGTGATTCACCAGTTATATATAATACCCAGGGCTCATTATATCATGTGACCTCCTTAATGCCCCATTTACCCCATCTCCCCAACCCCCTCCCCTCCAGCAACCCTGTTTGTTTCCTATGATTAAGAGTTTTTTTATGGTTTGTCTCCCTCCCTGATTTCATCTTGTTTTTTTTTTTCCCTCCCTTCCCCTATGTGCCTCTGTTTTGTTTCTTAAATTCCACATGAGTGAGATCATATGATAATTGTCTTTCTCTGATTGACTTGTTTCACTTAGCATAATGTCCTCTAGTTCCATCCACATCAAAGACCTAAAATGTAAGAGGTGGGGTGCATGGTTGTCTCAGTTGGTAGAGCATGTGACTCTTGATCTCAGGTTTTAAAATTTGAGACCCTTGTTGGGGGTAAAGATTACATAAGGATAAAATCTTTAGGGGCACCTGGGTGGCTCAGTGGGTTAGGCCTCTGCCTTCAGCTCAGGTTGTGATCTCAAGGTCCTGGGATCGAGCCCCGCATCTGGCTCTCTGCTCTTCGGGGAGCCTGCTTCCCCCTCTCTCTCTGCCTGCCTCTCTGCCTACTTGTGATTTCTCTGTCTGTCAAATAAATAAATAAAATATTTTAAAAAAAAGAATAAAATCTTTAAAAAATGTAAGAGACAAAACTATAAAATTCTTAAAAGGTAACATAGGAGTAAATCTTTGTGACTTTTGACTTGCCAGTTCTTAGATATGATACCAAAACCCTGAGTAACAAAAGCAGCAAAGAGAAGAAATAGATCAATTGGCGTTTATCAAAATTTAAAACTTTTGAGCCTTGAGGGATATTATCAGGAAAATGAAAAAACTCACAGAATGGAGAAAATATTTATAAATCATTTATGTGATTAAAAAAAACTTGCATCTAGGGGCGCCAGGGTGGCTCAGTGTGTTAAGCCTCTGCCTACGGCTCAGGTCATGATCTCAGGGTCTTCGGATCAGGCCCTGAATCGGGCTCTCTGCTCAGCAGGGAGCCTGCTTCCCCCCTCTCTCTGCCTGCCTCACTCTGCCTAATTATGATCTCTCTCTCTGTGTCAAATAAATAATTTTAAAAATCCTTAGATCTAGAACATGTAAAGAACTTTTACAAGTCAATACTAAAAAGACTAACCCAACTCATAACTTAAAATGGGCAAATGATATGAATATACGTTTTTCCAAAGAAAACAGACAGATGGCCAATAAGCTCATGAAAAGACACTCAACATCATTAGTCACCAAGGAAATGCAAATCTACACTAGGATGAGATACCACTTCATATCCAGTAGGATGGTTAGAATAAAAAAGTCAGATAACAATGTGGAGAATTTAAAACACTGCATGTACTGCTGGCTGGAACAGAAAATGGCAAAACTGGCAAAATGGCACTTTGCTTTTTTTGTTTTTGTTTGGGTTTATTTTGTTTTGTTTTGTTTTTGAGGGGGTGCACAATCACTTTGGACAACAGTCTGGGGGTTCCCCTGTGCCCTGCACCAGGAAAACATTAAAACTCAGACAAAATCCCAAGCCTCAGAGGTCTATCTAGACAAATCCTGATCGTGAAATCAGCTTAAGGTAAAGAAAGTCCAAAGATAATTAGAGAGCTGTAATTAGCTGTTCAGTTAGTCACAGAAAATAATAAAGGTCCAGGGAGGTTTGAAACATCTACTCCCCTCTGGTCCTTAAGCTAGATGCTCAATGTAGCTCATTCCAGCTGCATTTCTTTCTTTCTTTCTTTTTTTTTTTTTTCTAAAGGACCCTGAGATTACAACCTGAGCAGAAGGCAGAGGCCTAACCCACTGAGCCACCCAGGCGCCCCCCAGCTGCATTTCTTATGCTCCCTTTTAAACCTCTTCAAAGCAGTCTGGAGCGACTGCCTGACAGAGGAACTCAATGAGAAAAACATTTGTATGATAAGCATGTGTATGTACGTTACACAGCCCTGAGTTCTGACAAAGCTCACCTTTGATGAACTTGTCCTTATATAGCTTCTATATTCCTAACATAGAGAACAGATAAACAGAAGGGAACATGCTTTGATGAAATGCGGAAGAAATGGAGAAATACGGTGGTTTCACTCTTGGCAGAGAAAAGACCAAAGACAAGAAATGCAGCACTAGATACATACAGGGTTTTCAGCTTCCCCTAAGTGGCCTCAGGTGATCTCTGAAAATGGTTTGCCAGTCACTTGACCCAGAAAACCCTACAAAATCATGCAAATCAAGAGGTTCAAATCTTCGTGCTCACTTTAAGAACTCACATGAAACTGCCCAGGCCATCAAGGGCATGCATATCTGAGAAGCCACCAGGTATCTGAAAGATGTCACTTTGCAGAAGCCACGTGTACCATTCCATTGCTATAGTGGTGGACCTGGCAGGTGTGTCTGGGCCAAACAGTGGGACTGGGCACAGGCTTGGAAGGCTCAAAAGTAGTGCTGGATTTTTACCACGTGTGCTTAAAAATGCATAGCGTAATGCTGAACTTAAGGATTTAGAGGCAGATTCTCTAGTCACTGAGCACATCCAAGTGCACAAAGCCCCAAAGTTGCGTAGAACTTATGGGGCTCCTGGTCAAATGAACCCAGCCATGAGCTCTTCCTGCCATGCTGAGATGATGATCCTTACTGAAAAAGAGAAGGTTTTTCCCAAACCAGAAGAGGAGCTCACCCAGAAGAAAAAGATATTTTAGAAGAAACTAAAGAAACAAAAGCTTGTGGCCTGGGAGTCGATTCTGCACAAAATAAATACAGAAAGTACAGGGTTTGCGAAAGCTGAAGTGAGAGCTGGAAGGCTTTTGAAAGCGCGGCTCTCATTTAAATCTGGCTCCTCTGAGACGTGGTGTGATGAGCACCACGACTTGCACATTCAAAATCTCCTTCAACCCTCTTCCAGCAGCTTTTCCGTATTGCAGGGACTACAAGCCTTTTTCTTTTTCTTTTTCAAAAAAGGTTTATTTATCTATTCATTTTCTTTGAGAGAGAGAGAGATGTGCAAGCTGGAGGAGGGATTGAGGGAGGGAGAGTCTCGTGCCGACTTCATGCTGAGTGTGGAGCCCCACTCTGGGCTGGATCTCATGACGTGGAGATCGTGACCTGAGCCAAAACCAAGAGTCAGACACTTAACCAACGGAGTCACCCAGGCGCCCTGAGACTACAAATTTAAGGATTTTTCCCAGCCTCCCCGAAAGCTAGGTTCTGGATGTGATCTAAGTCTGGCTGATCTCTCACGTTGGTGCAAGCCTTGAATCTGTAAGCAGGGTACTTGGGGACAGGGGCAGGTCACGTGACACCCAATTTCCTGATGTATGTGGTCTCAAGCCAGCAGCTGTGACAGCTGCTTCCAGTTTCACAGGCACATCTTTTTTTTTTTTTTTTAAGATTTTATTTATTTATTCGACAGAGATCACAACTAGGCAGAAAGGCAGGCAGAGAGAGTGAGAGGGGGGAAGCAGGCTCCCTGCTGAGCAGAGAGCCCAATGTCGGGCTCGATCCCAGGACCCTGAGATCATGACCTGAGCCAAAGGCAGAGGCTTAACCCACTGAGCCACCCAGGTGCCCCACAGGCAGCATCCTTAATGTCACCCCGGCAGCAGTGTTCTTGCTGGGCCATTTCCGTGAGGGTGGCTCTAGGTTCTTCCTGGAAACATAGTGTAGAATCCATTTCTCCATGATTCCGTAAGCCATTTAATACCTGTAATAAATGCCTTTCTACCAAGCTAGCCAGAGCTGATCCTAGATCAGGCTGAATATCTCCAATGGCAGGAGGCGATGATAACTTCTGAAGGAGTGGGAGACACCACTGGGAAAACTTAAGACAGGAGGACCTGCTCAATCTTTCAACTTGGTTCAGTGCCTCCCAACAAGAAGGAGCTCAGTGCCCACTCCACACGGGCTGCTGGGGTAAAGAGAAGGATTATAGAAGGGTGATGCATGACCGCTGTTTGTTTAAAGAAAACCCAAATAAATTTAGAACAACTTATTGAGGTCTTTAATGAAGCCCAGAAGGCCCATCCAGTGTGGCTTCTCTGTGTTTCACAAGCCCGGTAGACAATTCCCCTACTTTTTCTTGTCCAGCCATGCTGGCCTTTCCTTTTTTGGATTGACTATGCCCTTTTCTGTTCCCAGCCTGGAACATTCTTTAACTGATGACTCCTACGTGTTCTCAAGTCAATCCTCCCATCAAATCTCAGACTTTGGGTTGTTCATGTTATGTGCTCTCTTGACATGTTCTATCTCTCTTCGTAATGAGTCACAGCCAGAATTAAATACTGATTTATGGAAGTTAAAAATAGAGGTCTGCCCTGCAGACAAAGTTCAGGAGAGCAGAGTCTGCCTTATGGGCTAGCATATTCCTGACGTCTCACAGGGCTTGGTGCGTGGCTGGTATTCAGTAAGTGTAGTTTGAGTCAAGGCGCTCCATCTTCCTGGTTCAGTTTTGTTGCATCTCTGAATACGTGCCCCCAGATTGTGGCAGCAAGGGAAGATAGCCTGCAGAATCAGCCACAGGTTCCTAAATACTTC
Source organism: Mustela lutreola (assembly GCF_030435805.1). NCBI lineage: Eukaryota > Metazoa > Chordata > Mammalia > Carnivora > Mustelidae > Mustela > Mustela lutreola. The sequence goes on along the minus strand of NC_081291.1, from coordinate 130,662,956 downwards.
TGCGTGAGAGTGACCTGCTTCCCTTCCTACTAACATTTTATTGGCCAAAGCAAGTCCCGAGGTCATCTACATTCAAAAGGGTGATCAGGAATGGGAGAAGGACTGGAAATTTTGACCTCTTGCAGCTCCCCACCTGAGAGGCTAACCTAAACATTAAGGTTGGGATGGGGGAAGTACTGATTAGTCTATAAGTAGTGGCTTGAGTTTTACTTCCTAAAGCAAGCACATTGCATTCTTTGTTCTAAGGCACATTTTTCCCCTTTCAGTTTTATTTTTAGGTTCTCTCCTGGCTAATGAGCATTCATATCTTGGCAGTCCTAAGCTCAGGGCTTTACCAGAAATGTCCCTGTGAAAATGAACTTTAGGTCAATAGCAGAATTTGCTTACCCAAGCTGGCTCATCATCTATTCATTGCCTTAATGAGGACAAGCAGATTTAGTCCCTTTGTTACACATGAACCATGGGTGTACTGTTGCTTTCATTCATTTGTTTTGAAATTAGCTGTTCTTGGGTCTTTGCAGAATGGTGACTGCAGATTGCATCAACAACCACACATTTATTGAACATCTGTTACCTATAATTCCTTTACTAGGTATTGAGAGGTAAAAATACAATTTATGGCACTTGTCCTCAAGGAACTAACTCCAGCTGGGAAAACAAGATGTATCCCACCCCCACCCAAATATCACCTAAACTCATGACCATGTAAATTTAAACACAGACTCAGTGGTGGGGCAATAAAAAGGATTTCAGAGGCAAGAAAATTCTACATAGTGTTGTATAGTTAGGGTCTCTGGGGGTATGTGGAAGGTGATCTGTGCCCGGGGGGTGGTAGATCTCAGCAAGTAAAATATGGGTCTCCCCCTGCCCAACCCCAGGCCTAGGCTGCCTTAGAGAGAGCTTGAGAGAGCAGAGAGAGGAGCATGATCAACAAGTGATAGGGAGGGAACATTTACCATCCATGGTTGGAGAGAGGAGGCTGTCAAAGCAGCAGGGAGAAATATTGAAAGCAGGGGACTTAGCCCAGTGGGGACCTCCAGTTGGTCCAGACATCTCAGTCCTGAGGTTGGGTTGTCCTCGGGTCATAATTGCAAGTGAGAATCCAGAAATTCTAGGTCATCTAGGAAACCCAGGATTGGGATTAACATCCAAATACCATGTCATGTCAAACATCTTTGTGTTGTGTCTGACATCCTCTCAGCCCACGGTTGCCCTGCCCATTATTGCAACAAGCAGGCCTGTGTAGGCCTAACCTGACAGCACGCCTAGGCTGAACCCAAGGACTCTTCCCGGCTCTGGAGCTCTGCCGCCATTTTGAAAGATGCTGAGGAAGCTGCCCAGACATTCTTCTGTGGCCACAAGTCTCAAGTACCAGGGACTTAACACCCCTGGGGCAAACCTTAGCCAAGAAGGGACTTGTGAGGGGCATGCAACCAGATACGTGCTCCCCTCCTCCCAGGCTGACAATTCTGAGGGTGTTTTACATATTTCCACAGGGGTTCCCCAGAGAGAGTGAACCACCGTTGCCTTCTTTAACACACTTTGGACTAGCTTTTCCTCCTCCTGTTTCATCTTCCGGGTCCCCAGAGAAGTAAGTCCTCATGCCCAAATAAGGAAAGAAAACTCTTTTTAAACTTGTTCACTTCTTTCATCATTACAGTATTTACCCCTTTGCCTCAGGGTTATTTATTGAGGTTAAAAAAAGCAAATTCTTTGCTCCTTGATCTTATAGTTTAATAAGTTATATTGGAGATCTTTTCATATTAGTACATATACATCTAATTTTTGAAATAGTATCCACTCTGTGGAATATCATAATTTATATAATCAGTTCTCTATTCACTCTTGTGATAAATACTTCAATGGACATCTTTTGGGGGGATCATCAAAGATCCTTTACTGAACTATTTTCCTTTGTCGTTCTTAACTAGTGGGGCATTCCATGGCACCAGTGTTGAGGTTATCAGCCATCAGCGTGGCAGCCCACAGATTGGGCAGTCCCCAGGATCTTTTTAATGGTTCCAGAGAATTCTCTGGCTAAAGATCAGTGCTGCACCTGTCAGGCAACGTTGACAATCCCATCAAAAGTGGTATTTCCCCTGTGCTGAATGTTTTTCTGCCTCTCCCTGTTTCTTGGCAGTTTCTTGAGGGCTCTCATGATCAGGCAGAGGGAGAAAGTATCACTTCAATCAGGGCCTGTCTGTTCAGAAAGGTCATTTTCACTGTTATCCTCAGACCCTTCCAATCACTGGTTGTCTTGGTGAGATCATCACCAACCTTTCTGGGAGACCGACTCAGGCTCATACAAGATCACACTCCTGATCTTGGGAGCCAGGGCAGACAGGCGTGGACTTTCCCATGGTCACCTCAGGTACACGACTTTGATCCTGTTGGGGTGACCTGGTGTGGCAGGATGGAGGCAGCTGGTGTCAGATGAGCCCAGAATCAGGGTGACCAAAGACAGTTGCATCCTCACCTCCCCCTCTGAGCTGAAAGCCAAAAGCCCAACGGACATCTCTATGTATGTATGCGCCCTCTTTTCCCAAACTGTCCTTAATCTTCATTTTAATGTGATTTCTCCTGACCCAAATGTTGGGAGAAAAATCCTAGCCTGTACTTTATTAGGATAGGCCAGGATGGACAGCCTTCAGGCAGTAAAGCTGAACTCAGGGAGTTTTGCAGGACATACTAATGTGCCTTTATACCTGTGAGAGTTTAGCCAACTGAGAAGTTAGAACAGTGTGCACACAGGCTACCCTCACTTCTGACACCAGTTGCAAGTTCAGGGGTACCTAGTACCTGTAACTACCCTTGGGTTTGATCATTAGCTAAACTCACACAACTCACTGAAAGCTGTTATGCCCTGGTCAGGCTGTAACACAACTGATGGATATTGATTGGAATCAGTTAAGGGAAGAAGTACCCAGGGCAGAAGTCAAGATTGAGTACAAAATGAACTCCCCATGAACCCATGATACTGCCACCACATCTTGGCATTGATGTGACAAAATATGCAGTGAGTATTGCCAACCAAGGAGGTTTACCCAAGCCTTGGGGTCCAGAGTCTCTGTTAGGGTCCCATCCAGTGGGAGATCTTGGGTTCTAGCCCCTCGGGACTTCACCTGTTATCACAAGGCTCAAATCCCCAACCCCTATCAAGTTGTGACTATCTGTTTGTGGCAGAGCCCTCAGGCAAACAAAAACACTCCTATCATGAAGCTGAGGACAAAGGCCAGAACTCTCTTGGGAGTGAAGGCTAGATTCTTCACTGCACAAAACCAAAAACAGAATCGAGTCCATTAAATATTTCTGGGAAATTTATAATTAATAATGTCCAGTTTCTTGGGGCACCAGGGTGGCTCAGTCAGTTAAGCATCTGGCTCTTTATTTGGGCTCAGGTCATGACCTCAGGGTCATGGGATGGAGCCCCAGGTCAGGCTCAGTGGGGAGTCTGCTTGAGATTCCCTTTCTCCCTCGGTCTCTGCCCCTCCCCTGCTTTCTTTCTTTCTCTCAACTAAATAAATAAATCCTTAAAAAATAATGTACAGTTTCTTTCCTTAGAATTATGTTTAACCAAACAAAATAGGACGAACTATCAGTTGACTCACTAACAAAAAGTGTCCTTGACAGCAATTGGCTCAACATGTGGCAAAGAGAAAACCATGCCAGGATCCAACCATGTCAAATGATCCACCCCCACTACCCCCAATTCACTCTCTGGCCACACATGCCTCCTCTGGCAAATAGCAAGCTGCACTGGGACCTCATGTTTTCCCCTTGGTCAGGGATCTTTGTATATTTTAAGGGAAATAAAATCCTTATGTTTTTGAATCATTTACAGTTAACTCATTAAAAAATTTCACAGTGGAAATTTTGTGGTTCTCTTCTTCTTTAAATTTTTGTGGGAAAAGAGTAAAGAAGTTTATACCAGATACTTTAAACATTTACTATAACCACAAACCCAGTTTCAGGCCAGAAAATAATACATGATAATATTGGTGTTAGTATCATATGGACCATATTCTTCCAGACATTGAGTACTCATATCACACCATAGCCACAAAGCTTTCTGGGGCAATTCCAGACAAAAGTTGTCTTAGTACATTTAGGCTGCGCCAACAGAATATCATAGACTGGGTGGCTAATAAACAAAAATTTATTTCTCATGCTTCTGGAAGCTGGGAAATTCAAGATCAAGGTGCTGACAGGCAGATTCTGTGTCTGGTGAGAACATGCTTTCTGGTCCCCAGAAAGCCATTTTTTTCACTGTGCCCTCACACAGCAGAAGGGGCTAGGGAGTTCTTTGGGGTCCCTTTTCAAAGGCATTAAGCCCATTCATAAGGTTTCCACCCTCATGACCTAATCACCTTCCAAAGGCCCCACCTCCAAATACCATCACATTGGGAATTGGTTTCAACACAAGAGTTTTGAGGGAATGAATCAGTCAGTCTATAGAAGGGATCTCTCAGCCTTTGTGAAATGTTCCCCCACACTTCTGATCTGAGCTAATATTACCTATGTGCTTATCTCTCCAACTAGAGTATAAAATCCAGCGCTGGAAGGTACTTCATACCTTGACACACACTGCACCTTGCCAAGCACAGAACACTTTGATAACTGCTTGGCAGAACGCATCGTGGGGCTTCAATAAACATTTGCGGATGATGAAACAGTTTAGAATTTTGTAGGTTTCTTTTGCATGTGTTTATTTATTTGATCCCCGCAAGGCTTGTTACTTTGTCCTAGGTTTGGAAAGCAGGCTCCTTTACCTTCCCCCTCCCCCACCCTGCCCCCCATTCTTTAGTTGCAAAGGACTGTACCACTAGGTACATACATACATTCAGTAATGCCCAGGACCAGCACTGGATACCTATCAATCACATATCTTCTGTATGACACTGACAGGGTAAAATTACACATGACTGAATAGGAATAGAAACAATCTGAGAGAACTCCTGGAGGGTGGGAAAAGAGGGATTCTGCCGTGAGGAATTTTCTCTGGTTTTTAATATATTTTATTTTTTTGCCTCACTGAGAAAGTATGCAATTAACCTCAAGAACCAACGTTCAACAAAAACCTACTAACTCTTTTGTTCCTCAAATAAGCTTTATGTAATTTATACATTAACCAAAGTTAGACCTTTCCTGGAGGTGCAGTCACTACCAATTCCCGAATTCTGTGGCTAGGAGCAGTATCATTTAAACACAGTACTGGGTTTCCACTATGTAATTACTTTAAATTAAACCACTGGTTTGGGCAGGACTGTGAGACCACGTTCTGCCCTAGAAGAGCCCTTAATGACTAACTGTTGTTGTCTAGGAAAACAGTGGAAACTCTGCTGCCATTCAAGAAAAATGTGGTCAGAGGACTGTTCCCTTGATTGCTAGAGCAACTCCAGGGTGTTTTAGTGGGTCAATTTTCAGAGTAGTCGGGCCATAGTAAAGATTTTGTAAATCCGGTGTTAGATACATTCTTTAAGGCTTTGGGAGTAACTGTTAACTATACATATAAACATTCCTTTTTTTCTCTGGCCTCGAATCCATTTTTTCCAGCCTCACACTTCTGAGGCTCCAGCTGCTTTATCTGGTAAATATTTTATTAAACTGGGACAGTTGTTGACTCTCTTTCAAAGGTACTCCTGTAAAACAGGATAGATTTTTAGTGGGATGCTATGACTTACATGTGGTCCTGTAAGACATGAGCTCAAAGTCTCCCCCAGAGAAGAGATTTGGGGCCAAAAAAAAACCTTCCACTAAGGTCCTTGAGGTGAAAACAATTTTCATAACAACACGAAGAAGTTATTTGCTTGCTTCACTCTCATACACTAATGACTGTACAGTGGAAATTGCCAGAAACTACATGACATGATATCACACCAGATGGAATAAGAAGCAGATAGGAGAATCCAGCTGTCTTCTTTTAAGCCAGACACTCCAGAGATTGACAAAAATGGAAAACAATGCCATTCTTCAAACTAAATTTTTTGAAAAGATATTATTCATAAATACATCTTACTTACATTGGGAGAGAAATCGGAGTGGGACATGAACCACAAGAGACCATGGACTCCAGGAAACCAAGACTTTTACAAGGGAGGGGGTGGGGGGATGAGGTAGCCTGGTGATGGGTGTTCAGGACGGCACGGATTGCATGGAGCACTGGGTGTTCTGCGCTAACAATGAATCATGGAACACTACATCAAAAATTAATGATGTACTGTATGGTGACTAACATAATACAATAAAAATTATCTTACTTCATGAACAAGTAAACTGTTGTTTTTGAATGAATTAATATTTTTAAATTTTTTTTTTTGAGAGAGAGAGAGAGACTGAGTGGCAGAGGGAGAGGAAGAGAGAGTCTTAAACAGGTTTCATGTCTAGTGCAAAGCTTGATGCAAGGCTCGATCTCACAACCCTGAGATCATGACCTGAGCCAAAATCAAGAGGTGAACTCTTAATCAACTGAGCCACCCAGATGCCCCAAACTGATAAATATTTTTTTTAATTCTCTTGGTTGAATTTCTTGTACAGTAAATATTGATGTATATACCCATTTAAACAAAAGTTTTCTGAGGCATTCAATACATTTTAAAAACAGAATGGACCCTGAGACCAAAAATAGTTTGAGAATTGCTGGTGTGAGGGAAATACGGCAATATGCTTGCCATGTACTAGCCACCTTTCCACATGTTCCACCTTGAAGAGCACACAACACACACACACACACCAATCATACTCTTTCCCAACACTTACTTAAGAAAAAACTGTTTCATTCAATAATTAATATTAAACAACTCATCAAAGCAATTGAAAGAAAAAAGTTCCCCAACTGAGTAACAAAGGAGGAAACCAGAGTATGTCACCCGAAAATACGCCTCTTTGAGCTTTTACGTTGAGCTGAAGGCAATAAAGCAGCAGCAAACATGGGGAAACCCTCTACCTTCCAACTTTTCTGCCTAAAGGCAGGATATGAATTCCCTTTTCTTGGAGGTGACTACAGACTCATCAGCTCAGAGACAGCTCCAGAGAAATCTGCCAACAAATCAATTTCATCAGCTTCCGCTCCGTATTTCCTTCCCTCAGTTTGTCTCCCTTGGAAGGCTAACACAGCTCTCCTTGGTCCTGTCATTTCTTCACACATTTGTTGTCCTGCGTGGAAGATACTACAGAAGGAGTAGAAGCCCCCCTTTTTATTTAGTTTCTCTTTTTCTGAGTTTCTCCCATGCATACGTAAGATACATATGCTAACAAACTTGGATTATTTTGTTTTAATTATTCTTTGTTACATTAACCCAGCTGAAAACACAGAAGGTGGAAGGAAAGGTTTTCCCTCCCCTATCAATATGTATTGATAAAACTACTCTATAAAATGTAGTTTGGATATGGGAGCAAGGAAGGAAAAAGCGCAAAGTAAGAACTAAATGTAAATGATGGTTTTGGTATTAGGCTATACTTGCACATGTATTCAACTATAATTTGGACATTCAAAAAATTTTACCTCTTCTATTAGCTAAAAACCCTAGGACACTGTTTTCCTAATTTTCTAAACAGTCTTCATCACATAAGGCCAAGCACAAGACAGCATGTCCCTTAAGGAAATATTAAGCACTTGTAAACAAATAAATTCCTCTATTGGTGCTGATATGGAACGATTTCTAAGATATGTTCAGTGAAAATAGCAAAAATCTAACATATAGTAGAGTGCTTTCTACCTGCTGGGCCCTGCTCTAAGCATTTACTAGACGTCAGCTTGTTTCATCCTCCCCACAGCCGGAAGAGGCAGGCACTCCTGTTCGCCTCCTTGCAGAGATCAGGGAGCAGACTCCATGACTTTTGTCCAAGGTCACCCTGGTAAAAATGGACAGAGTCAAGACTGGACAGAGTCAAGGCTCCAGAGCCTCAGCTTTTAAGAACTCTACCATACCACCACTCTGTGCTTCAAGGCACAGAGTAGCTACCTTTTGTAACATGGAAGGGGGAGGAAAGAGTTATCATATTTACTTACATATATGCATAAAACAGCTTGGAAAAAATAAGCAAAAGCCACTCAGGTTGATTGTCTCGAGAAGGGAAGTTGCAGTCAAAGGGCAGGGGAGAAAAGGAACTCTTTGCAATTTTGGACCTTGGGAATACATTATTTACTTAAAATAGACAATAAAATGTAAGTAATAAAAACACAACCCCCAAGTCCAACTTCCTTCCAAAGGGCCTCCCAGGCCCTCAATTCCAGATACACCGTGCCCAACAACTGACATTTGGTTGTTGCCTCATTTTTTTTTTTTTTTTTAAACATAAGTGGTCTTTCTCTACTAGATTATAAACTCTCTGAATGTCATACCATCTTGGTGCTCATAGGTCTCGGCGTTCCCTGCAGCATTAGCAAATGCTTAATAAAGACCAATTTATTAACTCGTAAACCTGTTCCCAAGAAACTGCAATCTTGAACCTGAGCCGGCTTCCTGGAGCAAATTGTCTTTTGTGATGAAAATATGTGGATGGGGTCTGCAGAGGGGAAAAGCCCAGCATGGGCAAAAGAGAAGCACATGCTAACCTCTTTTCTGAAAAAGTTCATATTCAGTATCTGAAAACAAAAATTTTGAAATTGAAGTAGTCATCATGGGAAATAGAAATCCTTTACTGGACTCCCTACAAGTATTTTATATAGTTTGGAAGGTTTTTTTTTTGCTTGTTTACATAATAGAAAGAGCACTGTTGTCTTTTCTTGGGGCCTCTAAGCACTTAATCCAGTTGAGAAGTCAAAAGGAAAGAAGATTTTTCCATGATGATGTAATCTATTTGTCTCTCTCTCTCTCTCTTTTTAAAAATAAATTGATGATGCTGAGCGTTTGTAGAAAAATCATTTAGAATCCCAAGGCACTTTATAAATGAAGCCGTGAGAGGGGTGGGTTAATATCACACAACCGAGGGGCCAGCCAAGCCTCCTTCAGGTGAAGGTGGTTGTGATGGAATAAAGGCTCTTTAGGTTTCACTCTGGGCCTTCCCCCTGCCCCAGTTTTGTGAACTGAACTTCTGGTTAATGTCTTGTATGGATCCTAAAATTGGTCATATTTTATTTTTCAGTAAGAGTGTTTGGGGTTACAAAAATAGGGCTTAAGTTCTCATATAGAAAATAAGTCAGTAGGAGTGAAATAAGGCAAACAGAGAGAGTCAATTATATGGTTTCACTTACTTGTGGAGCATAAGGAATTACACAGAGGATATTAGGAGAAGGAAAGGAAAAGTGAGTGGGGGGAATCGGAGGGGGGACGAAAGATGAGAGACTGTGGACTTTGGGAAATAAACTGAGGATTATGAAGGGGAGAGGGGTGAGCGGATGGGTGGGTGGTGGGTATTACGGAGGGCACATATTGCATGGAGCACTGGGTGTGGTGCATAAACAGTGAATCTTGGAATATGAAAAAAATAAAATTAAGATGCTAAAAAAAATAATTAGGGGGAAAAAAGAAAAGAAGTCAGTAGGTGAGAAATTTTCCCATTCTTTGAAAAGACACTCAAAAGTTTCAGCGTCTCTGCCTGGGTCCCATCAATCAGTAGAAAAACACGACTTATACACAAAATATTAGCAACATGATGTTCCGCTCTCCAGGCATATTTATATTCTCCTAGGATCAGCAATCCTTAACTCACAGGAATGACCTCAGATGATGAACCATTCAGAAATTTCTACTTCCTCTTAAAGATTATCTTACTCAGGGGTGGCTGGGTGGCTCAGTGGGTTAAAGCCTCTGCTTCCAGCTCAGGTCATGATCCCAGGATCCTGGGATCGAGCATCGAGCATCGGGCTCTCTGCTCAGCAGGGAGCCTGCTTTCATTCCTCTCTCTCCGCCTGCCTCTCTACCTACCTGTGATCTCTGTCAAATAAATAAAACATTTTAAAAAATCTTAAAAAAAAAAAGATTATCTTACTCTGAGGTCTTCTTCCTCTTAACTTTCTTGCTACAATTGCAAATTATGAGCAAAATTCTATATTTAAGTTTAGAAACTGTCAGAAGAGCACATTTTATTTTATTCAAATTTGCTTTTGAGCTTTTCACAAGAGAGAGGGAATAATAACCATCACTTCAAAAGCCAAATGCTATTCTGATTTTTTTTTTTTTATTGTTTTGGAGAACAAAAGATGGGGTTTTTATGTTGGAAATTTTGGAGCCAATTTTATGTTCAGATACTTTGAGGAGATTAAGGACAGGTCCTGACAAACCATCAGTACTTCCAACACCTGCCTTACTTTTAGATGTTCTGTAATTTTCCAGCCACCTTTCAGAGTTATTGACAAGCACAAAGTTCTGCCATTTAGATGGGTATCAAAACAATTGGGCAGTAAGGCGTCCTCACAACTTATACTGAATATCATAGCTGAGGGAACCCGCTACTTAGGATGGAGCCAAATCTCTACCTCAGAGCTGGTCTTAAACAGGTTACTTAACCAAGTCACTGGTGTAGCAGCCTGAGTCATTAATATTCATCCTTTGGTTTTATCAGCACAGAAAGCCAATGAAAATGTCATTTTTTAAAAAAGATTTTATTTATTTATTCAACAGTGAATGAGAGAGAGAGAGAGTACAAGCGCACAAAAAAAGGGAAAAGGAGAGGGAGAAGCTGAGTAAGGAACCCAAGATGGGACTCGATCCCAGGACCCTGGGATCATGACCTGAGCCAAAGGCAGACGCTTAACCAACTCAGCCACTCAGGTGCTCTGAAAAGGTCTTTTTACAGTTATTTGCTTTATCAATTTTTTTAATTGAAGCTGATTGCCCTTTTAAAGGGAGTTCAACTTTTGCAGCTTCAGAGTTCTCCTTCCTAGAAAGAAAGCAGACATGATTCTACTTCTGTATCTGTGGAGCTAGCCTGCATGCCCCCTTGCTGAACATTGGTCCCACGAGGACTGCTTGCCAGATTGCTGGATGGTGAAAGAGCTTGGTGGGCTGCCAGGACACTATTGGCATCTCTGTCCTGCTCATGGCCAAGCGCTTGGCAGGAAGCAGGGCTGAGCTCTCCAGGCTGCGGTGCTGTAGGCCAGCAGCCTGGTCTCTTCTAGGATTCCTGGCTCCTCAGCCAGCAAACGTGGAGCTCTGCCATGGCCGAGATTCTTGCCCCTCCAAACTCCCTGTTGGGTTGGCTAAGAGAGCTATGTCTAATGACCTCCTAGGCGACTATCATTTTAAAACATTGTTTATCTCAGCTCTTTCTCAACATCCAAGGTTTCCATTTGGAGTTTTGTTATGTATCTAACATATTAACTCCTAGGATGTGTGTATAATTTATAAATAAGCATATAGAGGGGATTCATGCTTGAAAATGTTTTCTTCTTCTTCTTCTTTTTTTTTTTTTATCATGAAGAAACTGTATTTAGATTTAGCCAGCTGGTCTCAGTTTAGATGATCCCAGTTTTGTTGGCAACATCCAAAGCATCATAGTCAGGGGCCAGCCGAATGAATGCCTTCTTCTCTCCATCAGGCCTGATTAAGGTGTTGACCTTGGCTACATCAATGTCATAGAGCTTCTTCACAGCCTGTTTGATCTGGTGCTTGTCGGCCTTGACATCCACAATGAACACAAGTGTGTTGTTGTCTTCTATTTTCTTCATGGCTGACTCATTAGTCGGGGGAACTTGATGATGGCATAGTGATCAAGCTTGTTTCTCCTGGGGGCGCTCTTTCGAGGGTATTTGGGCTGCCTTCGGAGACGCAGAGTCTTGGGTCCCCGGAAAGTAGGTGATGTGCGGATCTTCTTTTTTTTGTGACTGTGGACGCCTTTCAGCACCACTTTTTTGGCTTTCAAAGCCTTTGCTTTGGCTTTGGCTTTGGGAGGGGCAGGGGCTTCCTTCTTAGCTTTCGGCGCCATCTTCATAAAAGGGGTTGAAAATGTTTTCTAATGGGAGTTCATAATCAAAGAAGTTTGGATACCACTGATCCAGGAGTGAAAGTTCTGGTAAGGGTTTGTGCCCTTTTCCCAAAAGCAGTTAAAAAGCTTATGTCCAAGACTCAAGAACCAAATTGAAACAGCTCCAAATAGCCAATGATGGGACAGTTTGAGTACTAATACCAACAATGAATTAAATAAATATATAAATATATTAAATAAATTAGAAAGTCATGTGAGTTCATAATGGAACTTTTTTTTGTGTGTGTGCATTTTTTTTTTAAAGATTTTATTTATTTATTTGTCAGAGAGAGAAAGCACTCACAAACAGGGAGAGCAGCAAACAGAGGGAGAGGCAGGCTCTCTACTGAGCAAGGAGCATGACTCAGGACTTGATCCCAGGACCCTGAGATTATGACCTGAACTGAAGGCAGCTTAACCTACTGAGCCACCCAGGCAACCCAATAATGAAATTTTTTAAAGTAAAGTCACCGGTCCTCATTGGAAGATATTAGTAAACCAGTTATTCTAAAATGAGTCAAAACTTGAATCTGTCTTTCCTGTGTGAGCTGTACCCTCACACTCAAGGAATAATAGAATTAGAATACGACCATTTGGCAAATCTCAAACGAAATAAGATCTAGGTTTTGGCTATCTGCAGCCACCATCGCAGGGGAGAACTGAACAGGATGTGCCTCCTGATGGAAGATTCAAAATATTAAACCTGAATCAGATCGAGCACCTAAATCTAATATTTCAGGAATATGAAGGCGTGGGGAACATGGTAACACCACCAGGGGGGTGCCATTATCAAAACCAGAGACTTGACAGAAAAAATAACCTGTTTTCTTAAATACATTCCAAGGAAATAGAAGGGAGAGGAGAACCTAGAACTTCACAGAAAGTCAGTACACATCAACAAATGCACATACATGGGCATTTTTTTGATTCTCAAGTGAATCAACTTTTTTAAAAAACTATGAGACAAATCAAGGCAACTTGAACCTTGACTAGACAATAAATGATGTTTAGAATTGTGGGTGATCAAGATGCAGTCATGGTTTCATGATAATTGTTTTAGGGTCTTTCTCTCTTAGAGGTATAGACTGCAGTCTTTGTGGATGAAATCCCATAGCTGGCATTTGGTTTAGTATATTCCAGTGTGGGGAAGGAGAAGCAGAAGGCATAAATGAAACCAGAGCAGGCAAGAGTTTGTCATTGTTGTGGCTACATTACTAGCGCATTCAGGTTTATTGTTCTAGTCTATCTCCTTTAGAGTATGTTTGAAATTAGCCATAATGAGCGTTATTTTTTAAGGCTATGTCCAACCACCATCCTCTTCTGTATTCCTAAACTGTACAACAGAGACAAGAAAATGTTCCTCAGAAACAAGAATTTTATATGCTCTAGTGGAATCCAACAAAACTAGATAAAATGGACCAATGAGTCTCTGCTCCAATCTCACCTCTAAGGGAAAGCCAAGCAAGAGAGGCCATGATTATCCTGATGATTGTTCCATATAGGATTTCCACTCTGGAAAGGGAAATCCTGCAGCATTTAGTGCATTCCAGAAAATAGTCCATACAGGAACCATGTTCTCATTGAGACAAAGGACACCCTGTTGAATGCCCTGATTGCTGAGTCAGTTCTCTCCACTCTACCTCCCCTCTGGAGAGCTGGCCAGGGCAGCAATGTTGGAGATGGATTTCAATACATCTTTTCATTAAAATATTTTTAAAAAGAGATGACAGAGTATTTAATTTCATTTGATTTGTCATGTTTTGAAATCTGCAAGGACAGGGCACCTGGGTGGCTCAGTGGGTTAAAGCCTCTGCCTTGGGCTCAGGTCATGACCCCAGGGTCCTGGGATTGAGCCCCACATCAGGCTCTCTGCTCAGCAGGGAGCCTGCTCCCCCTCCTTCTCTGCCTGCCTCTCTGCCTACTTGTGATCTCTGTCAAATAAATAACTAAAATCTTAAAAAAAAAAAAAGAAATCTGCGAAGTCGTTGGGCATATAGTGGTTGCCTGTAAGTGGTCTTTGAATGAACATTCATGCATAGAGTGTTTCATAGGATTTACACTCATGCCACAGGAGAGAGGTCAATCTAGTGATTCACCAGAACATGGTCTGGATGGAGAACACAAATTTAAGGGGCATAACATTATCATGATAGTGGGACCTGCCATCCTTTGGTTCCCTGATATTAGAACTAAAATGTTCTGATACTGGTGCTCTGAGGTTTTTCCTGGATATGTTAGTTGCTTGGGGCCACTACAACAAAGACTCACAACTGGGTGACTAAAACACAAGTTTTTAGTCTTACAGTGTGGAAGCTAGTAGTCTAAGATCAAGGTGTTGGCAGGGCTGGTGCCTTCTGAGGACCTGAAAGAAAAACTTAGTTCCATGCCGTTCACTTAACTTGAGATGATTTGCTCACACTTTTATAATACGTTGGCTTGTAGAAGCATCATTCTGGTTTCCGCCTTCATGTTCACATGTCATTCTCCCTGCATGTTTGTGTCCAAAGTTCCCTTCTTAAAAGGACACCAGTCACTAAATTAAAGCCCATTCTAATGACTTTAATAACTTTAACTCGGGTGAGGACTTCTGTAAAACCCTATCTCCATATCAGGTCACATTCTGAGGTACTGGGTGGGGGTTAGGTTAGGTATCTTCCCAGACCTCCCTGTCCTTGGGGACAAATGCACTAGCTTAGACAGAGTTTTCCAAGGAAGTCTCTTGGTGACAAAATCTCGATCGAGCTTCTGAAGCTTTCTCAATACGGCTGTGGTTAACATTGCCTGTTCTGGTTCTTGGTGGCCTGGCTTTGTGGCTGTTACTTCCCTGTCACTGGAATCTGCTTCTCTACTCCCTCTTCTTTTACTTCAGTGATCCTTAATGCTGAAGAAGAGTCTCTTCCTCACCAGCAAAATGCTTTTTTGGTCTTACTTCCTGTGGCTTGGCGTTATATTTGCTATTCTTTTCTTTGAGCTTTCTTTGAAAGGTAGCCTGCTCCTTTTGGAGGAACTTGGGGAAAATTTCCCAGATCTAGACAAATGTGGGCAGGTAATAGGGATTTCTCATCTATTGACCTTGAGCTTTTTTTTTTTTTTTTTTTTAAAGATTTTATTTATTTATTTGAGAGTGGGGGAGCAGAGAGAGAGAGAGAGTAGAGAGGGAGAGGGAGAAACAGACTCCTTGCTGAGCAGATAGTCTGACATGGGACTTGATCCCAGGACCTGGGGATCATGACCTGAGCCGAAGGCAGACACTTAATGACTGAGTCACCCAGGCACCCCTTGAGCTCTTCTTTAGGGACCAGTTTTCCTTCCCTCATTCAAGACATGGTACATGATTGGCTTCGCAGGGTACCTATGTCCCCGTAAACTGAAGGAAGCCTTCATCACATCTTTGAGAGTCCTCATCTTGATGGTCTAGGAGCTTTTAACTTCTCAAAATTCACTTCCCTGTTTTTCCAAGACCCTGAGGGGTCCTCATGCAACAGAAGTCCTAGTAACCTGCTAGGATATTCCAGACTTCTCACAGCTAATGTGCAAACCAGTGGCCACCTAGCTCTCCCTATAGGATTACATCTTCATGTAACTATCACTCCTGCTGTTTGTAGTCTCTGCCCAGAGCAAGCAAACAAAGGACAGCCTTATCCTTTTGGATATAAAGTAGACTTCCAACCCGATAGGCTACATTCTTACTCACAGTACTTCCAAAATTAGAGCTAGAAAGAGGACATCCATGGACTCATGTCTCCTTAGCTAAAGAGTGCCAAGCGGCATTAGCACAGAACCTTAAGAAACTTATACTCCCCTTGTGTTTTCTAAGAGGGGACAGTTATAGCCCAGGTCACCAGACAACAGTAATAATTGCGCGCTGAGATCTCAACTGCAAGAGGAAAAAAATGAATAGCCTGAGGCCGCAGGACTCAGAGCAGGAGAACCAAGAAAAGGCCCAGAGCCTCCAATGGCAGAGACCTAGGGGGGCAGGAGTAGGGTAGGGAGTGGGAGGGAAGGTGCTCTGCTCCAATTCACTCAACTCCAACCTAAGGCAGTGGGTGAGACTGAGAAGCTTGTAAAGCCAGACAGACTTGGGCTCAATTCCAGGTGTCTCTAACCAGGAATTTGAACTCACCTGTGTCCTTGCCTTAGCACTCTTGTTTATAAAATGAAAGTCATAAACTAGTACCAGCTTACAGGCTTGTTGTGATGAATGCACGAGGCAGTGTATAAATACCTGGCGCAGAGTTTACTACAGGGTAAGGACTCAATAAATGTTAGCTCTCAGCATTATTGTCGTATGAAGTGCAAGGCTCTGTTCTGCTGGAGGAACAGAGAGGACTCCTTTAGCCTCGGCTGCCTGCATTTATGGACAAAGAAGTCCCTCTCTCTGAAATCCAATCAGCACCTTGAGGTCAGTGTTAGCCTATGAGAAAAACATGCTGCGTGTTTCCCCCAAAGGCCAGGACAGAACTCTCGAATTTCTCTGGCATTTTGTAAGGTGGACACGCATCTTCCAATGTCACATTTCAGAATCTGCCCGTCTTTACACCTTTGACAATTCAGTGGAATGTGGATCACTCATCGGTCTCACCGAAGAAAATGAAACACCCACAAAATTGAAACCATGTCCCAAAAGGCATGCCTCAAAGGACTTGAACGCAAATGAGATCTCTCTAATGGAGGGCAGTTACACGGGCAGCCTTCCCTTCAGAAGTAGGAAGGGGGATACTCTAGATGCTGGAGCTTGGGGAGGGGCAGAGATAGTAGGGAGGGAAGGCTGTTGCCACGGTTTCTGACAGGAGTAGAGGCAGCAATACCATTTTTGCACTATAATAGATGGAAAAGATAAGGTCTCACCCTTGTTACTCTTAGTGTGTCTTTAGAAGGGTGATTAGTAGATGAGTGGAAAGTGGAAAGACTAGCCACAGGAAAAAGGGATGCATTAGCCTTACAGACAGGAGAGAAAAATTACTTATTTTTTTGTTGTAGCTAAAGAATTCATGAGTCAGCCAGAAAACTACTTGACATAGCAGCAGTTGCTCCTATATTGTAGCTGACTTCTCTTGACGGATTGGTTTGGGCTCGGCTGGCTGGTCCCACCGTCTCTTCCGGGCGCTTGCTTTTTCAGTGGGTCGAACACGGGGAAGCCACTTGGATAATCACCACGGTCACCAGCTGCAACTTCTTTTTGCTCTGAAGCGTGTTCCTCCTTCCAATCCAGAGAACCTGGGTTTGCAGCCGCAGGTGGGACACGAAGCAGCAGAAAACATCTGGACAGGGTTTGTCCCTGTTACGTCAGGGGTGACTTTGTTTAGTTAAAAGTTGGGGACGTCTGATACTCAGATTTTGTGTGTGACTCTCTGCTGCAGTCTGGACCAGAGAACTAAGAGGGAGACACCACAAAAAAATGAAAATGAAGTACACTTGTGTGAAACGAGAACTGGTGTTTTGTTGTGTGTGTGGGGGCTGGGGGAGATGCGCCCCAAGGAGGCTGTGTTTGCTGCGTAGTAAGTGCCATGCCTGATTTTCCTCAACATGTCCCACATTTTCAAGCCTTTGATCTTTCACTGTTTTTTAAACCTTGACTCAAAATCACAAGGTAATTGGACCTTTCCTTTAGGTGATGGGTTTTAAAACCTCCAATCTGTTGTAGGAAACATGACTGACCAGGTGGTAAGGACAAGGAGTGTGAACATTCAGGTTGATTCCCTGGGGTGTGAACTCCAGTTTCTAGAACTATACCCAACACCAGGAGGCTTATTTCCTTTTGTCAGGATTAGCTTTTCTAGATACCATCCTTATAAGCAACTTTGGGATTCCACTGTAAGTGACATGTAAGGCAAGCTCTCCCTTTAGCTGCTGAATATTTTTGTCACACTTAATCATGTCCCCATGATTTTAGAAGACATGAAAAACCAGCTGCTTATATCTGCATATATTGAAAATGTTTTATTTAATTTTATGTGTGTTTATATTACATTATTTAATATCTTAATTGATTATACATTAAAATATTTAAATTGTATTTAATATAGTAACATGTTGGGACTATTTTTGACTTTTAAAGATATATGATATTTTGAAATTGGGACTCAATGCATACACTCTCCATATTAGGATATTATGAGATTTTATATAGGTAGATGTATAATGACTAAGATTGCAATATGATAGGAACTGTTGATTTGGTGACTTGAATAGTATAAAAGGCATTGCTGTTCATAACGTGATTTTTTTTTTTTTTGTAATGATGATCAACTCTCAACAAGATATAGAACAGAAGACAACAATTTTCTCTCAATTTACATCATAGTTGAATATCTGGAAAAGTCGGTGTATTTCAAATACCACACAAGAGAAAGCTTTGTGTTTCATGCAGAGTTCTAATTCTGAGCTTTACTAATTATAATTTATCTTCCTAAATTCCCGTGAAACACTTAAAAATTGGGTATGAGGTAATACAGTGCTTTGTCGAATGGGACTATCCACACCTTGCAGGATGTCTCCTATCCCTGGGACTATCCATAAATTCCATAATGTTCTCTAAACAACCGAACAACCAAAAACCTTCAACAGGCTTCCACAAAGTCCTTGTGGAGGCATCATTGTCACCAGTAAGAATGCCTGGTCTAAGATCCCTGCTAGTTCCAGAATGTGGTGGTTCTATTTATGTACTTTACTGCTGAACTTAATTTAATTAGTTTTAATGCCTAGTGTGTGCTTTTCCATTCAGGGTGGCAAAGACAAACATGTCTTGTTCCTTTACAATGACTTCCCAGTGTCTCCCTAATGTCTAGCACAGTCCCTGATACATAGTAGATACTCAGTAAATAGTTCTGAATGTGAGCAGACACCAAGGGAGGGCAATCAAGCAGTACAAAACACCATTCTTTCCCTGACCTTCTAATTGGAGGCAGCAGCCATTTCTACTACATTATCATTGGTAAATGAGGAACAACATGTGACAACAGAATCATGACGGTGCAAAATAAGAGTTCATTCAGGGTGCATCTTCTGGTAGAAACTGTAAGGGCAATAAAGTGATAAGAGATATCTGAGGCACCCAGGGAGGAAGGTTTTGTACACTCTATGGAATTGGAGCTGGACCCTGAAGGAAGGGTTGAACTTGGGTGAGAAAGGAGGTAGGCTTTCCAGAGAAATGGGGAGGAAGCGGGGCTCAGAGTCCAGCAGGGCGCAGGGGCCAGATTTAGAAAGACTCTGAATAGCAATTATTGGAGACCTATTTAAAAGCTTTCAAGGAGAGGCCAAAGTTACCACTATTCTAGAAACCCAAGCAGAATGTTGCAGTGGGTGGGGTGGGTGGAAAAAGTGTGGATGTTTGAGGGCCAGAAGTGGTCTAAGCAGCATTGTGCAGGGCCAGCTTGCAACAACTCACAAGAGCTGATTATAAAATTCTGAGGGATTTTCATGTTGGTCGTTAAACACACCCGTTATTAAAAATCGAATCACATAGACTCACAATTAAATCCATTATCTTAAAAATAAACATAATACATACTCAAAACTTATCACTTCTTAATTATTTTACCACGTTTTACTATTTTCTACGGTTTTGAGATGATTTACATCTCCTTATCAGAATGATGGAAACAATGTGTAACCATGTGCCTCTCTTCAGGGACAGTGGTGGCTTGAGACCTGCCATGGCTGTGAGGATGGATACCACAGAATCAGAGAATGCTATGAATTAGAGCTTGATACATTGTTTTGTTGATCGTAGACTTAAGAGAGTGATGAAGAAAATATTAATAATCCAGATGAAACGTTAAGTGAAATGTCTCTGAGAAGCCATTACTTGGAAAACAGCACAAAAAATTGAGAAACTATTCTTTCAATATTTATATTTTTTTCCACTTTATTGAGGTATAATGGACAAAATTATAAGATATTTAAATGTTCAGTGTGATGATTTGATAAACACACAGGTTGTGCAAAGAGTCTCCCTGTCAAGTTAATTAACCTATCCATCATCTCACATATTTACCTTTCTTGGGGGTGGCGCTAAGAGCATTTAAGTTCTATACTCTTAGAGAATCCAGACTATACAATACCATGTTATTAATCATGGTTGTTATGTTTTACATTAGATACCCAGATTTTATTCATCCTAAATGAAAATTCATACCTTTTGCCAAACTTTCCCTATTTCTTTCCCCTTCCAGCCCCTGGCAACCACTTTTCCACTTTCTGTTTCTATGAGTTTGATCTTTTTTTCTTTTTCAGTTCTACATCTAAGTGATACCAGGCTTAATGGGGGAAAGTCCTATATCTGGTTTGGGGCTAAGAACCAGAATATATAGAGAAGTCCAGCAACAAGACAACAACAACAAACAAACCCGAGCAACTCGATTAAAAAATGGGCAAGGGACTTGAACAGACATTCCTCTAAAGAAGACAAACAAATGGCCAATAAGCACATGAAATATGTTCAACACCACTGATCACAAGGGGAATGCATATCAAAACTACAATCAGGTACCCCTTCACACCCAGTAGGATCACTATTGTAAAACACACACACCTCTCCACACACAAGACAGAAATAGCAAGTGTTGGCAAAGATGTGGAGAAATGGAATCCTTGTGCCTTGCAGGCAGGAATCTAAAATAGTGCAGCTGCTGTGGAAAACTATAGAGTAGTTCCTCAAAAAGTTAAAAATAGAATTACCATATGATCCAGAAATTTCCCTTCTGGATATGTACTCAAAAGAATTGAAAACAGGGTCTTAAAGAGATATCAGCACACCTATTTTCATAGTAGCATTATTCATAATAGCCAAGGGCAGAAGCAACCCAAAAGTCCATCAATGGATGAATGAATTTTTAAGAGGTGGTATATACATACAATGGAATTTTATTCAGCCTTAAAAAGGGAGGAAATTAAACTTGAGGACATTACACTTAGTGAAATAAGCCAATCACAGAAGAACAAATACTGTATTGATTCCACTTATATGTGGTACCCGGAGTAGTCAAAATCGTAGAAACAGAATGTAGAATGGTGGTTGCCAGGAGTTGAGGAGAGGGGGAGAAGGGCAGGAGGGGGAATCTTTAATGGGAACAGAGTTTCAGTTTTGCAAGATTAAAAGAGTTCTGGGGATTGGTCGTACAACAATATGAATGAAACTGCTGCTAAACTGTATGCTTAAAAATGGCTAAGATGATATATTTTATGTTGAGGGTACTTTACCACAAGTTTTTTTAAAAAAAAGATCTTTCACACCATGTGGTACTCATAAGAGTGATTCATTATTTAGATATAAAATATAGACATCCAAGACTCCTTTGCAACAGGAAGCTGTTCAGAGCACTAAGCTGGAGTAAGGGAACCTGGGGCCACTTCTGGTTTCATTGATGATGCAGTGCACATGAAATGCAGTTATAGCATTATTGTACCTTTTGAGGATTTGATCAAATGCTATCACTGCTTTCAAAGAAACTGTTTCAGGTATGAATGGGATAATATTTATAAAACAACAGTGGTGCCTTACCAAAAAGAAGACTGTAGAAAAGAAAAAAGCCACCCACTTGGTGGCTCAGTCAGTTGAGCATCTGACACTTGGCTATAGCTCAGGCCATGATCTCAGGGTCATGAGTTTGAGCCCTGAGTCAGGCCCCTGTGTTCAGCTCAGACTGCTTGAGAGTCTCTCTCTCCCCCATTCACCCACTCTCTCTCTCTCATAAATAAATAAATAAAATCTTTAAAAAAGAAAAAGTATATCACTGGTATTATTATGCTACTTCTGCAAACATTTTACATTGTTAAAAAGAAATCTTTCCATTTAACTGGTCATGGCTAAATATCTATTAATGATAGGCTGTTTGTCACAGCAAGTAATATTTAGTTTCCAGAAACCAATCTTTAAAAGCCTGCTTTGTACAACTGTTGAAGTCTATCATTACAAGGATTTATTCTTGGCACTGAATCCTGGAGCTTTGGCTAATAGCAGTCAACTGAGGTAATTCTAGCTTAATTTTGCAAGTGTTCTAATGGCAGTAAAAATATGTTACTCATGAATCATAATGACACTCAGCAAAAGCGCTCAATATTTTATAGAGCTTTAAGAGCATGGCAACTGTAGTTCCCATTTTCCACGATCATCCTTTGTGGGGAATAGTTTTATTATTTAGAGAAATGAAAATAATTTTTGGAATCAAATTCCATTATACCTAATCCCCACATAACAAAAATATGTTCAATTCCAGAAGTTTTGTGATGTGGCCAAGTAGTCTAGATCCAAATTTCCTGGAAGAATTGTTAATCCTGTCATCTTGGTGCCAAAGAAAATATCACCACTAGAAACCCCGTTTACAAATGCAATTGTTTTTAATGACCCTTTCAAATTAATTTTCCTGTTTGAAGATGAAACGCTATTTCTTTCTGTTTGCTAGTCGACTCTCTTTTCTATACCTTGCCAATCATTTTTTTGTATTTAGTTCTTATGCTATATCTACAGTGAAGAGGGAGGAGCAAATGAATCACGTAGCAGGAACAAGGGTCCTTTGTGAAAAGGAGGGGAGGAACATTTATATGCTAGAAGCAAGAATCATGTGTCTGGCATACAGTTTTCATGGGGCTTGACATTTTTATGGCCATTTAAAAAGCATTATAAAAGGGGTGTCCGGGGGGCTCAGTCAGTTAAGCGTTGGACTCTTTTTTTTTTTTTTAAGATTATTTATTTATTTATTTGACAGAGAGAGATCACAAAGTAGGCAGAGAGGCGGGCAGAGAGAGAGGAGGAAGCAGGCTCCCTGCTGAGCAGAGAGCCTGATGCGGGACTCGATCCCAGGACCCCGAGATCATGACCTGAGCCGAAGGCAGCAGCTTAACCCACGGAGCCACCCAGGCACCCCAATGTTGGGCTCTTGATTTTGGCCGAGGTCATGAGACTGAGCCCTGCATCTCCTTTGCACTGGGTGTGGAGTCGGAGTAAGACTCTCTCTCTCCCTCTCCTCTGCCTCCTCCCCCAACCCTGTGAAGCATTATTTAAGATCAAATGATGTTTTGAAAGCACAGTGTTGTGCAGAAAACAAAATTTTAAAATATTATTTTTCTTTTCAGTGTTCATGGCTTTCTTAATCTTAGTAATTATTTTTTAAGGGGAATATTAAGGAAAGTGAGACTTTAAAAAATTGATAAAATGAAGGTAAATGGCAAGTAAAACTAGCATCTAGAGAAACGAAAACCCCTGTTGATTATTTTCTTGTCTTACCATTTCCAAATTGTTGTCCACTTGTAAAATATAAATGAGCAAGAAATAAACCAAAGTTCACTGATTCAAAGGGATTGCCATTATAACAGTAACATATTTCATAGTCTTGAATATATGCAATAGATGTAAAGTATGTTTGCTATTTCCAGCTCGGTTATTTAAATAAGCAAACACTTTCATCCATACAAGGCTTATCCTAAATATTGTTAAACAATGAAATTGTGAAGCATTAAAATTTAGCACATAACATGTACAGAAGAAATTATTTAATGCTACCATATTTTTAATAAATGAGTCACAATTTCATTACACTAGAGATCTCAACTTTTCACAGTTTCCATAGATTATGAAATAATCACCATCTACGTTCTGGGCAAGGAAAGGGAAATACAGATGAAGAATAAATATTTCCTATTCTTTGGAAGTCTTTTGTTTACATGGAAAACATGTCTTTAGAACAAATTCTGTTACATTCCATTTCTATACCTACATGCTTACCCTCCAGGAAAAGAGCACTCAGTGCTACAGAAAATAATTTCAAGTGTATGGTGGATTGGACGTGTGTCAGTATCAAAACAAACAATACAAAATAGCTCTAAAGTCAGATTTATATGACTTTAGTGTATCCTTTGCACATTTAGAGAAGTCACTGATGAACAGTAAGAACTTTAGCAATAAACCAAGTTTGAAGCTAACTTTGTTTTTCAAAAAATAGAGAAAATACCAATATGTGATGATAAAAAGGCATCAGCCATTTCTTAAGACTACCATGAGACTTAGGGCCACAGGGAGGGAGAGGGGGAGAATGTTTATCATCAGAGCTGTGCGTAGAGTGCGGGGTCAGAGGTGGGAGGGTGGCTCTGCTTTTGAGTCCCCAGCTTCCTTTTTTCACCTGCTTAATTGAGACTTTTTTCTTGAAACTAGAGTTTGTGGGGAGAAGATGGATCATCCCTTTGGTAAGCACAGCATGAATGAGGACTGTGGTCCCCACTCACCGGCACACAGGCAGGGAAGTCCCAGCAGATAAGGAAGAAGGCGGCCTATGCTTTGAGAGCAGGAGCCTGACTTAGCTTTCCTGAGTGATCCTGAATGGTGTGGAAGGAGGGACCAGGAAGTGCCTGATATGTAAGTAGCAGAGGCGCTGTCTGGGAAGTTTGCTGGAGTGGGTCATCAGTCCCAGGGGCTGCAGGGAGGACCATCTCAGCCAGAGGATGGACAGCCAAACCTCAGAGATTTGACAACATCTGATGTTGAGTCAACAGGTAGGGCCTCCTGGTGAATGGACCAGGCCATGATGCCCCCAAGGGAAGCTGGCAGAACCTCCAGCCTGCGGCAACACCCGGGGAGCCACAGGGTTGGATATGGTCCCTCGACCCCCCTCCCCCGCTGGGACACTGTATGTTGCCCATGCCCAACTTACGCAGCATCTTAAGAGAGGGAGTTGGAGAAAAGATCCAGAGGAGACAACTGAATCTCAGAAGAGGCTAGACTACCCAAGAAACATGGTCTCTTTGCCTTGTTAGGTAGGTTTGAATTTACCAGATTGGACTCAATGTAGTTTCTCACCTCTTATTGAGAGAGTAGAACTTTTGAAGGAGACTAGAACAACTGCAGGAAAATAGGCATTTCTTCATACCGAGTATAGGGTGCAAATTTCCAACCCTCCTGAATGCTTAACAAATACCCCGCACACCCACGGCTGGTCTCCTGCTCACCCATTCCTCCCTGCCTGTGGAGCTGCTTCTAGCCACTCCCCAAATAGCTGAGGCCCCGCCCATCCTCCCTGCCCCTCTCCTTTGCAGCCATTGCTCTCCTACTCCTACTCCTTCTCAGCACAGCGACAGTCACCTCCCCTGCAGACCAGTCTGACCGGATTCTGGTAGGGGTGTCTCAGTGGAAATCCTGGAGCAACAGTACTTGGGGGCTCAGGGCACTCACTGTTTTCTAACAAGAGCAGGAGATTTGTTTTTTTTTTTGTTTGTTTTGTTTTTTTTGTTTTTTAACAATCTGCACAATCAGACCCATGTGTGCTGACCAGAAGCTTCTACCTCTTCTCTCCCACTTCCCATCAGAGCCACCGGACTCTCCAGAAGCCCCTGTTTCTCCTTCTCCCCCATTTCCGCCTGTCAGAGCCCCTCACCTTCCTTCCTTCCTTCACATAGCAGGAGCTGATGTTGGAGGGTAGAGAGAGTAAGAGCTGCTCGTGGGGCGGAGGAATGCATCCAGGGCCAGGCCAAGAGAAACCAGGTCATTTGTGAACCGGACCAGGACTCTGATCACATTTCCAGAGAGCAGGACTATAAATGGTAGCTCTATCTTGGAATGAGGACTGCTGTTACACTGTTAGATGGGTGTTTATGGGCTGGCCAGGAACTGAATTCCCCTTTAAGAAGTTGCTTGTACGAAAGCAGTGCATTTATAAGTTCTTGTTTAGCAGTGTAGAGATAAGCCTTTCAGACACAAGCTCTTCTGATTTGAGGCCTATTGGTGATGAAAATCTCTATGCATTTATTATTTATTAGCAGAGATTTTAATATACACATACAATACAAAGAGAGAGATAGTTGAGTAAAGAAATCAAGGCGAAAGGAAAACATTAGGAAAAATAAGATGAAGCCATGGATAATTTCTAATTTTAAAATGCATGTCTGGGGTGCCTGGGTGGCTCAGTGGATTAAAGCCTCTGCCTTTGGCTCAGGTTATGATCCCAGGGTCCTGGGATCGAGCCCCACACTGGGCTCTCTGCTCAGCGGGGAGCCTGTTTCCCTCCCTCTCTCTCTGCCTGCTTCTCTGCCTACTTGTGATCTCTGTCTGTCAAATAAAAATTAAAAAATAAAATCTTTTAAAAAATGCATGCCTAATTATTGAGGCCTAAAATTATTGAGGCGCCTGGGTGGCTGAGTTGGTTAAGCAACTGCCTTCGGCTCAGATCATGATCCTGGAGTCCTGGGATCGAGTCCCATATCGGGCTCCCTGCTCAGCAAGGAGTCTGCTTCTCCCTCTAACCCTCCCCCATCTCATGGTCTGTCTCATTCTCTCTCTCTTAAATAAATAAATAAAATCTTTTAAAAAAATGAAATAAAATGCATGACTAAAGGCAGGCCAGGAATTTGGCTTTGAGCTTCCTGGTAGCCAGTGCAAAGAAAGACATTCACTAGATAAATGATTCTTGAGATTTTGTTTTGGCTGGTTTTCTCAGGGAAAATCCAAATTATTCATATTCCTAGCACTGAAGGCCTAGGAAAATTTCTCCCAGGACTCTTCAACAGAGGACTCCATATAATGTCATTACGTAACATAATAGTTAACACCTAGTGGGAACTATCCAAATATTCTGTCTACATTGTTGCCTTCATGTCTCAGAGAAACTCTACAAGACTCTGCTGAGATGAGGAAACTGAGGCTCAAAGAAGTTCAATGCCTTGGGCAGGTTGTCAAGCTCACAAATGGTTGGCCTGAAACATGATGGGGTCTGTTAGTCATGTAAATCTCTGCTCTTGACTGCCATTTCAGGAGAAAGAATCCCAAAGTGAAATCAGTACATCCCATGAGGTAATTTTTTAAGCAAACTCAACAGCCAATGATAAAAATGTGTGTCAACAGGGGCCCCTGGCTGGCGCAGTCAGTTAAGTGTCTGACTTTGGCTAAGGTCCTGATCTGGGGGTCCTGGGATTGAGCCCTGAGTCGGCTTGTCTCTTGCTCCCTGTTCCTCCCCTGACTTGTGTGTGCTCTCTCTCTCAAATAAATAAAATCTTAGAGGGAAAAAAACGTGTGTCAACAAAGAAGCAAGTTATCTTCAAACAGGAAGCCTAAAGCACTACTAGTAACCTAATTTTTGTCTTGGATTCTTATCTTGTACTTTTCACTAGCAAATTTTTAGAAATAAAAATTATTGGTGTTCTTTTTCAAAGCTATACATGTTTCGCTAGTAAATAAGACAGATCACATTTTCAAAATGTAGTTTCTCTTTTATATAGATCGCAGCTCTCACACAGACCGTGAAGGGCTTTCTTCCTATTAGAAAGTACAGTTGTACTTTCTAGAAGCATCTTCCTTAAATAGACTGCCTCTTTTGTTTAATTTTGCAGCTCTGTGAAAAATAACTTGTGTTTTTTTTTTCTACTTGCGAAGGAAATTCCCCACTCCGAACCTTTTGGAAATATGAAATAGGTCATATTCTCATCAAAGAAAACTTACTATTCTTTTAGTATTTTCCTTTTGTGTCAAATTGAAGAGCGGCATTAAGCGAATGCCCACAAAGCATCTTAGAGGCTAAGGAAGGATTAAACTAAAGGCTAAACTCTGAGACAGGTTTATGTACCCTGCAGTGCACTTTCCTGGGGCTTAGCGTCTTTTCCCCTATCTGTAGAGGGGATATCGGAGGGCAGCGTTTCTGTCATGAAATAGGGCTAATCAACTTAGTTGAGCTCGTATTTAAGGCAAGGTGAATTAATTAAGGCGGTTTCTGAAACGGTTGTCAGATGTGCTTTTCAGTCTGCAGTCAGACTACCTTCTGCAAGTAGAGTCTTGGGATGGTTCCTCTGTGAGCAATGTCAAAACCAGGAGGACTTCACGGAGAATGTAAGTATATACAGCTACACTTTAATTAGCCCAAACTCAGTTGCTTTTAGTAACATGTTTGCACTTATAAAATAAAATAAAAGGATACCTTTATCTTAAAAGGAATGCAAATATATGGATCCAATGCCCGATGGAGAAGTAAGGGAATAATCTTGTATAAATACCATCAACACCATTCCTGCCAAAATCACTGGGCACATTATAAAAATAAAACACACTAGACTTCAGAAAAATAAATCTTTATAAGGAAATGCTCAGGTTTATCTATAGATTTTGTTGGCTTCATTATTGCTAACAAGATGTTAACTAATAAATTCTTATTTGGCTGAAGTTACTAAAGAGTAACTAATGATATACTGCCCATGCCAAATAAATAAATACTGGCATACACTGTTGTTTTTTTTTTTTTTAAGTAAAAGTAAAGGGAAGTTTATTTAAAATAAAGTTAGCTCAAAGTTGTATGTAAATTTCTTAAATGTTTTCTCATCTTCAAATAGATTAAGTCCCTGCCTCTGTATGTTGCTCCTGCACATTTACTATGCATTATTATTTTAATGGCCTTTCATTGCTGCAGATAACTACATTCCAAAAATTGTCATGATGTATGGACTATGAAATGTCAGAGTAGAAATTTATAGAAAAAAAAAATTGAGGAACAATCCATGATCATCATGAAAACCACTATGTTAATACCTCTCCACTCATTCTTAACAACAATCTACCTAAAATATCTAAAATTCAGGTTGGTTCTATGGGTACTGCTCAATTTCACTTTGGTTCTCATACAAATTTATATATGACAGGTTTTGCCTCACAAGCCCTTAGAGAAAGTGAACATGATTTATTCAAACTATAGTGGCTCATAAGTTATATCAAAGTAGTGAGGATTTGACATCATTTCTACTTGCTTAACAATGACAAAGGTTTTAGTCTTTTTCATTACAACACTTGCAAATGTACCTAGCACTTTAAGTTCAAGGAGGCATGGAGGGCGGTCATGACAATGAGCTTCCAGAGCAAAAGAAAGGTGAGGTGAGGGCAGCACACACGTCATCAGTCTTCACTGACGCAGGATACCTGTTGTGATGCGGTATACTTAGTTAGCAAAGTGCTAAAGCTATATGCCTTTCAAAAAAGTGAACTTTATTTTAGGGCCACTGCCAAGTATCTCGGGATTAAGTGCCTTTGGTGGCAGTACTGCTCTTCACTGCGGCACGAACTCATTTCATTTAGACGGGGCTGGTGTAACAGAGCAAGGCTGGTTATTTAGAACAAAAACTATATGTAGCTATCTTCTAAAGTGGGATGTTTGTGGCATAATTCCAACAGGTAGAAGAGAAGTCTTGAAGTCTCTTCCCTACCCTTGGTGAGTATGGGGAGGGGAGGGAACATGCAGAGACCCAGAGCCAAAGGCCCATTGAGGAGAGGCTCCAAGCAGAGTCAGGAGGGTGGTCTAGAGATCCTCTGCAAAATGAAATGGGAGGAATGTTGGCATTGTTGGGGGACCTGCTAAGAGAAGGCTGAGAAAAAGAACGAGAATCTTGGCCCTGAAATGTCAAAATTTCTCAAAGGAGTATTTTATAGTGGAGAATTTAATGTCCAATTTTAAGTTGTTTTTGACACAACACTCTCGGCTCCTTCCCACCTCACCTCCAATTGGCCAACATCTAGGTAAAGTTGGCTATGCACACATTTGCCTTGTGTGCCTTGTGGATTTATGTGGATACTGAGGGAAATGGAGTGCATTCGGAGTCCGTGTAGAGCAGTGAAGGGGGAACAGCTATAGAAGGTAGCTCATAGGGCAAACGGGGAACCCACAAGAGCATAGACTCAGAGCCAGAATGCCCAGGAGGATGAAATCCTCAGGAATGGTCAGAGGCTTTGCAGAAGAGGAAGGGGGTCGAAGGTGACATCAGCTTCTCAGATTTTAAGGAGCAATATCATTTGTCCTGTTTTAAATGGCCATGATGCATATTTGGGGTAAAGATACTTTAAATATAAGTATTTCTTCCACTTGAAACAAGCTTGGATAATTTTAGAATTCCCCTGTCATCTCAGGAAATTATGTATATCTACAATTAGAAACATTCTGTTTTATGTCAATTTATTAATCTATTCTTACATTAGGCTTTATTCAATTAACAAATGTATTTTGGATATCAATTCAATTATTTACATTTTACACACTATTTTACGTAATTTTTTAAAAATATTTTTTCTTATTGGATTTAAAAATAGACTTTTCACACTTCTAACTGTAACTGAGAAATTAGCATGATTGTTCTTCTCACAGCAAATTTTTCTGCTACTGGTACTGATAATGAAATGCTTTTACATAGCTGCTTGGCCTTTCTATTTTTTAAAAAACATTTCCCATTTGTTACTTTTAAAAACTGAAAATATACTTTAAAAAGTGTGAATTACACATTAGCATTAAAATGCTGTTCAGAACCCACATTAATGTAGGACACCTGGACTAGGGAATGTATGAAGCTACTAAGAATGGTTTTGTCCCTTAAACAAAAGAGCCCTGTAAGTATCTCCTGCTAGTTTTAAGAATTTATATTTCTTTCCAAATTATAGAAACATTTAAGTCTACTAATCCGCCCTTCAAATGCAAAAACTTACCACATACAGAGTTATAACTTTAATAAATGGTCACAGGGTCACCAACAAGAGACGGAAATAGAATCAAACTGACACCTGGCTCCTGAGCACAAGGCAAGCATTCAGTAAATATCTGCTGATTTGGCAAGAGCTTTAGTTCATGAAGTTCATGTCTTACTACTACTGCCCTAATCAGTGGAGACAGAATCAGCACTGGCTAAGTCGTCTGTGTGCTGCCCGGAGGGGTTTGCTGAGGGTAAGAGTCTGAAGACAGAGATTAAGGAGTCCTCATCCTCCTAAAGTGCTGGGCATCCAGGATTAGAGCTCTGGGTCAGGGAAATCCTTCCTGAATGCAAACCTAAGCACCGGTCCCCTCGCGAACTTGGGATTACCAGACACACTGCACTCTCAGCGCCTACCCCCGTCTGCATGTGCACTCAAGAGCTTCATCGGCCGTGCCAAAGTGACCTTGGTTCACAAGTTGTCTGGATGTTTCTAAAAATAGAAGAGGACACCCTGAAAATGGGAAAGGTGACATCTAAAGACTTGGGGGGTTTAAAAATGTCATCTTGGGGGACGCCTGGGTGGCTCAGTTGGTTAAGCAGCTGCCTTCGGCTCAGGTCATGATCCCAGCGTCCTGGGATCGAGTCCCGCATCGGGCTCCTTGCTCAGCAGGGAGCCTGCTTCTCCCTCTGCCTACCATTCTGTCCGCCTGTACTCGCTCTCTCTCCCTCTCTCTCTCTGACAAATAAATAAATAAAATCTTTAAAAAAAAAAAAAAAAAAACTATAAAAAAAAAAAAATGTCATCTTGGGGGGAAAAACAGACTTATGGGTTGATCCCATGACTCCCCAAATGGTAAATTTGTAGAAACCTAGATTTGGAGCCCAAGCACATATCTTACTGATGAAGGGAAAAATCTGGTCAACTCCAGAATATTTCCCTGGAAGTCTCCTGATAGCATTTGATTTGAAATATAATTTGATTTAGGGCGATGAAACTATTCTGTATTACACATCAGTGACAGATGTACATCATTTTACATTTGTCAAAACTCATAAAATATGCAAAACTATGAGTGAGCCCTAAGGTTCACTGTGCACTTTGGAGGCAGTGATGCGTCAGTGTGGGTTCACTGATGGTGCTACTTTCCCAAATGTACCACCCTGGTATAGGCTGCTGCTAGTGAGCAAGGTCATGCCTGTGGGGCAGGGGAAGAAAAATAGGATAAATGGGAACTCCCTGTTCTGTCTACTGGGTTTCTCTGTAAACCTAAAACTGCTCTGAAAATAAAGCCTATTAAAAAATATATATATTTATTACATATATGTATATATATATATAGTATATAATGTACATATATTACACATATTACATATGTACATTATATACAATATATACATATATGTAATAAATATATTTTTATGTACTATATTTTTATATATATTTTATGTATATATATACTTAATATATACATAAATATATATTTATATGTAATATATTTCTTATATTTATTTGTTTATATTTGTATATATTTATTTATATTTGTATATATTTATTTATGTTTGTTTATATTTGTATATATTTGTGTATATTTATTTATATGTAATATAAATATATTTCTTATATTTAATATAAATATATTTCTTTTTAATAAATATATTTCTTATATTTAATATAAATATATTTCTTTTAATATAACATATTTTAATAATTTAATTTGGTTATAATTTATACATAATAATTTATATGATCTATAATAATTTGACTGATTTTAATTTAAAATTAAACATAATTTAATAATTATAAATAGTTTCTATATGACTATACACACACACACACACACACACACACACCCTCATGATCTAATCGCCTCCCAAAGACTTCCTAAGACCATCATGCTGGAGATTAGGTTTCAACACAGGAATTTGGGGAGAGGGCAATAAAAATTCTATTAAAAAAGTCTATAGCACTAGACAATGAAATTTTTTAAAAGAAAATTTGGGCCCCATAAATATGATGGTGGTAAGTAAAAAAGCATTTGCTCACATGTGTGAGGATGAAAAGGAACTAGGGAAGCCAAGTGGAGCTGAGAACACAGGTGTAGCAGATGTCAGTGACTCCTCCCTCCTGGGGACCTCTGTGGCTTAGGGATACTTCTCTAGACACTGGAAATAACTTACATTTTAGGTAAGAACTTGGAGAATTGTTTTAAAAAATAATAAATCACTCTATCAGATGTGTAACAAAATTTTATAGATCACATTCAATCTCCTTGGTTGGCATTGCAAAAAGAAAGAAAGCCAGACCCAAGGACCATAGAACCCAGAACAGTTATGTTACCAAGGAGGGCTTTAAATTAGATTTAAATTAGATAAGACTTGTCTCTGATGCCTCATTTCTTCATCCCCATTAACCCAATAGCCTTGAGTTCCATGCTTACTTCACTAAATGTGTGCCTGACAGTGAAAAAAAATCCTGCTGTGTTGTTGCAGACAATGGACCCTACAGAACCTCGTAGAAATATGCCTATGCCTGGTGAGCCTGGCACTCCAGAAGAAAGGCATTTGTACCAGTTATCTAATGGAATGACATTAGAAGGTAACCACATCGCCTCCTCAGCACTAGACACTGTTGCTGCCCTATTCCATACTCCCTGGGCCCCTTCCAAGTTCACCTACAACCATGGGGGACCTTTCCTGTCTCAAGCACCTGTACCTCTCATCTTGTTAATCTGAAGGCCTTCCTCCACACCACAGGAGTTCATTGCTTCTAGCTCAGGCATAACCCAGATGGCTATTAATCCAACTCTTTGTCTTTCATTGGGACAATTCTGAGGTGTGTTCCACAATTCTTGGAGATTCCCCAGCAGGGCTGAGCCCCAGTTGCCCACAGTAGTAACTCACACGTTAACTCACCCTTTAGTGGTTTTTCCCTTCCCTTCCCCACTCCCTCCTGTGGGCTTCTTGGGATCACTACCTCCTTTCAAGCCCTTGTCTTGAGGCCTGCCCAGGGGGACGCCAAAATAAGACAGTCTCATCTGCTTGGGCAACTTATCTCCATAGCCTTTCCCTCAGGTGACATGTGTGAGGAGCAGGGGTTGTCAGCATCTAGGCAGTCCTTGCTCTAGAGGGGTTCTGTACCTCTCCCTCTCCTCTTCTTCTTCCTCCTGATTTGTCTCCAACATCATAGAAAATGCAGGATAAACACTATATTTTTTAATTTTAAAGATTCTAACTCATTCATGAGTAAATTCAAACTTCTGCCGGAGACAATTTATGACACCAATCAAAGTTCAGGAGCACCAAGTTGCGTCCCACATTGTTCTTCTGTGAAATGAACAAGGTGGGAGAAGATGGTTGTGCTCCTGACCTCACACGGGGAACCTGAGATCTCACAGCACGAACAGGGTCCTTGACAGAATTCCAAGTCAGGTCTGACACAGAGCTCACCTGTGTTCTTTGCTGGCATTCTCACCATGGCTGGCTAGCATCTGGCAGGTATTTTTATTCTAATCCTGACTGGTCACTAGCCTCTCTGAGGCCACTATCAGAAAGGAAGCAATACTGATCTCACAGAAATACAGTGAAAATAAATCAACATAAAGAAGTTTTTAGAATATAGGAATGGCAAAAGCCATTGTTATGTGAACTGTGGACTTGATCAGTAGATATAGGTTTAGAAAGAAACTAAAGAAGCGATTGCTTATTTCAATACCATTGCAGTTTTGGTTTTTGAACTATATGAGCATATAAACTGTTTAACAATTAAATCAAATATACATATGAGAAGGGAAAAAAAGACAGATCACTACT
Source organism: Mustela lutreola (assembly GCF_030435805.1). Taxonomy (NCBI): domain Eukaryota; kingdom Metazoa; phylum Chordata; class Mammalia; order Carnivora; family Mustelidae; genus Mustela; species Mustela lutreola. The sequence continues at coordinate 130,628,825 of NC_081291.1, read as the reverse complement.
TTGAAAAGCAGAACATATTCTTCCTAATTTTCTTTACTAAAAACATAGCTTGGGAGGGGGTATCCCTGGGTGGCTCAGTCGGTTGAATGCCTGACTCTTGGTTTCTGCTCAGATCATGATCTCAGAGTCATCAGATGGAGCCTGGTCAGAGGGCCCTCAGGTCCGGCTCTGTGCTCAAAGCAGAGTCTGCTTGAGATTCTCTCCCTCTCCCTCTCCCCCTCCCCCAGCTCTCTCTCTCTCTTTCTGAAATTAATAAATAAGTAAAAGCTTAAGAAATAAAAAACAAGGGGCGTCTGGGTGGCTCAGTCGATTAAGCATCCAACTTTAGCTCAGTGGTGATCTTGGGGTCCTGGGAGCGAGCCTCCATCAGGCTCCAGGCTCAGAGGGGAGTCTGCTTCTCCCTCTCCCTCTGCTCATGCTCTCTCTCTCTCAAATAAATAAATAAAATCTTTTAAAATATGAAAGTTAATTAAAAAATAAAAGATAATTGTAGGTATTTTGAATTTTTTTAAGTGACCACTGAGGATGAAGGAAAGAGAAGCTAAAATGATCTACTTGACTAGTACTTCTTGAATATTTAAAATTATTCAAAGGACATTAATAATTAACAGGAAAATGTAAAGCAAAATGTTATCCTTTAAACAATGGTCCCTTTTTCTGATCACTAGGTTCTGCAGATAAAGTTATGAATACTTGTGTTTATGTACATTTGGATATAACTTGATCACTTGTTCTAATTAAATACGGTCTTATCCTGTATTCACTCTAACTAGATATATTTTTTAGCCATTAAGAAGATTTTCCCCTTCTTTTCTGTTTTATCAATTAAATAAGAATATTTTTCTGAAGATTGAACATATGGGAGAATATATGCATTTGTACCTCTGAAATATGAATATAAAAATAAAAATAAGGGGGGAGGTGTCTGGGTGGCTCAGTTGGTTAAGCAGCCAACTCTTGGTTTCTGCTCAGGTCTGATCTCAAGTTGGTGACGTGGAGCTCAGCATCAGGCTCTTTGCTCAGTGCAGAGTCTGCTTGAGTGCCCCCCTCTCTCCCTCTGCTCCTTTCCTTTCTAAAATAAATAAATAAATCTTTAAAAAAAATCAAAATACATTGTAAAAAAGGAGGTTGGTACTTCCAGAATCTGGCAAAGCTGGTTTAGTTTTATTATCGCTTGTAGTGTGATGTGGTATTTCCTGTGGGCTCATTAACAAACTCCAAGGACAAACTGATAAATGACTAAGTTCTACAGTTGTACCTGGGTGCTTAAAATGGAGGGGCTTTTATGGAATTTAAAGCTTATTATAGCAGTCTCCCCAAATGTGGGGGAAATACAAAAGGTGTTCATTGTGTTCAAGAAAAAATCCAATAGTTCACAAAAAGTAGAGTTACTTGTTAACATATCTATCTGATCCCTTCTAGAACTCCATCAGTGGCGAGAGATATTGATGATAAATCCTATGATGGCCATGAACCCTTTGTTGACAGCATCAGGGCAGCAGAGAATGCCACTGGTTCCTTCACCATTTGAACCTCCAATGGCAGACAGGTATTTTTTTCCAGTATACTAATCTGGTCTAAGGAGAAAATGGATGATCATTAACTTTTCAAATGATAATAACTCCAATGTTGTTTCTTGACTAATGTTATTTCCCTGATTCGTGTCCAGTGCAGTGTCCAGTCAACACACTTCCTGCCACTTCCCATTTGAGGCCTGCTTGATATATTCACTCAACACATAGCTGATGAGCACTTGCCCTGTGACACTGAGAGAGGAAACACAAGCAGGGGAAGCGGGAGAGGGAGAAGCAGACTTCCTGTCAAACAGGGAGCCCGATTCAGGGCTCGATCCCAGGATCGAGATCATGACCTGAGCCGAAGGCAGGTGCTTAACAACTGAGCCACCCGGGCTCCCCATGTTTTGACATTCTGAGAAGAAAGTCATATCCATTATTTATTGTTGTTTGTGGAGCATCAATAATAAATTTGGACTTCTTGAGACCACTGAAGTTTGGCAAAATGAATAAATTGTCACCCAGGTAGTCAAACCCTGACCCCAGATGGCAAAACCCAATCCAAAGTATGTCCATAACATGGGGAAAGAATGTAGTGGTCCAAGTGGTATGTTGGTCACGGGAAATCAGAAAGCAGTATTGATTTGATTAGATCTTGTTTGCAGACATTCTTAAAATGTTCTCTTCTTGCTTTATCTGTCGTGCTATCAGCTGAGTCAGTCTGTCCTTAGTAGTTCTTTCTTACCACATTTCTATTTAAACCAATAGAGGCTGCAGGATTTTTACATTTCATTTGGGGAAGAGATGATAGAATTCTGTCTGGCAGTTAAAAGAGCCCACTGTCTACACAATGGGGAATTTGTATTATTCCAACGTCATTTTATCTACTTTATATCTTTTTTCCCCTAGAGATTTATTGCCTTCCACCGTAGCTCCTCCTGACCCAAGACAGTTTTGCATTCCTTCCCAGTTTGGATCTTCTGTTCTACCAAACGCAAATGTGCCGAACATGTTGTCTAATCGTGTCTACTCAGGTATGGGCAAAAAATGGCTCCAGTCTGTGGAGCAACTGTGACCTGGGCAGCTGCTTTATGCTTCCCATCATGCCATCAGATTTACTGCTAAGTTTTGGTGGCAGAACTCTGTGTCGGTAATGCGTGTAGGTTCTGTACTTGCAACCTAGATTTAAATCATGGTTCTGCCACTGTGTGCCTGAGTGTACGTTGCTTAACTCTTCCAACCATCAAGTTACTGGTGAGTAACATGAAAAGTTGCACTATTACTATCTGTCCTATCTTACACGTGAGGAGCTAAGGAGGTCACGAGGAGATGAGATCTGAGAGTTAAAGGGGTTTAGGGCTGTTTGTCTATGTCCTGACAGGTCATTGCGGGAAATTTGCCTTTTATTCTGAGTAAGAAGCAAAGCTTTTGAGGAGTTCAAGCAAAGGAGGCATGTGGTCTGACTTACATTTTACCAGGATCACTCTGGCTGCTGTGTCTGGGACAAACTTGATAGGATCAAAGTTCTGAGGATAAACTGATGGGAGTTAATGGGCTATTAGAATAGCCAAAAGATTATGAGGGGTTGGCCCTGGGTGGTGACAGTTCAAGAGCAACATGTGGTTGGATTCTGTAATTATTTTGAAGGTAGAAATAACGGGTTTTTTTTACAGTTTAGAAATCAGCTGTGTGAGAGAGAGGTGTTGAGGAGGACAGCAAAAATTTTGGTCTGAGCAATAGGAAAGGCAGAATTTCTGTGTTGAGGAAGAGGATGAGAGGAACAGAGTTCTTGGGGTGGAGAGATATCCTAGGCAGAGTTCGCTCCTATTACGTTTGAGGCGCTTAACCGACCGTCATTGGGAGATGTCAGGAAGGCAGTTAACTCCCAGAAAAGACTTCTGGAGGCAACCTGGAGATATAATTTTGGAAGTCATCAGCATAGATGAGGCTAGATGAGATCACCCACAGAACGAATGTAGATAGAAGTTAAAAGGGTGATTCTTAGGACACAGAAAAGATCCAAAATGTGAAAAGGAACAAGCAGGGAAGAAACAGGAAGAGAAACCAGTGAGGTGGGAGGAAACCCAGGACAGCCTGGTGGCCTTGACAGCAAGGGAAGAAGTTGTAAGGAGAGAGAGAGAGCATCTATGTGAAGTGTGCCAAGTAGATGAAAACTAGCGATATATGACTAGATTTAGCTAAGAGGAGCTCATTGGTGATCTTGATAAGAGCAGTCAGTAGAGTGGTATCAGTGAAAACATGACTGGATGGGGGCTCGAGAGAGATTAGGAAGTGAGAATTTCCTCAGGATACTGAAGATCAGACTGATGTATCTTATCTCCCCAAAACTATATTCGTGAATTTCTGTTTGTCCTTGCTCTCCAGTTCCAACAACTCTGAGTAGATAAGAACAATGTGAGTGAAAAGTTTGACACAAGAAGAAATACCACTGGTGTCAGGGCCGGTGAAGAACAGCCTAGATTTGAGCATGCTGTGCATGGATCCATTACAGTGGGATCGGGCAGACAAGCCAGGGCCAGATATGAAACTAGACACACTCCGTGGAGTGATCCAAGGACCAAAAAGGCTGTCCCAACAGTTGATCCAGATTAAAGCCCCTCCTGGCAGCAAGCACCCAGTAAATCTACAGCCCATGGTTACAGACAACACATAAACAGACCAGTGAAATAGTTTCATTGCTGACTCAGAGAGCTTGTCTTAGTGATAAAAAAATCCAGAAGCTGCCAATATTTGTATATACACAAGCAAGTTGACCACCTGTCTCAGGGACATAGGTCAGGTCTCCTGCCTCAAGGCTGATGTGTAGCAGAGTGAGCAAGGGAAAAGTAAGGGCTGAGTCCTACAGAAACTGAGTTACTAAGTAAGTTAGCAAAACAGAAACTAAGACAGAAATCTATTCCAAAAATTAGATGTTAGTTAGAGTGGATTATTACAGCTGGACTAGCCCTAAGTTTGATGTCATCTATTTGGGAAAGAGAAAGAAACTTGAAATAGGTTTGATGGCTCCAAATTTCAGAGGGTCCTAGAATCCAGGTAATTAGAACTGTGCCCTCTCTACTGGACTTCTCATGAGAACTTTTTTTGCATCCTTTGCCAGTACCTCCCGGGTTGAAAGTTTTATGCATACCGGCTCCCTAAAGAAGAATACTTTGAAGCCACTGAATTATAAAAATATAGAGCTTTAGAGTTAGGAAGATTTTGGAGGTCACCTCATTTAATCTCTGAATTTTACAAATGACAAATAATCTCCTTTAAAAAGATATAGTACGATTTATTTCAAGATAGGTTATTAATAGGAGTTAAAGGAGATCTTCTAGCTTAGTACAAAGGATGTACAAGAAACAGTTCTAGCCTGCATGATACTAATCCCCTTGTTAGGGAGAACAGATTTTCATATGTAAAACTATCAGTGAACAAAACTATACTTAATAAGTACAATTTGGGTGTCTATTATGTTAAAGAGTGTTCTGTAGACCTGTGCTGGTCTGTGAGGAGGTTGTGCAAATAAATACATATATAGAGAAACTTTTGCAATGAATTGACAGGGTAATTCTCTATTGATCTAGTAATTTTTTTCACTTGTATTTGTGCTTGTTTTCATTTCAATTTTAAAAGAGTTCATTTTGTTATAATTTTTAAAAGTATTGGTCCATGGGCGCCTGGGTGGCTCAGTGGGTTAAGCCTCTGCCTTCGTCGGCTCAGGTCATGATCCTCAGGGTCCTGGGATCGAGTCCCGCATCAGGCTCTCTGCTTAGCAGGGAGCCTGCTTCCCGCCCCCCACCCCCCGCCTATTTGTGATCTCTGTCTGTCAAGTAAATAAATAAAATCTTTAAAAAAAAAGTATTGGTCTATGATGGGTAGAAATTTTAAGAGAAAAACAATTCCCTTTACCATAGATAGTTTGAAAAGCAACATATAGACACTAAGTGCATTAGGAGTACAGAGAAAGAAGAAAGTCAATAGAGCATAAAATTACGAAGCAAGAATACAACCTTCAAATCTGTGATGTCACTGTTATCTCAAGATATTTTAGAAGATTACACAAAGAACGTAATTTCTACCCAACATCATTGAAAACATTTTGGAAAAATTATCTTCCTCAGATACACAAATAAGTCCACATAGAGAGCTTTATATCCTACCCATTAAATCACTGCATTTATTTCCAGACATTTTGATGCATAAGAAGCACTTATTTACTTTTTTTTTTACGGTCAACTAATTTCTCTTATAGCAAAAAAAAAAAAAAAAAAAAAAAAAAAGTTATCCATTTTTACTTCAAAAGCTAGAAGTGAAGAGATCCACGATCCACAGCTCATTGAATCTTTTTTCATTTTGAAGTATGGCAGGAAAATGTCACCAATCATGAGACCCATACTTAAAGAAAAATAAAATTATCTAGTATCTATCATTCCATCACCAAAGTGACCCTAAAATGCTGAACACCAATTATCTGATACTGTTTCCAACATTATACTCTACTGGAGGGTTTTGTAGATGCTGTTTTAAATCATTACTTTTTTTGTATTATTTTAAAATAAACATTGTTAATTTGTTTGTGGAGTGAGATGATGGCTTTCTTTTTTAAGGTTGGGGCATTTTACCACCTGAATCCATAAAGGCAATGGCCAGAAGAAATGAAATGATTCAAAGGCAGCATACTGCCAGGTAACATAACAGTGTTGTTTTGTTTATTTTCTATTCACTCACTTGTTCGTTTATTCATTTGTTTTAGACACATAGGTAAATAGACAGAAAGATAGGTAGACTGAAAAATAGCTAGATGACAGAGATATAGTTTTTGTATACATACACTCATTCATTTGTTATATTTGTTTATTTGTATACATTATACATACCCTAATCATACACATATTATATTATGTATATTTGATAGATTTCTGATTATATGCAAAAAGTATTTCAGGAATATTACAAAAAGAAATATATACAAACATAGATTCAGGCTGGTTAAAAGCAAGATTGGAAATTATGTAGTGAAGCTAAGCAGGTAGATCATAAGAGTTTAACAATGCCTCACAGTTAAAATGCCTACTTGTGATGCCTCTGAAATTCATATCAGCCCTTCTATTTTAAATGACTTCAATTCTGCCCAAACATAGGAGCCACGCTTGCCAACTCCACTTCAGACTCTGTGAGCAGAGCCCAGACAGCCCCACGTCAGTGGCCCCCCACAATGGCCTTCTACTGTAGCAACTGGAAAGAAAAGACAGCAATAATGATAGGGCATGACCCTGGGGTGCAAGAAGGCATTATCCTCAGTTTTCTCATCACTAAACCCCAGGGGGTCCAGGTGAAAACCAATAACCAAAGTAAAGTAAGCAAAGCCCTCAACAAGTCCTCCTACATAACCCCTGCCAGCTGCATTGATTTGTAACAGTTGAGACTTGCATTGACTTACTGCCTGCCTTAAGTCCCACTGTGATTATAGTACAGGGTTTAAAAACCTCTTTCCAGAATTTTAGTTTCTTTGAGGATTAATCTCTGGCAAGAAACTATTCTCTGCTATGTTATCCCCACTCCTGCTGAATTTGCCAGACCTATTAGAATTAATGCTTTAAAAACTGGCCTTGCCTTTCCGTTGAGAGATTGAACCAAACCTCTCACCCTCAAATCTTTATTCCAAACTCTCCTTCCCAGTGAATTTTGGGGGACCTCGTGTTTCCACCCAACACACTTCAGATAAGCAGTGTGAAGACTCAGGAAAAGCAGAGGTCCCATCTCAGAAAAGGCAGAGGTCCATGAAGACTGTATTTCTAATGGTTTTCTTCAGGTGTATAAAATATATTGTTCTGTTTTTAGGATGGAAATGGAAATGCATGCCATTTACCAACAAAGGAGAATAGAAAAAGTGAACCCCAAGGGACTAGCAGGCCTAGGGATACCATTCCTCTATGGCTCCAGTGTGCCACCTGCCCCAGCCCCCTACCATGGCAGAAGTATGCTTCCTGCTGGTGACCTGCATTTTCACAGAAGCACCCTGAGAAATCTTCAGGGAAACCCTACGCTAGTGGCCACTGGTCCACATTTTCTAGAGAGCTGGGGTCAGAAATGTCGTCGTCTCAGGAGAGGTACAGGGAATCAGAAAGTTCTAGACAGTGATATTGAGAGCTCCAAAAGTCAAGTAGAAGAAAAACTCTTAGGCCAGACTCATGGGATTTCCTATGAAGAGGATGAATATGCAAAGGAACCAGAGAATGAAGCTCTCAACAACCAGAAGTCAAGTGAAACCAATGAAAAGCCAACTACAGCTCTTGCCAACACCTGTGGGGAGCTCGAGCCCTCCCACAGAAAACCTTGGGGAGCTCATGGTGCGCCTCTAGAAGCAAAGGCCTCCTGGGATGGTGCTAAAGAGAAGCCTTCAGAGCAGGGCTTCTCAGCCTGTGGGGAAAAGAATGGTGTTTGCCCTCCAATTCCTCGACCAGTTCTGCCAGGTGGGTGTCAGAGGCCAATGGCAGATCCTATGAGCCACAGGTCACCAATCCCTAAGTTATTCCGTAATGCTTTATACTCATCATGTTTCCTTAATTCTTTTCTTAGTCCTATTGAGACCTATGTCTTTTTGAAGTCACTTCAATTATGTTAGCTCCACTAAAGCCATATTAGTGACATTCGTATCTATTCCTATGTAGCTATAGAGAGAACTTTCAGCAAAAGCTAGGAAGGCAAGGGTGAGGAAGGGTGGGGAAACCTACCAGCATTTTAAACTAAAATTTTAATTTCATTGGCTGCTAATTTTTTCAAAACACAATAGAGGGACTTCTTGCTTTGAAGTATGAATTCTATCTCCCCTGTATTTAACTGTAGAAAACTAAGGACAGTGAAACAGAAACATTAACTTTCAATGCCCATTCCTGTGGTGATACCTTTTTACCTAAAAGCATTAGCACACTACCCACCCCACCCAAACACATACTGAATAGTTTTCTAGAACTTCTTTAGACAAAAATATTTTAAAATACTGGAATTTGTGGGGAGGGGAGGGGGAGTGTGGTCACTGAACCAACTTCTTGCCTTACAAAATGTTAATTTGCCATTTTTGAGTATGTATCTAAATTCCCGTGTCACCTAGAAAGCATGATAAATCACAAAACATTATAGAACATGATAGTGTTCATCTGGAGAATGAAATCCACATGGCATGTCTCTTGGAATTGCAGAGAAACAGAGCAGTCGGCAACTTCTTTGTTTATTTATAATAATGCTGTCATTAAAGATCTTTAGGGGAAGAAAAAGAAAGGAGATACTCAACTTTTAAAAAAATGTCTCCCAGTCTACGGCCATACCACCCTGAATGTGCTGATCTTGTCTGATCTCGGAAGCTAAGCAGGGTTGGGCCTGGTTAGTACTTGGATGGGAAGAAAATGTCTCTCAGTATCTTTTAAGGAGCCTATACATAGATCTATAGGGGTCTAAAGGGACCCTCTGTGGTAAGAGATAGAATTTGGGGAAATTAAGGTAACCATACATGAAACTGTACTCCTAGCTTCCCCCTTTTCCCTGGAAATTTTATATCACCAAATAATTTCCTTTCCATTTTTAAAGGAGCACACCCACTGGCTACAATTGGGGAAAATGTGTCCTTGGATGAAGATATTCAGAAATGGACTGTGGATGACGTGTACAACTTCATTAGTGGCCTTCCAGGTTGTTCAGACTATGCTCAGGTGACTTAACACTGAAGTGTTTTCATGAAAACAAGACACTTGTAGGAAATATATCTCCTTCCTAATGAGTTCTGTTGAACATGTATTTTTCTCTCAGAGAGAATTCCCAATAATCTGCCCCTTCGTATGTCACTGGTTGATGGGACAGGAGCCTGGGATCCGTGGAGCTTGGGTCTAGTCCCCGCACCCCATTTGCAGGGGAGGCTGGGAGAGCCATGTCTGTCTGGCTTGTTTCTGTTCTATCAAGACTCCCAGGAGGTTGGAATTCACCCCAAATTAAAAGATTCAGTGGACAAACATTCAAAAACAGGGAGAAATGTCTACTACATTCCCTAGTCTTCTGTATAACAAATACTTTGGGGGTACATACTTCTGTACCAGAAGTTTAAGGCTACTCATAATAAGTAATAGAAATATTCTTCATTCTGAAAAGGGTAACAGGACAATAGATCTGAAAAAATAAGTTAACTCTTCTAAAATTCTATATGTATGCTGGGGCAACATACAAAAGTGCATACACACAGATAATTAAATCTGGTAGATAAAATACTATTTTTTTTTTAGTTATAATGAACTGTCAGGAGAGGTGGAAAGAAGACTAGTTTCACTCATATGGAAAATAGGTTGGCCAGTTTTTAGAGTTTATGTCAGTGCTATATTTTCGTACATAAATTTTATTTTTTTAAGTGCTTTATTTTTTAAAAATATTTTATTTGTTTATTTGAGAGAGAGAGAGAGAGAGAAAGAGAGCACAAGCCAGGAGGAGCAGCAGAGGCTAGAGGGAGAAACAGATTACCTGCTGAGCAAGGATCCCCTCTCCCCGATGTAGGACTTGATCCTAGGACCCTTAGATCATGACCTGAGCCAAAGGTAGCCGCTTAACTGACTGAGCCACCCAGGCATCCCTGCAAGTGATATAATAACACAATTTTAAGTAACAATTTGCCTAGTAAATCTGGTGTCATTATCTTTGGTTTATATATTAAAGTAAAAGAAAGCAAGGAAAGGACATTATAATTGAACATAATTAACGGATGTTAAAAATAACTTTTTTCAGCTATCAGTGTTGTGATCATTTTTTACTTCATTGTAATGCTGTCAATTCTTCTACATTTTCTTTCTTTTTTTTTTTTTTCTGTTTATGGGGCTTACGGAAAAATTAGCGTCATCATTAAGAGTATGGCTTATGAAACCAGGAAGTACAAGTGCAAAACCTGGCTTTCATGTTTCCTGGACATGTGACCTGGGACAAGTTGCCTATCTTCTTGGTACACAGTTAATCATCTGTAAAATGGGTATACTTGTATAATATATTCTCAAAGGATTGTTGTAAGCCATGAAGAGGGCCTCATACTTTATAAGTACTTGATAAACATTAATTTCATCATTCTATCAGAGGCTCCTCAAGAGAACAGAACCGCAGCTTACTTACGAAGCAAGCTGTATTCTTCAAGTCACCCACCCTGTCTTTTTGAATACTTGATGAAAATTCCTGTCCTGTTCTCTCCTATTCAGCAAGTATAATAACATTATTGTTTTACTAGTCATTCACCATGGGGTAATCACTTTTTAAATTTATCTGTGCCATGCATCAAGTGCCTCATCAACCACTAGGAAAGTTACAAAATTTTGATAACAGCCAGAAATAAGCAACCCTGTGTGTAATGAACATGTGACCTCTGACTTCCAGTGGACAGAATCTATTTGAACCTTCATCATTCTTAATCAGACATAAAAGTGCTCTTGATAATAACCACTCTTGTGATAAATGATGCCACGTGTGCATTTCATACTTTATCATCCTCCACGTCCTCTTGCGGACACATAGAAGTCACATAAACACGAGTACCCCAAACTTGGCTGACTCATTATCTCTCACCAACAGGATGTCAGTGCTCCTTTCCCCACCCCGAGAAGTGGTACAATTATTTCTAGGTGTTTCTCAAACGTGGCTAGGATCAAGTTCTGCTCTCGCTTCCTCGTTAGTCTATTGCCTCCCTGGGACTGCTGGCAAAATCAGCTGCAGGAAGGCCACTGACTTGCTGGGCATGACCCGCCATGCTCAGTGACAGTACAGTGTGCAGAAACAGAGAGAATGTCCCTGGACACAGCAGAGAGCAACAAGCATCAAAGCAGCATGGCTCAGGCGCAGCTGCCACTAAATCCCTTGTCTAGTATGTCACAGCCTGGGGCTACCCCGGAGTTGCACTCCCTGTCCTCCCCCTATATCTCCCAACCCTGTCCTCTTCCTCATCTCTGCCTTAGGTGGCTACACAGCAGTCTCCCACCACCTGCTTCCTGCAGGTATCAAAAGAAATCCAGAAGAAAAGAACCACAACTAGACCCCGAGGCTCTTATGCGAATGAGTTCTTTGAACCGGATGTAGAAAGAGGGTTGGTAGCTCACTTGTTCAGGGATGTCCAGGAGATGTTCCAACACATCTTATTTGTTTGCTTGTTTGTTTTAATGTTCAGTTAGTCACTGTACAGTACATATCATTAATTTTTGATGCAGTGTTCAGTGATTCTTATTTGTTCTAGGTGACTCAACGGTAAAATGTTCTCTGTCTAAAAATAACTGAAATCACTAAAACTATGTGTATGTTTATAGGGTGCTCTTGGCCTCAACTACTGTGTTGAGAATGAGGGGGGAGGGACATCTAAGTGACAGTAGAAATTTCTGCAACTTTGCCTTGGGGCCAGGTTCCGCCACCAGAGCTGAGGGTCAGGCCCTGCCTGCCAACCTGCCTGGGTTTGAAAATGTATCCCTTCCCTGAAGAGTGAGGCGTCTGACAGTGAGTTTACCAACTGAGGGGGTTGGTGAGGTGGAAGTGGAAGCAAAGGAGGAATTTCCAGGAGAAGGGCCAGGAACCAGAAAGAATTTAGCACAGTTGGGATTTCAAGAGTAGTTCCTGGTAGCACAGAGAACCAAGGTAGGACAGGTGAGAATGGCAGGACAGGAGGCTGGAATAGGGGAAGGTGCCAGGTCACCAAGAGCTGGGGACACCCTGTGAGGGATTATGACTTCATCCTGAAGGCAGCTGAGGCGCCTAGCTTTTTATTTCAGAAAAGTTACTTAGGTTGCTCTTATGAAAACAGGTTGAAGGTGGCAAGGCTAGTAGGGAAGCCCTAGACCCAGGGTAGCACCAGATGGGTGGGTAGATAAGAACACCATCTAGGACGCCTGCGTGGCTCAGTCAGTGAAGCATCTGCCTGTGGCTCAGGTCATGATCGCAGGGTCCTGGGATCAGGCCTTGGGGGGTCTGCTTGTCTCTCTCCCTCTGCCCCCACACCACACCACTGGTGTGCTTGCTCTGAGAGAGAGAGAGAGAGAGAGAGAGAGAGAGAAATAAGATAAATAAAACCTTAAAAAGAAAAAAAGACAACTATCTAAAAGGCAGAATTAGCATGATTCAGCTTCTAAGTTTCAGGGAGACTTTGGCATAGAGAGACATTCACTGAAGCCAAAGACTGAGGTAAATCAGGAAAACCTAAGAGGACCTAAAGTAGAAGCCTCAGAAACCCAAACACAGAAGGGTTTGGATAAAGAAATGGTAGCCTCAGTAGAGTCCCCAGGAGGGAGATGCCTCACAAAGGCAAGGAAGACCATTTTTCATGAAAAAGTGGTCAACAATGTCAAATGCAGCCTGGAGCACATCTGTGGTTAGGTTGCTGGGCAGAATTAGAAGTAGATTGTTTTTGGTGTTTTTTTTTTTTTTTTTAAGATTTTATTTATTTATTTGAGAGAGAGAGAAATAGCAAGAGAGAGCAAAGCAGGAGGGTGGGGCAGAGGGAGAAAGGGAGAAACAGGTTCCCCACTGAGCAGGGAGTCCCAGGACACTGGGATCATGACCTGACCTGAGGCAGATGCTTAACCGACTGAGCCACCCAAGCGCCCCAAAGAAGCTCTTCACTTCTCTCCACTCCTCTCCTCTCCTCTCTCTTCTTTTTCTTCCTTCCTTCCTTCCTTTTTCCTTTTTTCTTTCTTTCTTTTATTTATTTTCCTTTCCTTTCCTTTTCTTTCCTTCCTTCCTTTTTCAATTAGGAAGTTATATGGTCTGCTAAAAATGAGGGAGAATCCTGTAAGGTCTTAAGCTTGAAGAGTGTGAAGAAAGCTTGAAAATAGAAAAAACAGATCACATCAGTAAATATAGGATTGCTGAGCAGGTTGAAGCTGGAAATCATGAAGTTACAGTGCTGCCAGTCTGCCCAGATTTTCTGATTCACCTTTTTATCTGCCTGGCATCTTTGTCCACCAGCAGCCTTCCTAGTTTCTGGAAGAAAGGAAGGCATGATGCCATCCACTCCACAGTCAGAACAGAGAGGGCCCCAGAAAGGCCCAGAATGATGGTTCTCACCCGCATTATCTCTCCTCCCCTTGCCATTCGTCCAAGGCAGTGGACAGAGGCTGTATCTGTCTATGTGAAAAGTGAAATTTGTCTGCCATTATCTTTACCCACAATCCTTTACTCAGTCTGTTTGTGCATTCATTAAATTGTCCAGCAACATTTATTGCATACCTACTACGTGCCAGCCATGGCATTACAGGGCCACTGGTAAATAAGACACTGACCTGCCCTCAAATAATACCTACTCCAGGATGGACTTGAGTCCCATAAACAGAATTATAATGTGCTCTAAGAGTAATTAAAGAACACAGACAACTTGCCACCAAAGCACAGAAAAGAGAATAATATAAAATGAGAAATTTTATAATATTTAGTGTCAGCCTCAAGCAGCCTTAATGTTTCCTCCAAAACTTAAATATCTATATACAAAACAAGAATTTTTTAAAAACTCATAGAGACAAAGTTAACACCTTTTGTATTTAATAAGGTATTTAAAGATCATGCAATTGATGGGGAAACCTTGCCGTTACTCACAGAGGAGCATCTCCGAAGCACTCTGGGATTAAAGCTAGGACCGGCACTAAAGATTCAATCACAGGTATGCTGAGTTCTTGTAACTAAATATGCATTAATGGTATGAGACTTAAAAGAAATCTGTTTTTAATTTTTCTCCCGTTGTAGTATGCACAATACCTATTTGACCTCTTTATGAAAAATTGCCTCTGTGGGTGGGGACATGATAGGAGCCAGGGAACCCGAAAGCTTTGGATGGAGTAGTGGTACTTGTTCCTAGCTATAGCTGGAAGGCATAAAGCAATGGTGTGCTGGTTAATGCTTAACAACTAGTTCTCTTCAAACACAAAATGAACGCTGATTTGTAGCATTTCATTTCTATAGGGCAAAAACCCCAATCTGACTGACAAACTCCTAATGTAATGCCACTGAATACAGAATTGGGAAGAAATGCACAGCAGTACCCCATTTGCAAATATTTTCTCTATTTAAAGGGACCTAAATGAACTCAGGAGTAAATATAATAATAAATAACAGTATGGGGCATCTGGGTGGCTTAGCCAGTTAAGGGTCTAACTTGATTTCGGCTCAGGTCATGATCTCAGGGCTGTGAAATTAAACCCCACGTTGGGCTCTGTGCTGGGTGTGGAGTCAGCGTAAGATTCTCCCTCTCCCTCTCCCCCTCCTCCTGCTTGCATGTGCACACCCACTCTCTAAACTAGTAATAGTAGTAATAATAGTAAAATAATTCAGTAAAAACAATTAAGAAGTGATGAGTTTTTGAATATTTATTACTCGAGTTTAATTGTAAGTTTACCATAATTTAACTTCTAATAATGCCGTGCTTAACCACTGGCTTGCAAACTTCCAAGGAGTTTCTCAACTGGCTCTTGAGACTGGAACAAGCTAACTCTAGCTCACCACTTCTTGCCATCTCCACTGCTTCATTTGGGACTGACGGTCCATTATCTGTCCTTGGATTACTGCTTTAGCCTTCTGTTCTCTCTGCTCTGCCCTTGCCTTCCCCAGCATCTAGCCACAAAGCAGTTAAGGATGATCCTTCTAATACATAAGACAGATCATGTCTCCCTTCTCAAAAGTCTGCCTTCGCTCCCCATCTCCTTTAGAGGAAAAGCCAAAGATCTGTATTATTTGTGCTCCTCTCCACCCACCACGATCCTTAAATTCCTGACCTCATCTTCTACTTATGTACCCTCCCTCCCCTGCAGTTACTGCTTTTGACCAGTTGCCTCTAGACACTGCTTGAACGTGTGGACACACTCCATCTTAGGGTTGTTCCCTCTGCCTGGGATGTTCTTCCCCCGATACCTTCGTGCTTTCCTCCCTCTTCTTCTTCATCGGTGCTCCACATACCTGCTTAATGAAGCTTGCTCAGATCACCCTATTTAAAAGTGTACACAGCCTAACCCCCATGCATACTGCTGCTATCCCTTTTCTGCTCTTCTTTTTTCCTCCTTAGCACTTATAGATCATACTATATAACTCATTTATTATATTCATGTGTATCGTTGATTTCTCCCAACCCACTAGAATGTAACTCCACAAGAGCATAGATACTTATCTGTTTTGTTGACTGATGTATTCTTAGAATATGCAAGACCAATAAATAGGTCAAAAATTATTTACTGAAAGAGTGAGTTTCCTAAAAGTGAAGCCAAGAAGCATCAGCTAATTCTTCCCAGAATTTATACAGGACTGTACTTTTCTACAATGCTTGTTTTATGCAAAGTACAATGAGATTTGAAAATATCCTTCAAAAGCCATTCTTATCTGCTTAAAAATTTTAGGGCAAAAAAGTTCTTTATTTCATGTAAATACTTTCATGTTTCCATTGTATTCTTTTTTTCAGCTTCTTATTTTGGAACAATTTTAGATATAGAAAAGTTGCAAAGATACTACAGAGAATTCACCCAACTTTTTTTAACATTAACATCTTACATAATGTGGCACATTTGTCAAAACTAAGAAGTTAACATCAGTACAATGTGGTCTTCATTTTTTAAAGATTTTATGTATGTATGTATGTATATATTTATTTATTTAAGAGAGAGCCAGAGAGTGCAGGAGCAGGGATGGAGGCAGAGGGAGGGAAAGATGGACAAGCAGACTCTCCGCTGAGCAGGGAGCCCAGTGCAGTTGATCCCAGGACATTCAGATCATCACCTGAGCTGAAGTCAATGCTTAACAGACTGAGCCACCCAGGCACCCCATATTCACTTTTAAATAATTTATTTTTCTTTAATGAGGATACTTGGCATACTTTATAATGACACTGCAGGATTTTTTCTCAAATCTGATTTTCTTTAGCTTTAATTTATCATTTATGTTTTTTTGTTTGTTTGTTTTCTTTTGTTTCGTTTTGTTTTGGTCTTTACAATGTGGCTAACTCCAAGTAATTCTTTCTCCCCCACCCCCACCTTGACTATAGTTGTCATACAGTGTTATGTTCTCCAAGTCTTCTCACTTGCCATTAGTATTAACCCCAAATCATTTTCTGAGGGCTGTAGTCATTTCTTTGGCTCCCACCTGACATGTCTCAATGCCTCCATGGAGCCCAGCTGAGCTCTAATGTCCAAACTCCTTCTGCCTGCACGACAGGACAGGGCTCCCACAGGAGTTGTGGGGGAAGGTCTGTGACTGATGCCAGACATTCCACCAAATGGAACAGTTGTAGAGTCCTTGGGATTGAGAACTTCCAGGCATCCAATTGAAGTAGCAGAATTGGAAGGTTCTGGGTAACATCTGGAAGACCCAGGAAGTGAGCGGGCATGAGTTCATCAATGGATAAGATAACAAAGTCTCAATCTCCAAAATGGGAAGCAGGGGCAAAATTCCAATACAGTGAGCCCTGCTAAGAAGGAGACCCCCCCCCTCAGAAAGCCAGAAACTAAGAGGGTGGACCTGGACAAGGCATACAAGGAAAGGGATAGGAGAGGAAAGAGTTACTGGAATTTGAAAACCCAGATATTATTAGAATGGAAGAAGCTGGGTTTGAGCTATGATAATGTGAACAACATAGAAATCGCCTGGGTCCCGTTGAGGGTCAGGTTTGTGTAGGAGCCCAGCGGATGATACTGGGGCATTGAGGCCCCAGGTGGCAGTGTTTATGTCTCAACACTAAGCCAACTTAAAGCCAGCTGTGTGCTGAAGTCGTCTAAAGAATTACAGCCTGGGTTTGGAGAGGTTACCAGTTGGCCATTAGTAAACATGGAACGGTGTGTCTGTAGGATCTCTTGCAGGACTGTTTGAAAAGGATGAGGTGGACTGAACTCAGAATAAAATAATGGTATACACAGATGAACCACAGCAGACCCGGGAATGGGAATTTGGAAGTTACTACCCCCTTCATATCTAGTATTACAGTAATAAACACTGTATGCTACTGAGAGAAATAAAAAGCCCACCATGTCCTAGAACTGTATAGTTGTGAGGACAACTATACAGATGACCCATGCCTGAAATTACCTCAACCTCCCTGCCCTCTGTGGCTAAGCAGAGTGTGTTGGGTTACTGGAAGAATCTCTAGCCTTAACTACTGTCACCATTTTGTCTTCAAAGGTATCTCAGCATGTGGAAAGTATGTTGTACAAGAAAAGTCTTTCACTTCCTACCAATACAAAACAAGCATTTGATCAACCAGCAGATACAACTCCTCTTTTGGATTTTAATTCCTGGGGTGATAATACATTAGACATCCCTTGTTCCCAGGATATAACAATTCCTAAAGGAATTGAACGAGATAGCGTGAGAAATTAAAACCCTCAAGGAGTAAGAACGGTCTTAATCAGTTTTCCAAAGAGTCTAGGACATTCTGAAAGGTGTGGGAGGGTTTCCCAGGATGAGGTAGAGACTGGGAGGGAGAGAAGCCAGCCCACCTGGAGCCCTTAGAGACCTTGCCTGAAAGGCTTCCTAAAGTGACCTCAGAGCAAAGCGGCTGGAGGTGTATCCTTGGAAGCAAATGCTAAATGAAGGAGAGAATTTACAAACACCAAAAAAAGCTACAGTTGGATGTTTCCATGTGGAAATCTCTGAAGAAGCCAAAATAACCTGTATTGCATAAAAGAGCTCCTTATGTCTCTTCACTCATTTCCCATCCCCCAACCCAGAAAGAGACAAAGGCAACCTCCAGCAGTTGAAAGGAGGTAGAAGAAAAAGTGGCGAAGTGTAAAAAGGAGGAGACGTTGATGGCAGGGCCCCCACTTTTTCTCATTTCAGGCTTCCAGGCTGAAGAAAGACCAAGTTAGGGAAAAACAGAAACTTGGTTGGACCTTTAAGTTCAGAGTGACTGTTACTCAGCATTTTCTTTCTGACACGGAACTATGTTATGACTAAAAATAACTACTGGTTATCTGAGAGGGAGATGAAAAGCCATACTGCCCACCTCAGATTTCACCAGAGGGGTGGGGAAGAGTTATCTCTGCATGCAGGTTTGAGTTGGCAGGAGGGAGGGAAGAAGATGAAAGTGGCTTTCTGCTTGTCCCTGTGGAGTGCCTTTCAACCTCCCATTTGACAGAAAGTCTCTGAAAGAATATACAAGGAACTGCTAGGAGTTTGCTCAAGTTGGGCCGGGTAACAGGGATGTGAGGGGAAACTGACTGCATACCCTCTTCTACGCTTTAAATGTCTAACAATGAGAATGCATTTTTTATTTTAAAATTTACATTCAAAATAAAGAAACTATAGCAGGCAGCCTCTGGGATAGCCCCCAATGATCCCTGCTTCCTGGCACTCATGTCCTTGTGTAATGCCCTCCCCTCTGACATGGGCTAGACTTACTGACTCTTTTAATGAACACAATATGGAAAACATGATGAATGTCACATCTGTGGGTCTGTCTGTCTTCCTCTCCCTTTGAAATTCCTACTCTTGAAGAAGCCAGCTTCTATGTCCAAAGACAGCCCTGCAGAGAGGCCTGAGTGATTGAACATGGAAATGAATCTTCTGAGTTCTGTCAACAGCCACACTACGGAATTTGAAGGTGGCTCTTCCCCATTCAAGTCTTGAAATGGCATTACACACAGCTCCTGTCCCAGCTCAATGGAGGTCTTGAACGAGAGGCCCCAGCTACGCTGCTCCTGGATTCCTGACCCACAGGATTGCAAAATAATAAATGTGTTATTTTCCACCACCACATTTTAGAGTCATTAATTCCACAGCAATAGGTAACTAAAACAAACAAATTGTGCTGATAAACATGTATAGCATGGTACCCACATTCACTTTTTGATTTGGAAAGTGGGCTTTTGAAGTTATTTCCCTACAAGCCCTGCTAACATAACTCAGCTTTGCTTTCTTTTACTTTAAATCTGAAAACAGCAGTGTTTTTTGCCAATATAAAATTATATTATACTCAGAAATATGCTTGTGACTTCCCCTCTATAGAGAGAGAAAGAGAGAGAGAGACTGAGGGGAGAAAGAGGGAGAAAGAGAGAAATAGTCCCTCCAAATTTCAAAACTTTAAGAAGTTTTGTCATATGACCTTTCAACTGTTACGATTCTCAGTGTACAGAAGTTTCAGAGGATGCCACGTGTGAGTTAACGATGTTACCGTGGGGGATAAAAAGGAAAGCTTAATTAATATTTTTAGTGGCAAAGGCATCACGTGGTTCAATCCATATGATGGTTTTGAATTTCTTATCCTCGCTAAATGAGTCAATTGAGTTGGTAACTGATTCACTTGAACAGATGTGTCGCAGTACTGCTCTAAGAAAGTGTTCTGATATGCCCTCCGGCCACGTACTATCACTGAAAAAGGCACTGTGCTTAATCTTAGATCCCTGCATTAAAAAAAGAAGCAGAGGACGCAGGTGAAGGAGGTGATTCCTCAGCTCCCCCTACTCTTCTGCGGAAGAAAAGAAAGCTGGAGTTGCTTGTCCACACTCAGGCTACTTTCTTTCCAGATGAATGAATTCAGGATACTTTTCAACAACAAATCTGCTTTAGAGATAGAAATTATATTGGGGGATGAAAATTTCACTCAGGTTATCATATAGAAATAGTGTTTAACTTTGCTGCAAATACTACTTTAGTCTTGAGCATACTCTGTAGCCTTTGTGGGAATATAACAAATGACAGCAACCGAAAGACCTCTCCTATGTTTGAAAACCAATCACAATGAACCTGTGTTTGCTAAATAAGATCTGTGACTTATGAAATATTCTGTTTATACAGATTGAATAAATATTCACACAATGGAATACAATGTAACTCTTTTCCCTGTGAAAGTTTACAGCTATTAAGAAGCAAAAATAGAATTTGAATATTATCATTTTGTACCCCTGAAAAATAAAGGATCCGGATGATGATCATGAGTGGCTGCTAACATCGCAAAAAAAGAAACAACCAGACATTCCATGCCTCCTATGGAAGTCCATGAAACAGTTATGAAAAGAGCAAAATCCAAGCTATGGGAAACTGCACAGTAGAAAATGTTTAGTAACTGTGTAGTAGAAAAGACCTGATTTTCTTCAACAGACAAATTGCAAAGAAAAACAGAGAGAGGAAAATCAAAAGATTAAAAGATGCTAAAGATTCAAATCACTCAGATATAAACATCTTGGAATCAAGTAGTGATGATAGTTGCACAACATTGTGATTATAATTAATGCCACTTAATTGTACATTTAAATGGTTTAAATTGCAAATTTTGTTATATATATATCCACAAAAAATTTGTTTTAAGATTCAAATCACCCAAAACAATTATTTGGATCCTATTGAATGCACTGTAAAAAACAAACAAACAAAAAACTAAACTGAACTAAACAATTGGGGAAATTTAAATATAGTCAGAGATATCCGGTACTACTAAGGAATGGTCACCTTTTTTTTAGATGTCATCATAATATTACAAAGGATTTTTTGTTGTGGTAGGAACATATGAAGTGAAATCTTTCCTCTTAGCAAAATTTTAAGTGTGCAATATAATATTGTTAACAATGGGCAAAATGTTATATAGCAGGTCTCTAGAACTTACCTTTATTTTAAAGAGGTCTCATCTTTTAGAAATGCATATTGAAATACGTCTGGATAAATGATATATGTTGGATCTAGGGTTTGTATCTTAATTACAACCTAATAAATTACCCACTTAGTATTTTATGGAGACTGGCAGAATATTCAAGACTCTTGAGTCAGAGACAAGGGACTTTATTACTCATGACACAACAAGTCGCCCAAACCTTAGCATATTTGTGTTAGTTTCACGTGCTCTCAGGTGCCACAGGGTAACAGAGATGGGTCTAGAGGAGGACTGCACATGCAGTGTTTTGCTTCACAGTAGAGTAGCACTGAGTTTTGGGAACCCACTAATTTTATAGCAAGCAGTAAGCAAAGCTGCTCTTTAACTGAGCTAGGGATAGAATGTGGGGGGTGGGATGGGAAAGAGAACTCATTTCTTAAGGTTACCAGTATATAATCAACCCTGAAAAATGGGCCCTGGTAAAAGAACTGTAATCTTGGCCCACCCAGAAAGATCTGTAGGAACAAAAGAGGCCAAGAAAAGAGTGTCTCTTCCAACAATATCATGGCATGGATTTGCTTCAAAAAACCACTAAGAGGAGAGGGTGTACATCAGTCAGTGGGCATACAGGTGAAACAATTTTGCCCATGAATCAATACTTGTTGAAGCTGGGTTATGAGTACATGAGGTTCACTATACTAGTTACTCTTCTTTTCTATATATTTGAAATTTTCCATAATAAAAGTTTTTAAAAATCTTATTACTAAAGAGTTATCATATATAATATGTGTGAATTCTAATATTTTGATAGAATATTCAAAATATATATATTCACTATTTAAAATTTATGGAATATTTTTTCCATCCATTAATACTAAGAATTTACTTCAAGCAAATGCAGTTACTCATGATGGGAAGTAATTTTATTACAGATATATGAAAGGTCTGTTTTATAAAGAGTTGTAGCCAATTTATTATATGTGTCCATCCTGTCCTTGGGGAAATTAATCTTTCTTCATGGAAATCAAAAGCAGAGTCTGGGTTCTTCAATATATTTGCTAAATAAGCATAAGATTTCATAAGCCATAAGAAGTAATCTCCCTGGAAAAGGTAATAGTTCACTTAACATGACTGGATGCCATTTTGAAAAAACCAGAATGCTTTTAGGCTGTGCATATTTGTTTTTTAAAAAAATACATTTCTAATATATTTCACCACTACTACTTTGGCTCATTCCCTAATAGGTAATTTTATTTTGCAAGCTAGTTAAAAAGTTTGACTGATTATTCAATTCAATTCAATTATTCTTTCTTTCATTCTGCTAAAAAGTTATACTCATCAAATAAAATATAAAAGCAAGGGTTTCAAACACCTTGTTACTATAAATTTTTTTTAATCACCTCTTGTCTTAGTCAGTTTGGGCTGCTACAACAAAATACCATAGATTGTGTAGCTTATAAACAAAAGAAACATATTTCTTACAGTTCTAGAGGCTGGAAATCCAAGATCCAGATTCCAGCACAGCCAACTTCTAGTGAGAGCCTTCTTCTAGGTTGTGGACTGCTGACTTCTCATTGTGTCCTCCTGTGGCAAAAAGCAAAGCCAGACCAAACTCTTGTGTCTCTTCTTAGAAAAGCACCAATCCCATCTAGGAGGGTACTATTTTCATGACCTGATCACCTCCCAGAGGGTTCACCCACTAATGCAATTACATTGGGGGTTAATTTCAACATTTGAACTTAGCAAAGGGATGCAAACATTTAGTCCATAATACCTTCATCAGCCCATTTGCTGTCAGTCCCCTCCCAACATTCCTCAGTTCTTTGATGTCTAATGAAGTATTCAGCAATTTTAGATGCCCTTCTGTATCTTTGGTGGGGTGGGGAGGGCAGGAAATAGCCAGATTTCTGTACTTTTTTTCCTCCCACAGTTGCATTCCTATATAGGAAACAGCAAATTTCACATCGAAGAGGATGAGGGAGTTCCAGAAAAGATGATAAACCAGCTGTTACAAGAACTTAAAAATCCTGTTTTTTAACTGTACTTCTTCTTAACCATCTCTGTCCTAAGAGCACGTCTTGGGAAGCACAAAAAGAAAAAGCACATGTCTCCCTTCTGATATTCAGCAACCACTGCAAAGCTGCACGGGAGCCCTCATCATGGATTCTGCCATCCCACCATTCTTACAAAGATGGTTCTTCATTAGGTACCTGAACATCACTATTGAAGCCACACCTGTGCTACTGATGTGTGGCCCTGGGGGATGTGGGCTACAAGGGGCCCAGGCATTTGTGTCAAGGGAGAGAGGCCTCCAAGCATAGCAAAATGTATAATGCATTCTGTTTAAAGTAAAAATTACCTGGGAAAACTCTCCTCCAAACAAATGCTCCAAAGTCCATCTATAACCAGACCAAAAGTACTCAAGAGTGAGCTCTGAAACAAGGAGGAGAACAAGAAGGAGAACAAGGGAGAAGATGCAACCCAAGTCTACTGGCTAGCTACTCACCAGCCATGGCAAGAACAGAGGTGGGATAATTACCTTTCCCACCATACTAGGCACCCATCTTTTAAGCTAATTCCAGCCACCTAAGGGAAAAAACAACACTGACTCACCCATACAGTTCACTGCTGACCAGCCTCTACCTTGGATCACAGAAAAAGAAGAAAAATTTTTATTGTATTCCGGGTGGAAGAGAAGGGACATTACAGAATATGCTTTGGATTTATTCTCTCTACTCACACTGCCAGGAAAGATGAATGCCACTGGGATAGCACCTGGCAGATGGTCACCCATCTTTGGCTCATGGCCCCTTCCCTTTTCCCACCACTTCCTCCTACTGAAATCATTCTGCAGTCTCCTGAATTAGGACTCTGAGTTTTGCCTTTCCCAGATAAGCAAACTCACCACAAAGAGTTTTGTCCACTTGTGAGAATCTCAATATTCAGAAGTCTCACTGACCCCACTCTATGGATGGATGTCCCTCCCTGTCCTGGGGACCAGGCTGAGACACGCCATCCTTTGTTCTACCTCTTGACTCTAAATTCCTTAGGACACCAGCCCACCCGTTCTAAATCCAGCCTACCTCCTTCCTGAGCACTTCCCATTAACTGTAGGATATCCATTCTTTCTTCTAAATTGGTCCATCTTCCTATCTTGGTTACCTCAAGCAGTCTCCCACTAACTGTCCCAATGTCCTGAGGAAATATCTCCAGGGAGACAGGATCAGAATCTCCTCTTCCGTCTAGAAAACAGGCCTCTACACACACACACACACACACACACACACACACGCACGCGCGCACGCGCGCATTAGGATGCAGAATCTATGAGCTATATTTATCATGTGGCTCTGAAATAGTCTTCCGTGTCTGCAAACCATTCTGCTGCTTCTCTCTACTTATCTGGGTCCTCAAACTGTTTTAAGCATTTCTAAGACTTTATTCCATACTGTTGTAGAGTTATTTGATGAATTCAACCAGACACACTATGCAGAACCTATGAGGCAAAGTTTCTGTGTATGTTGTACATCAGAAGCCCTTTTCTTCCCTAAGGTAGGTTGTGCCACCAGCTGCCTTGAATCAAACTAGCAATGCCCACTGTTCTCTGAACACTGCAAAGTGTTCTGTGGGGACTTGAAATTTCCATGCTTTCTCTATGGGCTAGGCAGATATCATGGTTAACTGTCAACGTGTTTTTTGACGTCATATGACTAATCCAACCAGTTCTATGAAGAAAGCACAGTATTTGCTGGAGTTATGTCAAATACAGTGATGTACTTTGCCTTAATAACGGAATAGAACTGCTGCAGTGTTTTTTTCACCTACATGACAGAAATTACAAGTGTTTACATAAAGCATTGGTACAGTTGATAAATGATCACTGAAAACAGTTCTGCTGATGTTTTAAAGACTCCAATTGTAGACTTCTCTTGAAAAAAGGCAACATTTTCTTTTCAGATACACATTTAGGTCCCCAGACACTGAATAAATAGAAATAACTTCATTCAAACATCAGAAAGCAATTTTGTCCATGTTAGGTTTTGTTGTTGTTTTTGTTTTTGTGTTTGTTTTTGTTTTAATAAATTATATGATGATCAGCTGGTTGGTTCAGGGTCTCATGAGACTGGAATTACTATGGTAGTCTAACAGGTTTAGAACCTTTTAACACTCGGCTTTTCTTAAAACTGCTGGTTCTTAGTATTTTATATTAACACCAATGGTTTGCCACTAAAACCACTCATTTAACTGAGCAAGAAAATAAAGGGTCACAACATAAGAATCAGAATGAATCTGCCAACATCTGATTGTTAGGCTGTACCTAAGAGATACAGCAGCCACTCCAAAGGACAAATCCTTAAAAGACTACTGCCTTTTTAGTCCTGGGAGCCTATGACAAAAGTCCTTATTTCTGGCCTGATGAATGTTCCCATGCCAGAGGCAAAAACTATCATTATTCACCAGCTTTTGTCTACATTCACCAGCACTTAAGCAAATGACATTCACAGAATACATTCTAAGCATTGTTTCCCTTGTGGAGAGTTTTCCAAAGTGAACGGTCTCATTGGGTTACTTCTTATGAGTCTTATTTCTGAAATATTTAATTCAAAATCAGAGCTATGTTTTAAAATTTAGGATAAGGAGGGA
Organism: Mustela lutreola; assembly: GCF_030435805.1. Classification (NCBI taxonomy): domain Eukaryota; kingdom Metazoa; phylum Chordata; class Mammalia; order Carnivora; family Mustelidae; genus Mustela; species Mustela lutreola. The sequence goes on along the minus strand of NC_081291.1, from coordinate 130,603,115 downwards.
TGCCTGGGTGGCTCAATCAGTTAAGATTCTGCCCCTTGATTTTGGCTCAGGTCATGATATCAACACTCTGTGCTGGGAATGGAGCCTGCTTGAGATTCTTCCTCTCTGACCCTACCCCCTGCTTGTGCATTCTCTCTCTCTCTCTCAAATAAATAAATATATAAAAATTTAAGATAAAGAATAACAATAAAATGTAAGAATTCTTGTGAAGAGTCAAATGCTTTTTATGAACATGAAAATCTTTTATTTAAAAATAGTAATTTGCTGTAATTAACTTGTTTTGGGATGGTGTGTCAATTTGGATGCTCTATGATGCAATTGCTGTACCTCTCTGTCCCCAAATGCTGACTCCTCTTGCTGAATTCAGATCACAGAGGGACTGAAGAAGGCCAGGAGCACTACCAGTAAATGATTTTAACCAAGGACAGCAAAACACACATCAGGTTTCATTTCTTGAAATTAGAAGACTTTCATTGTACACACAATGTTTTTAATAATACCTTAATGTCAAAGTTCAAGAACAAGATAATATAAAGTATGCTTAAACGTTTCCTGTTGTGGGGTGCCTGGGTGGCTCAGTGGGTTAAAGCCTCTGCCTTCAGCTCAGGTCATGATCCCAGGGTCCTCTCTGCTCAGCGGGGAGCCTGCTTCCCTTCCTCTCTCTCTGTCTGCCTCTCTGCATACTTGTGATCTCTGTCAAATAAGTAAATAAAATCCTTAAAAAAATGTTTCCTGTTGTTTCAAGAACTTTGTTTTTCCTTGTATACAATGGACGGAGTTGCCCTCATTAAACTGAAATGCTTGTATGAGATTTAATACTGCTGACCTCTCAAAAAAAAAAAAAAAAGTCGATTACACTCTCTAAGCTAAAAAAATATTTTAAAAATGTTTTTGACTCTGATTTATCTCTTTCTTGGGTAACCAATGATCGTGTCCCTGTTGTTCCAAGCTGTTCCAGTGACAGCAGTTTGGCCCTTATTTAGAATGGACAGGTAGAACAAGTAAAGTAACCATGAAAATTAGTGCAAAGTGCCTGCTGTCCAAGAGGTGGCAGATGGGGTAAGAGAGGGTCACGTGAATACAGGAACAATGCCTTCCCTGTTCACGCTCACATCCAGTCAGTGCTTCCTGACTGGAAGCCACAGCTCTTGGGGGAGACTGGAGACCACTAAGGACACTGCAGCCTAGGGCTGGAGAACACCTGTGCATAGCCCACGTGGCTCTGACAGACTCACCCAGCATATCTTAGTCAATTCTCAAAACTGAAAATAACTTTCCTTCCTTATTCCAAAAGTAATGCATGTTAGTCATGCAAAATGCAGAAATTTAAAATTAACCCCCATCCCCAAATGGGAGTTGGGAGAGAGTAGTCCTTAATGATCCCCCTCCCTCCCCAGCATGCTTCTCCACTCACCGCCCCCCGACTCCCACTTCTTGGTTAACATTTTGGTGTATATTCGAAGTTTACTCACTCCTCTCCCAATGACTCTAGGATCTTACTGTAAATATTCTTTCAATTTTCTTTACATATTATTATTTTTATTCATCTTTCATTTCTCACAGAACCTAACACAATCCTGCCTGAGTAGGTACTCAGTAAAAGGATAAATAAGTGAATGTCCAAACCTGCTCCTTTTTTTTCCCCCATATGCTACTGGAAATAAACAGTAACTCCTCCACCATTTCTGTTCCCATGTCCCTGCCAAAAGAATACCAGGTATTGGCATTTGTCAGAAACCATTGAGAAACCACAGTATTTAAAAACTCCCTCAGAAAATCTCTCCTTAAAAGGAGTACTTCACAAGTGGAGAAGCCCTTAATTTGGAGCTAGAAGGTCTGAGTTTGAATTCCAGCTGGTTCATTGTATTTCTCCTTTTACTTCTCTTATTTATTTAAAATATTTATTTATTTGTTTATTTGACAGACAGAGATCACAAGTAGGCAGAAAGGCAGGCAGACAGAGGGGAAGGGAAGCAGGCTCCCCGCTGAGGAGAGAACCCGATGCAGGGCTCAATCCCAGGACCCTGAGATCATGACCTGAGCCGAAGGCAGCGGCTTAACCCACTGAGCCACCCAGGCGCCCCTCCTTTTACTTCTTTTAAACCTCCATCTTCTAATCTGTGAAATGAAGACACTGACCTTTAGGATCCCCAACAGTTAACAGCCCATGATCTATGGATCACCTATTTGTGTTTTTATGCAAGCATACACACACATATATGTGTATATATAGGCTTTATATTTTAGTGAAGAAAGGGTCCAGAAACTAACCTTTGTGGTACTAGTATGATAGATTCTGGTTTACTTATTTTCTAAAAACTGAAAACCTTTTTTTAAAAATATCTTATTTATTTGAGAAAGATAGAGTGAATGAAAAAAAAAAAAACACGGGGTGGGGGAGGGAAGGGGCTGAGGGAGAGGCAGACTCCTGCTAAGCAGGGAGCCTGAAGTGGGGGCTCTGTCCTAGAGGAGCTCCGGGATCATGACCTGAGCCAAAGGCAGACACTTAATCAATTGAGCCATGCAGGTGTCCCTAAAAACTAAAAATCTTATAGGAAATTGAGGTGGTTGTGAGTTTTACCCCATGTTGGGGGTAGAGTTTACTCAAAACAACAAAACTACTTTCCATGGCTAAGTTGGGAAAACTGAAAGCATGACAACCAACAAAGGAAAACAGAACAATAAAAACATCTATGTGTGTGCCTTTTAGTAATTTTTAGTCCAATTCTCAGATGTATGTTGTAATTTCATCTGAGTCACCCTCTCTTGTTTCATGGCTTTACATTCTGTTGTGTCATTTCTGAAATACCTGCCTCCCCTCACCCCATTCCCAAGGTTACAAGCAGAGAATAGCTCTTCACCGATCTGTGAGTGATGAGCTGTTTGATAAAGGAACTTAACAACTGAAGCAAAGAAATCCTAATACCAAAACAGGTTGAGACAGGAAAATGATTAAATCATTGACTAAATGATCAGTGACTGGGTAAAAAGAGTAGGAACCACCACCGTGTACTCTTTCTGGCCCATCAAGCTTGGAGTCACTTTAAAACCCCACACTCATTAGTGGAGAGCATTTATGAAATGAGTTGTTTCCAACATGATCTGGGCTAGGCTGAGGTTCCTTTATGCCTTTGCCTCTTCATCTGCTTAAGTGGAAGGTTGATGAAGCATGCTTGGGCAGGGGTGTGGTGGGACTGGGGAGAACCACCCTGGGAAAACCCTGCTCCTGGAAGTTTATCTACTCAAGGGCACCAAGCCTTTGGAACGCACCACCTTCAGTGTCTGCTTTTTCCAAATGACCAGTCAGAACAGATTTGTCCATTCCCAATCTGACTGAAATGCAACCAAGTCTTATGCATTTCCTCTAGCTTGGGACAATTGGCTCCTCTGCTCATAGCACCTAGTGCCAGGCCTGGTCCAAAGTGTTGTCTTTGATTCCTGTCTAGGCCAGGTCTTGCTTATCCAGTTATCACTAATGTGGCCACCAAACAGGATGTGGATTTAACACCTGGGCCCTTCTGTTCCTGCGGTTCTAGCACTGGGGGGGCCAGTGCTGCTTCCAGTGGGGTAGGAAAGCAGTCTTCTGTCTTCTATCTTCAGCTAGAGGTGCTGCTGCTACTGCTGCTGCTCCTCCTCCTACTACTTCTTTTGTTTTTCAAATTTGAAATTTTAAAAAATAATTATTTATTTAGAGAGAGAGTGTGTGCCTACAGGGGAAGAAGGGACAGAGGGAGAAGGAGAGATAGACTCTCAAGCAGACTCTCCACTGAGCATGGAGCCCACTGTAGAACTTGATCTCATGACTCTGAGATCATGACCTGAGCCAAAAACAAGAGTTGGATGCTTAACTGACTGAGCCACCCAGGCACGCCTGAGTTTGAATTTTATGGTTAAAAAAAAAATTAGTGCACGAGGTCAGGTTGCTCAAGAAGGTATACAGTGAAAAACCGCTGCTCCAGTCCCACCTTCCAGCTACTGATCAGCCTCCCATAACAAGCAAACATGTACATATATTTTTTACCCCCTTTTTATGAAAGCATTAAAATACTGCACTTGGCTTTTTTTTTAATGTAATAGAATATTACACTGTTGCCAGCCATGCATGAGTGCCTGTTGCCCCAGACTCTTGCCAACAGTTTCATCAAAACTTCTGATCTTTGCTAATGCAATAGGTAAAAAATATCAGTAGAGTTTTCACTGGTAATATTTACCCTATAGGAAGTAGCAAAAATGTCTGCTTGAGGAACCTGTTCATTCTCTACATCCTGAAAAGGAGGAAAGGTGGATCCCAGTGTTCATTCATCAAGCCAGTCTGCCCACCAGCATCCATTGTTGCCTTACTCTTGATACTCTTCCTAGAGAGCTCTTTGCCTGTGCCCTCAGTCTAGTAGCAGCTGTAATCTACCTTATGCTTAAACCTGAAGGGCCAAGGGCTAGAACTGTGTCTAGAACCCCAACTGAGAGACCTGAATGGAGAGGGCCACCTAGCAAGAGCTATGATCTTCAACCAAGAACACAACAAGACCACTGTCTCCCAGCAGGGACGGGAACTGGCAGACTAAGCAAGCTGACCCTTTCTACCCTCCCTCCAATCTCCTGCCAGCACTCTCCATTGGCTGAATGTACCCAGAAACCTGAGTGGGAGGGAGACCACTGATTAGCCTCCTGATCACAAAGTAATGGGGAAGGATGGAAAATGGACCTAGGAAAACAAGAGAAGACACCCAGCATGCTCACAAAATGGTCAATCTCATGTTCCTTTGGAACCTGTACCTCAGATACTTTACTTCATCTCTGGAGTTTTTCAAGCTACTGAAAGATAAAGGTTTTCAGTCATGACTGTCCTTGCCTTAATCCATGTTAGATTTTTCTGGTAGATGGGCACTCAGCAGCATAGTAGCCATAATTAATTGCCTCTGGGTTACTTATATATTTTCTGAAGTTCATCATTCAGATCTTGGACTAGCACAATTAAAGTCATATAGAAGAAAAAGATCTGAATAAGGATGACACAATTACTATTATTCATTTGCAACAGGAAGACAGTGTTTCATGAAGATCTCCTTATTTCATGGGTTGGAAATGGCTCATGTGTGTGCTCTGAAGACCAAGCAGATGAGGCCAAATTATTGTTTTAACCCTAGATCTTGGTGCCTCATTATCTTAAGACAACAGTTAAAATGAAGCCCTATTGATATTAATTGATCAATTATACCTCATTCCCACTTGCTCAACTCTCTGTAAGAGGCCCAGTTTTTAACAGAGTCCTTATTTCTGGAAATTTGCTAGCATCCTTGGGAATCTCCCATGTATCCATGAGTCAGTAATGTCCATTGCTTTCCATTCTGGTGAGTTTGATTAGGATTGCAACCTCAGGGGCTGATAGTTCCATAAAAGTGATACCCAGCACTAAAATTACCCCTGCACCCATGGCTGTCCCCTGAATACTGGTGGAACAGAAACTCAACAATGCCTAGAGCTACCTCTAGTGTCACTGGTCTGGTGGAGTTGGAATTGAAGGGTTGTCTTTGAGGTGAGAGGTCCAAATGTCGGTCTTACAAAGTGAGAAGGAGAATTCTCCCTGTGGATGATGCTCAGAAGCGGAGTATAGGACCCCAATGATCTAAAACCTCCCCCCTCTCTGAAGCTCTGTTACTGGGTCTGACTTCCCTGACCAGGCCCCCTCTTCTCTTCTAAGGTGCTCCTATTGCGCTCATGCCCCACATTATTCCTTCCAAAATTCTGGCTCCTGGAAGGACCCTGCCATCACCCATGTTGTATATGCTTTCCTAGAGTTCAATGTCTTTTTCTTGCAAAGAGGTCTGCCCTCGATGCAGATGAGTGGATGCAAACAGATTCATAATGAGAGATGTCCTCTAGGTCCTCCCCACAAAAATACATGGGCTCTCTTTCACAATCTGACTGCACACATAGCACAAAGGCAGTAGTTCTTATGGGATGGAATAGAGAACATAGTACCCAACTGTCACTGTGTTATCTCTCATTCTCAAACCATTCCTAAGTGACAGTCTCCAGAGAGTCAAGCCAAACTGACAACTAAATAACTAATTCACTATTCCCTACAGTAGTACCCCAATTAATAAATGTAGAAGGAATGATGGAAATAGAAAATATCTGTTTGGCAAACGTAATAGTAATAATTATTTCAGGCAGAGATAATTAATAGACCCTAAAATAAGCAGGCAAAAGTATGATGAAAAGCAAAATATTTATATACTTTCAAAGTATCACCTCACTCAGGACCCCTGGGTGGTTCAGTCAGTGAAGTGTCTGCCTTTGGCTCAGGTCATGATCTCAGGGTCCTGACCTACATCCGGCTCCTTGTCAGCGGGCAGCCTGTTTCTTCCTTTGCCTGCCACTCCCATTACTTGTGTGCTCGATCTCTCTCTCTCTCTGGCAAATAGATAAATAAAATCTTTTTTAAAAATAACAACAGCAGGGGCACCTGGTGACTCAGTGGGTTAAAGCCTCTGCCTTCGGCTCAGGTCATGATCCCAGGCTTCTGGGATGGAGCCCCACGTCAGGCTCTCTGCTTGGCGGGGAGCCTGCTTCCCGTCCCCTCTCTCTGCCTGCTTCTCTGCCTACTTGTGATCTGTCTGTCAAATAAATAAATAAAATCTTTTAAAAAATAAAAAAAATAAAAATAACACAACAAAGTATCACCTCATTAAATGCTTATTAATTTCAAAAGGAAGACTATAACTTTTCAGTAGTGAAATGAAAGCTGGCAGATATCACCTTAACTAATGAGCATCACCAGTGATGGGAACACATCAACTACATTCATCCTGATAGGATGCCTTGAGAGGCACAATGTCACTTCTGTGACATTCTTGCTCAAAATGTGTAACCTGAATGTAATCATGCGGAAATAATCAGACAAACCCAAACTGAGCAAGATTCTAACTGACCAGTTCTCTTCAAAGATTCAAAGTCATGAAAGACAAAGAAAAACTGAAGTGGGTTTTTTTTTTTTTTTTTTTTTTTTTTTTTAAAGATTAAAGACTAATGAACCATGAAAGCTAAATGCAGTGCAGGATCTTGGACTGGATCCTGAGCAGAAAAAAGATACATTAGTAGGACATGACAAAATCTGAATAAGGTCTGTGGATTACTGGGTAGTAGTCTGTCAAATTAATTTCCTGCTTTGAAATGGTACTGTGGGAAAAAAAAAAAAGAAAGAAAATGGTACTGTGGTTACATAAAATATTGACATTTGTAAGTTGGATGAAGAGCATATGGTAATTCTTCATATTCTTTTTTGGTAACTTTTTCATAAGTCTGAAAGTATTTCAAAATGGTTAGTTAAAAAAAGTTTTAAATACATTTAAAAAACTATGGCTGAGCAAAATTTACTTATTACAATATTGGTTTTTGGACAAAATAAAAATATACATATTAATTAAAAGAAATAACTTCACTCTTGAATTTAAGACTAGACAAACAACCTTCTCCTTTGATTAGTCAGGTGTGAAGTTATTCAGGCATTTCTTAAAAGCATGCTCTAAGCTTTTAGCAAGTCATCAAAAGACATTATTACCAAAACTTGAATATCAGAATAGCAATTGTATGTGAAAATTTTTAGGTGACTCGGGTCTGTCCTTCTAACGATATGAATAGACCTTTGCTGGGAAGTGTTTTATTATGACAATAGAATTCTAAATAAACTGACCTTTAGATCAGCAATTCCTCGGTGGAAACTGGATAGAAGAGGAAAATTTTCCAGTTGGCAGATAAAAAAATCAAGAACGCTCCCCCGCAAATCCCTTCCCTTAAACATATAGCTTAGGAAAGTAACCCAGTACTCCTTTGCTCTTTGCCTTACCACTTCAAATGCAGTGAGCTCTTTTGTGGGGCAGGGGAGAAGCTGCATAACTTAGAAGCAGCCTGTAGAAAGAAAGATAACAATAACTGGAGCCAGGGGAAGCAAAATATCTTACATGTCACATAGGAATAGAAAATGTTATATCTTCATAATTGCTTACATAGATATACAAGGAAAAATAATTGAATAGTTTGTAGCTTTAATTCGGGGGTGGACACATAATTACCACAGCCTCCACCAAGTTATTTAGATAACTACCCAAAAGTTAAAATATCCAATCTATAAGATTTACTTGGTCTATTGTACTTTTTATTTCAGAGAAATCAGCATTATTGAACTGCTAGTCAAGCACAAGAGTTGTCAGAAAATTATCTGAGGCCAACATAAGGAAGGAAAAGGTTAGGATTTTTCTCACAATGTCCAGGCTCTCCTGGTCTAGAAGCCCTGGTTTTCTTGGCCTGCCTCACTTCCATTCCATGAATTCTGTGCCAGGTGGACCTCTGTTCTTCATGGCCAATCCTCTCCTCTCTTCCCGTCTTCACAGATGTTGGGTTTGCACAAAAAACAAGTTTTAAGTATATTAATAACCTCTGGGGTTTAGCTGCCTTTTCATGTCAAAACGGCTTCAATCTGAGGCATTTAGCTTTACCAAGCCCTGTATTTCCTCTCAGATTGCTGGGTTGAAGATAGGTTGAGAGGATAGATTCTCACATGTCTCTTCTCAGATGAGACTACACTCACAGGAAACCAGGCAAAATGGCTGATAGATTTCTCTCTTCTTGCATGGGAAAGTGCCTCCTTAACCTGGACTAGGGGAGCTTCTTATTAAACTGATTTCCTTTTAACTATCAAGAGGACTATAGAGATAATAGAAGCCTTGGGATATAATGAAGAGTCCCCCACATAATTTTGTGTGCCTTATAAGAATATTCTTATTTATTAAAGCTCCAGAGAATAACCTGTCAGTCTCATCATTTGTCACCTACTCCATTGACATCTATTTGCTCTGAACCAGACACTGGACTAGACATTGAGTGTTTCAGTTTGGTAGAAAGAAAAACAACAAATTATAATGTAAATTTGTATACCATAGCAGTGAGTCCACAAAATGTTATAAGGGTCAGAGAAAGACACAATTGAGTCTGCTGAAGAAAGAATTCAGGGATGGTTTCACTGTGAAGGTGGTGTGTTAACTGGCCCTTGAAGGAGATGGTAAATGGGAAGGGGAAAGAAATGGGAAACATGTGAGTATGAAAGTGCACATGGCAGGATGGGGGAGTAGGAGGAGAAATGTAATCTTGGTAAGAGCAGAAAAATGTTTACCTTTCTTACCCAGAAGGCTGACCTATAGCCAGCACAGTTTTGATAAGAATCAAATACATGTTGGTTGCTACGTTCTTAACGGGTCTCATGACTGCCTGTAAATCATACCGATAGCCAAAACGAAACTGAATGACAAGTACCAGAGAAATCTTGCAAAAGTAGTTTCATGAATAGAAGTTCAAAGAAGACATTTATGATCTAATTTTCTTGCATGTTCTCTCCCCCCTTGAGCGCGAAACATGTAACCATCAGCTCCATACAGCAAAAGTGCAGCCCTTTCTGCCCATGAGTCTTGTCTCCTTGCGGTTTAACTAAATTTACTAAGTTGTACCCTAAAACGTCTCAAGATTTCTTTCCTGGTCATTGTACCACCACCCCACAACTGTCTCACAGTATCAAAGATGAAGGAGGAAAGGTAGACATGTACTACGTGATTCTAAGGAAGAAGGTGATGCTTGGATGTGGTCAACTAGCACACAGCAGAAGATGGAAAGCTAAAGTGTTCATTTCCTGATTCCCTTACAGTTAGAGTTCTGGTTCTAATCCGATGCACTGGCAGGGTATCAGGACCAAAGTAATGGGGAGGCCATCTTCCTGGTGCTCCTGGCAAGCAAGTCATGGAGACACAGGGTTTTTCCACATTTTTGCTCCAGTGTGCATTCTTCAGTGTGGGAGTTAAGAGGCAGTTGTGATAGTGTGGGCAACAGCTTCTGATTCTGGCTTCCTAGTGGTTGGGTCACAGTTATCCTAGGAGTTTCTTGAACTTAGTGTTCCTAATTCTAGATTTCTGTCTCCCCAAGGGTAGAGATTTCCCTCACTGGTCTATGCTGCAGGGTTCTGGCAGTCATTCAGGCAGCCTCAGACTTGAATCTGCAATCTTTCAAGAATTTTGGAAACATCTAATTATGCTAATTAAGTTCCTTTCTTATTAAAATACCTAGATTAGTTCATCTTTTACACACTGAACCCTGATTAATAGGGTAAAGGAAATCGTGAGTAACTGTTATTGGAATGAGATTGGTACTGCTAACATTTGTCCTTGAAATGACAAAAAAAAATTACCATTTCAGTTAAAAAGACAAAGTGATTCTTACTTTATTTTTTTTATATATTTTTAAGATTTTTATTTATTTGAGAGAGAGAGGATGGATGTTGGGAAGAGCAGAGGGGGAGGGAAAGGGACAAGCCGACTCTATGTTGAGGGCTTAGACTGATGGGGGGCTCAATCTTATGACCCTGAGATCATGAATGGAGCCAAAACCCAGATTCAGACCCTTAATCAACTGAGCCACCCAGGTGCCTCAACAAAGTGATTTTTAAATATTAAACATAAAAATATACATTTTTTTAAAATAGTGGATATATATATATATATATATAGCACTTTTTCAAGACAAAATATCTGTGCTTGTTTTTCAAGAATACATGCTCAATGTCTTACTTATGCCATTTTTAATTTATGCTAGAAGTCTACAGAACCAACTTATTTTAAATATTACATCGGGGTGCCTTAGTGGCTCAGCAGGATGAGCATCTGCCTTCAGCTCAGGTCATGATCCCAGGGTTCTGGGATTGAGTCCCCACATTGGGCTCCCTGCTCCATGGGGAATCTGCTTCTCCTTCTGCCTCTGGTGCTCTCTCTACTTGTGTTCTCTCTCTTACTTAGTCTCTGTGTCAAATAAATAAATAAAATCTTTAAAAAAAATATTAAATTTGAGAGGCAGGGCGGGGGGTCATTGGGGAAAGGGAGGAAAAAATGAAATAAGATGGGACAGGGGAGGGAGACAAACCATAAGAGACTCTTAATCTCAGAAAACAAACTGAGGGTTGCCTGAGGGGAGGAGGATGGTAGGGATAGGGTGGCTGGGTGATGGATGCTGGAGAGGGTCTGTGCTATGGTGAGTGCTGTGAATTGTGTAAGACTGATGAATCACAGAAATGTGCCCCTGAAACAAATAATACATGTTAAAAAAATAATAATTTGGCTATTGGAAATAATGCTGCAATAAACATAGGGGAGCATATAGCTTTTCAAAAAAAATAAATATTAAGTCAATTTTTAAATAAATTGGGGCTCACTGTATTTTGTTTTATATTACATATATTTATATTAAATTTATTTTCTTTGTAATAACAACTTTAAGTCACTGACATTAACTACATATTTTTAAATGCTCTTATAAAAACCATGCCCTCAAAAGGCCTGTTCATTTATTTTGCGATACTTCTCTATAATTTCTTCCCTTTTGATTTAGTCATACATATATGTTTAACATATACAATGGACCCAAAGAAAGTGCTATTTAAAACAAAAATCTGAATGTACCAGTTTCCAGTTTACTTAAGTCTGATCAATGAGAATACTACTATATACTATTCCCTTCCAATTACTGTGATGGTAGAACCCAAGAAACTGAATTTTTCAAACCCCCATCTATTCATCAGTCCTCCCGCGACAGGATGCAAAGTGGAGAGCCTTTTGTTTAATAGAGCATGGTAATGAGTCTTTTAATCTATCTGCCCAAAGGAATCCAGTAAAGAGGGAAGAACTCAATTCCTCTATTCTATGAATCAAGAGAAATCTAACTTTCAGAGGGAGCCCTAGGGAGAAGTGACAGACTTTAGCGGCAAAGAAAAGTTTTGCTTTGGCAAAAGAAAAAAAGAGGCAATGCTCCTCCTTTGGGAAAGAAAGAACAGTCGAATGACAGGCGTGAGATTGTAAATTCAAAAGGAAATCAGAGCAAGAAATGCCTAGGAGAAACTCCCAACTACCACTAAATATATACATGGAGTGCTGGGGAGAGTGTTTGAGCTGTAAATTTGGCTTAAATGTGTGAACATTGGCTATCATGAACGCTGTACCAATGGGTTAGCCATAGGGTGGCGGAGTGGAAGACCGCTGGAGTGAAGCAGAGAGGGTAGAGTTGAGGCAAAGGATCAGGAGGCTCTAGCAACAATAGTCTAGGTTAGCAATGCTGAAGACCTGAGAAAGAAATGGCAGTAGGAATGATGAGGGAGGAAAGAATTCCAAACATCTCAGCTGCAGAATCAATTGAATCGGTAACCGATTAGCAAAGCATGGTTGGGATACCTCCAAGGTTCCTAATATGAGTAATTGCGTCAACAGTGATAAAACGATCAGAGATTTAAAATACAGCCAAAGGGGCAGGTTTTGTGAGAGAAATAGTGACTTTTCATTGGCTATTCAGTGGAAATATCCAGAAGACAGCTAGAAATAAACATTCATGCAGTATATTTTTAAATTACGTTGTAAGCCTGAGAATCTCTAAAATAATAATCGCTGGAGTAGTAAGAGTAATTCACCAGACTTTAAGTAGCCTGCAGGCTTCTTCACTCCCAACTGCTTCGACTCCTTCTCCCATTTATCTTACTAGTTGCTTGTACTTCCCTAGGTTCCGACTCTCGGATTCTAAAGGTGACTTTTGAGAAACAAGGTAGAAAATGGGGAATGGAGAATCCAAACTTTAAGACGAGCCGTCCTACCCCGTACTTCGTATGGAAAAGAAAATTGGTTTAGGTCCCGGCTCCGCCAGTCTACCAACTGTGGGGACTTCGATAAATCAGTTCAAAACTCTGCCCCTCAGAGGTCTTCCCTCTCTTAAGTGGGTTTAAAAGAATTGACACACGGGTCAAGTTCCGGTGGGTCAGAATTCGTTGACAAGATAGGAATTGCCACAGAGACGTCCGGAATTCCGTAGATCGTAGCAAAACTCACTGTGAAGAGCCCCACCCCGACCCTGAGGGGGGTGGGGCCCGGGAATCTGTATCTTACTAACTTCCCAGGTGATTCAGATGCTCTGTCGGGTTTGAGAACCGAGGACTCTTTCCAGCCCTCCTGTTCTCTGAACCACTTCTCAGTTTCCTTCTGGTCCCAGAGATTTCCAGTTCCCGCAACAAAAGGAGTGAAGAGGAAAAAGGAGGAGCCAACAAGGCCCGCCGGGCCCGCGGGGCCGCCGGGGTCCCGGGTTCTCGCCCGCCTTCCCCTTCTCTGGGCGCCGGGCGCCAGCAGCCGACAGCCAGCCGCCGGATTACATAACGGGCCCACGCGCGCTCTCGCGAGGTTTCCAACGCCCCCCCCCCGCCCCCCTCGCTCCACGTCAGAGGGAACCGGGCGGAGCGGCCAACATGGCGGAACGCAGGCGACACAAGAAGCGGATCCAGGTAGTAAAGGCGAGCCCTGGGGTAGGGGGCTTCAGCGCGCTCGGCAGTAGAAGAAGCGAGGGAAGCCCCTGGAAGGGCGAGCGAAACCGAGGGCGAGATGAGCTGGGGCTCTGCCGCGAGGTCTCCGGGTGCGGGCTGCGTCGTTGTGAGGGGCCTGAGGGGGGGCGGTGTTGGCGACCGTGGAGAGCTAGGCGGACGTGGTGGGGCAGCGGCGGAAGGCAAGAGGAGCCGCTCTCGGAATCGGCCGCGGAGGCGCGGCTGCCAGAGGAGGCTTTCAGTGACTGCTCCGGCCCAGTCCTGCGGGGGGAGGTCAGCCTCCTCCCGAGCTCAGACATAGACCTCCCCGGGCTCCTCCCCTCCTTTTTCTGCCTCATCCTCTCGCCTTAGTTATCCCGAAATTAAGGCCGTAGTAATTAGGGTAGAAGGAGGTGGAGGACTGATTGACCTAAAGCAGCCGGTTCTTTGTGCGCAAATAGGAGACGAGTGATCGGGGTTCGGTCAGCTGCCTGGGGGCCCAGGCGACGGTCTGCCTATCCAGATGTTCAGTTGCGTATACCCCTTCTTTCTTCTCAATGTTACTAACTTCATAGTCCATTTGAAGCCTTCCGGCTCTCTTTCGGGCGACACAGTGTAAATAAATACAACCTTGTTGGTACTGCAGCGACCTGGTCGCGCCCAGAAACCTTTCACATGCCAGTGTGTTAGCCTCATAACCTACATAACATCCCTCGCTTGTTCCACATGCATGTCATTGGTGCATTTCTTCCCTGCAGTCTATCCCCCTGTTGTTCTTGCTTTTTGCCAAGAGGATTAAATACGTGGGACATCTTACACTCAGGATGTTTTTTTATTAGTTGTCTCATCAGCTTATTTGCCTAGAACCCTTCATATGTTATCATAAATTGATGAAATGTTGTGACTTTTTGCTATACTAATCTCAAATTGTTACACTTAATGTCTTTCTGTTTCTTAGGATTTCATTGCTGAGAATGACTTTTTCTATTTAAAGTTTTATTCCACATTAAAAAAAATAACAAAAAACTTTGTTTTTTTGCCTATACTGCAGGTGATTTGAGCCATGCATGTTAAAGTTCTCTGGAAAACTATGAATTACTAGAAAAAAAAGACGCCAGTGATCAGTAAATTTGGAATTTTGGAATAGAGCAGAAGTAAGAAAGTAGTTCCGAACAGAGTACAGAAGAGAATCAAAAAGAGACAAGACCCCCAAGTTCCAACAGGTCATCAAACCAGGGCTTGAGGTTATTATGGAAGAAGTTTCTAATTGTGCTATTCCTAGTTTCAGAATTTAGGGTTATTGGTTGGGTGTGAATATGTAATACTTTGGTTAAAATTTATATTGAAGTTGTTGGCCGGATTTGTAATTACTTAAATTTACACGTATAGTACATGTTATGCCCTTTAATACACATTATTTGTACATTTCAGCTTTACTTTATCATTGTTGTAAAGGTGATCCTTACTCACTTTTGAATAGCTGCTCTTTTTTCAGTTTTGATCCCCCCTCTTTTTTTCAGTTTTGATCTTATATTCAAAGGTAAGGTAGATTAGGAAGCTGTGTAGTAGTGGCAGTGGCAGGGAGCTAAAACTTGGGCCAAACTGTGCCTGTTTGTACCCTAGTTTCACTAATTATTAGTTGTGTAATTTTGGGCAAGTTGCTTAACTTTTTACCTCAATTTACAAATCATAAGAAAGGATATGTACCTCAAAAAAAGTTGTAGAGTTGTTATGAAAAATAGGTGAGTCAGTGATTTGTTATTAAAAGTTGTAGAAGTTAGTAAAAGAGGGGTTGGCATATAATTCATTCCTTTTCACTTCTTTAAAAGGAGGAAGGATTTAAGATAGTTTGTTTTATTTCTTTTTTAACCACTCTGATATGCTGAAGAAAGATTAACAGCTATCTATTCAGTAAATAAACCATTAAGTTGTGATTCCATAAAATATAGCTATTTACTCAATATTATTTATTTGAGGATCAGATAAATATGTGAGGATTTGATTGTTAAAAATCAGCTTCACATATTGCTAAATTAAAATATATAACATTTATTTTACCCATCCTCAAAGTTTATATATAGCTGTACTAGAATGTTGTGGATATCTTGGGAGTGCTACTTGGAGTACTACTATGCAGTGTTAATAAAGTAATATAAATATAAAGTATCTTATAACATCCTTGGGTTTCTCTCCACCCATCCCACCCCAAATCAGAAACTATAATATTGGCATCACTTTAGACAAAAAGATCAAATGTAATGACAAAGTTCAGAGTTTAAGTTACAGAAGAGATTCTCTTGTAGGACTTTTGGGCAAAAAGGTCTGTAATATCAACTGAATTTCCTGTTGTTTGTTACTTGATGTTTCATGTTTAGAAAAAATTTTTATGTTTAAAGATTCAAGTGACCTTGAATTGTAATTGGTACATTGGGGGAAATGACTGATACAATTTCAGGGTTTGGAAAAGTAGCTAATTCATTTGCTTTTTCTAGTGTTGCATAATTTCAGATTCTGATATCCCATCAAAGTTGGAAGGAAGAGAACTATTTTGTCACATTTTATTCTTGGATTCACTTCACTGATCACTGAAAACTGGAAGTGAGCTACATGTTTGTTAATGTTATAATAGGAAATTTTAATGATTGAGGTTCTCAAATGAGAATGATGTCAATCCAAATTAATGGACCATTTGAAAATAATTTTAAGATTTAAGAAATGAATTATGTAGGTTTTTAAGAATATACAGTAGGTGCTTTTTGGTTAACAAAGTGCTTACTCGTTTGGAATCGGGGCGTCATGAAATTTTAGAGTTGAGAAGGATTTTCAGATAATAGAATGTGTTTGGGATCCTTTGCACACATGCAGGGTTTGTTGTTGTTGTTTTGGTTGGTTTTTTTTTTTTTTTTTTTTTTTGCACACATGCAGTTCTTATGTAAAAGCAGGATGATGGGCCCAAGGCCCTATCACCTCAGTACCCCACTACCATCATCCCATACCTTATGGTCCTTTAAACTCTTTTTAGGACCGACATCTACAAGTTTACTAGGTATAAAATTTATAGATCTAGTATATCACCATCATTTTATAAATAAACTGAGGTTCAGTGAGGTTATATGATTTGACCCAGTGTCACTCATCAAAGTAATAAACCCAAATTTAGACCAAGTCTTCTAATTCCCAGTTGAGTGTTCTTTACACCTCCCCAGTGATGTGATAAATTGTTCTGAAATACTTTAATCCTAAAATTTTTATATTAACTTGTATAACATAAAGATTTAACATAATTTGTCCCTGCTAAAGAGAGAAACATCCCATTTCGTGTACTGCTTATGTGTATTCAGTTGAGTATTGGGACATTTAAATGGCTACTGATTCTTAGAACTTTTATAATCTTCATCTCAGTTAATTTTATTGCACTCCTCTGTCTTCCTGGCAGTAAAACCCTGACATATCATGGGCCTATATGCTTAATTTCAGAATAGGGAAGGAAAGAGAAAGTTTATGACTATACAAACTGTCTGAGAACTTCTGAAGAAAATAGAAGGAACCCGGGAAGCCAGTACTAAGTCTGAAAACTTCCCCGGAGTCTTAATGGAGTGTTTGCAATAGGAGTGAACAGTGATGTATTTACAGAAGGGCACTGTCATAGTCAAGATACAGAGACTCTTGAAAAGCTTTATTAGTAATATGCTGTGTGACTTTAAGCAAATGGTTTATCTAAGGTCCCCCCGCCGCATGTATTAATGATTTGTGAACTAATCTTTTTCTTTTTTGCTTACTTCACTCAACAAATCAAGCAAGCTTATTTCTACTGAATATAGTAATTTTAAAAATTCTGTAAGATTGAAGACTGGTGTATTGACCCTTGATCTAATATTTTTTCCTGAAGAGGTTATCATAGGTACTGGCTAAAACAATTTATGGTTTAAAATGGTAATCCTTATTTCATTATTGTATTTGCATCTTGATCTATTCTAAAGTAAAAAGAGTATTTGTTAAGTAACTTAAAAAGGGCGCCTGGGTGGCTCAGTGGGTTGGGCCTCTGCCTTCCGCTCGGGTCTTGATCTCAGGGTCCTGGGATCGAGTCCCGCGACGGGCTCTCTGCTCAGCAGGGAGCCTGCTTCCTCCTCTCTCTCTCTCTGCCTTCCTCTCTGCCTACTTGTGATCTCTCTCTCTGTCAAATAAATAAATAAGTAAATTTAAAAAAAAAAAAAGAGTGTTCTAACCGAACTTTCAACTTAAATAATTTTGGATTGTAAGTTGTGACAGCCAGCTTTTGGTATTTGGGTGCAAAGATAGCAGTCTAGCCTAAAAACCTATTGGCTCTTTCTTTGCTTTCTCTTTCTAAGACATTTGAGCTCACTCACTGAACTATGAAGTTCTTTCCATTTGAGGGTTGATGAGCTGGCTTCTCTTTCTTAGTGGTTGGTACTGTTCCCAAAAGGCCTTCACTTTTTGTTAGAAGGTTTCTAGGAAAGTTAAGAAAATATTCTGAAGATTTGTTCACATCAAAAGGGAACAAAGAAGGGAAGTACTATAGTCTAAAGTATAAACAGGAAGAGGATAAGACTGTTTTATATACTCATTGGCTGCAGCAGGGAGCAGTGAAAGTGAAGACTCCATGGCAAGATCTTCTATCTAACCAGCTTTTATAGCAATCTTTCTTTCTGTCTTCAAAGCCCCAACAGATGGCACAAATTCTATACTTTTCACCTAAAGGCATTCTACAATGTGTATTAACTTATATGTGGTATAATGAACTTTTCATAATTCACAAAAGAAAATAGAAACTCACTAAGGATTTGAATTTGAAGAAGGAATAAAGAAGGTTATCAGTTCTTTTACACCAATTATCTTGATAGAGGTCACTACTTTTCTGGTCATTTTCAAAGGAAGTTACAGATACTTTTAAAAAGTATCAATGGATAAGTAACTGTGTCTACTTAGGAAAGATTTTTCAAGTCCATGTTTTCTGGGTCCCCTCTATTCATTGTTACTTAGTAGTACCTTTGCCAAGGAGGGGAAAGGAATAAAAATACATTACTTGCATCTATCTTGCGGTTGTTGGAACAGTTCTGTAAACTGGAAGTTAATTGTTAAAATGAGGTGTAAAAGTGTTGTGGATTCATGTAGTATCAGATGCCCTACTGTAAAATAGTAGAATGGACTTTTTGCATTTCTTGTGTATCCTTATATCGGATTTTACATGTGATCCCTCTGTCAAAAATCATTAGATTAGTACATTTATACCTCTGTTTAGTAAATGGTTTGAGTGCTAGTATAAGTTTGTCACATCTAAAGTTGATGTACTTAGAAAATAGGTATATGTTTCCAGAATATAACAGTTGCTATTTTAGATGGTTGTAACAGAGTGTAGATATTATGCCTTACAAATTTTTATTAACCTAAACACCCAAAGGTGTTCTAAAGTATACACTCAGTAAGTATGTATTTGAACAAATAATGGTCATTTTCAATCAAGTATATTCCAGTAACAACTTATCAGTTAAGTACATAAAACTTTAAGTGACAACAGATGTATCAGTTGAGAAGAAAATTGAGCATATGTTGGTATGCTTATAAAGTAGAATTGGTTTCCATAAACTAATTTATAATATTGCATTATTTTAAACTATTTATTGTATTACGTATTACTTTTTTGGCAGCACCACAAATATATAGGATATTATTTACTAATAGATGAGCCTCCTAGAAATCTGTTGTATTATACAAGCATAATTAAATACTATCATTTCACATATACTAATACATATTAATATATTTTAGTGTGATTTCAAAAATTGAAATACAGACTTTCACCTTTTTAGTTTATCCAAAAGTATATTTTGTGGCTAAGTCCCAAATCATGAACCTTGTAGCTGTTAGTGAACTTGGAGCATTAAATTTTGTTAATTAATTTTGTTAATAGTGTTAAATTTAAATTTGTAGTTTTTTAAGATTTTATTTTTCTATGATACATATTTTTATATAAAACAAAAGGCTTTTTATTTACACAGTTATTTGTTTTTTTACTCTAGTCTTGTTTTGGATTGACTGGTTTGAGCTTTTAATTTTTATTGCCACATATAGCCCACAGATGGCTTACTAACAGAATGTAAGAATCATGAACTATTAATTGGGCAGTTGGAAGTAGGGGAGTTGGAAAATGCAGAGGAAGAAATAGGAGAAGTAGCTACCAAGCCAAATCACAGGCTTTCACTTCATCCAACAAATTACTCCTTTTCTAGATAAAATCGAAGCTGGAAGCTTTGTTTGTTAATTGTTACCTCATTTTCATCAAACATAACTGAATTCAGACTTATATAAATTTTGCGTGATAACTGACATAAAGACAGATGATTTGGGTAGATTATTTTTTCTGTTTTGTGTTGTTAGAATGTCTTGTCTAAAACATAACTGTCAGGGGTGTCTGGGTGGCTCAGTCGTTAAGCGTCTGCCTTCGACTCAGGTCATGATCCCAGGTCCTGGGATTGAGCCCCACGTCAGGCTCCCTGTCCAGCAGATAGCTTACTTCTCCCTCTCCCACTTTCCCCTGCTTGTGTTCCCTCTCTAGCTGTCTCTCTCTGTGTCAAATGAATAAATAAAATCTTTAAAAAAAATAAAACATAACTGTCTTTAGTAGCATTAATTGTTTTGAGCATCCTAGATTCTCAGCAGATAATTCTTTACTAATATTTGGCACTTCATTTAGTTAAGAAACAAACCTTCCTGAAATCATTCACATTTAGATTATGCATTGCTGGAAATAGTGCTTGAGTGTATATCATGCTTAAACATGAAATTAAAGACAGTACTTTTGTTCCAGTAGCTTATAGCAGTAAGACAACTTATAGAAGTTTATATATAAGATGTATACAAATGTAGACTGCCTTCATTTTCTTCAGTATATGGGTGGTAAGAATACACAGGAGGAATTGTCAAATTAAAGGTTCAGAATGTAAGGAAATAAAAAGAAGGGAATGATAAACAATGAAGAAAGTAATAGAAAATTTGGAGAAATGAAGAGAGAGAATAGGGAAGGATTTAAGCAGCCTTTCCAAACTTCTGGGTACTTCCATTAATGAGTTAAATTAGATGATAATTTATCTGTTTATTGCATTTTAATTTTTGCTTCCCCCCTAGTAGGGAAGAAAAGAAAGACAAGGTGAAAAAAGAGTCTGAAATAGTCTTATGGCTCCTACATTGAGACAGATCTCTGATTAATCTGAGAATTCCTCCTGTAGTCTTTTGTCCATTGTTCAGGGTTCATAGCTTTGACTATTATTTAACATTTATTTATGGCACCTGTTTCTACTTACTTTGACATTTGGGCACTCACTTTTGGCAATCTGTTAATCTTTTAAATTATTGCTTCATGAGTTACAAAGAGATCGGTCAAGAGAGAAGATGGGTTAGTACAAAGTAGTTACCATACTGGAAAAACAACTCAAAAGAAATAAATGGGGGCGCCTGGGTGGCTCAGTGGATTAAGCCGCTGCCTTCGGCTCAGGTCATGATCTCAGTGTCCTGGGATCGAGCCCCGCATCGGGCTCTTTGCTCAGCGGGAGCCTGCTTCCTCCTCTCTCTCTGCCTGACTCTCCACCTACTTGTGATCTTTCTCTCTGTCAAATAAATTAATAAAATCTTTGAAAAAAAAAAAAAAAAAAAAAAAAGAAATAAATGCCTTGTAGCTGAGGCAGAGAGGCAGGTTTGGGCCCTATCAGCGTGTATTCGAAAACCATGTAATTTTAAAAATCTCTGTTCTGTCTTTTGTATACATTACCAGCTCTGCTTCATATAAAGCTTGAAAGGAAGGCTTATACTTCACTTTAAAAGATTTGCGAAACACATCTGTAAATTCAGTGCACGAATTTGTGAAATAAATGATTATATTAAATTAATACTCTTATTTTGCAGGAAGTTGGTGAACCATCTAAAGAAGAGAAGGCTGTAGCCAAGTATCTTCGATTCAACTGTCCAACAAAGTCCACCAATATGATGGGGCACCGAGTTGATTATTTTATTGGTAGGATTACATCAATAATATTAGTGTACATATTTTATGAAGATAACTAAATCTCAGTTGTGAAGATGTTTTAAAAGTGCTTTCTGAGTATGCTTGATGAAGTTGGGTGATGGGCATAAGGAAATTGATGATTCTGTTCTTTTCTTTTATGATTGGAAATGTGAATAGCAAAAGATAAAAGGGGCATTCTGGGTGGCTCAGTCAGTTTACTGTCTGACTTTTGATTGGGCTCAGGTCATAATCTTATGGTTGTGAGGTCGAGCCCTGCATAGGCTCCTCACTGGACATGGAGCCTGTTTAAGATTCTCTCCTTCTCCCTCTGCCCTTCCCCTGCTCTCTCCCTCTTTAAAAAAAAAAAAAAGAAAAAAAAAAGAATACTGTGTAATACCTTTCATTGCAAATTTTAAAAATAAGATTTATTTTCAGTATTAGTACTACCTTTTATTCAGATAGTATATGTATTGAAAGTAATCTTTTTAAAAAACTATAGTAAAATTCAGTGTGAAGTAAGTCTGTTGGAACTAATGTAGGAGCTTTGGTTCTTCACATAATCCAAAGAACCTCATTATAAGCTAATGTCATCTATAATATAGCCCCATAACTTACCCACTGACCACAAAGTGGTTAAGTTTGCCTCTCATTGATTAAGATTGAATTGCCATTGTAAAGAAATTTCTTATCTTCCTTTTCTTTAGTGTTATGATTAATGGTTTTGATGTTCGTTAAAAATAAGAATAAAAATAAAAATAAATGCTATTCTCTTCAGATCTAATATATTTAGCTTCTTCTAGTGGTAGCAGTAGATTGTTCACAGACTTATTTCTTAGTGGGTAACAGTAAAGCTTGATAACAATTTTTATTACTGTGGGAGAGGAAGATTTTTGGTTTAGCATACATTTAATTGTGGTAATTTGATTAAGAGTGATACCTACATTTATTTTAAATGTATTTGTTTAGAACATTTTCCCATGTTTTACTTAATATTTTTGAATGTCATTTATTTCCCAGCATTATCTTAAAAAGATCTTTATTGCTGTGTTTCATAAATTGAGGTTTTGAGGAACCGTTTGTTTATCATGATCATTTCCTCTGGATTTGTTTTTATTTCCTGAGGCCAGAATGTTGATAATATGTCTTACAAATTACTATTTAGATAGACATAAATTCCCATGTATACTAAATTTAAAATGACAAATTTCTTCTTTAGCTTCAAAAGCAGTGGATTGCCTTTTGGATTCAAAGTGGGCAAAGGCCAAGAAAGGAGAGGAAGCTTTATTTACAACAAGGGAGTCTGTGGTTGACTACTGCAACAGGTAGTGTTTATTTCTTAGTGACGGATAACATAAGTAGTAATTTCAGAATCCTTGCCATAGTCCAGAAGCCCCTTACTCATTTTTATCATTAAATATAGTAGTACAATAACATAGCACAGAGCTTTTACATGCAACCTGAATTTTTTTAGTACCTCTGGAAATGGCATTTATTTGGTGTTAGATACGATATTTTCATAATTTTAATTTATGTTCTATTTGTACATTTGCTAGGCTGAGTGAACTGAAAGATCAGCAATAAAAATCATATACCATTGCCAAAAGTAACCAAAAAATTCTTTTTTTTTCCTAGTGCAAATAGCAAGGGAGTCTTTTTCAGAACTTTGGCAGGGATTCCTAATAGACCTGTTACCCCTTGGCTGGTTGTTATTTTTGTGCCCACACGGGGTTATTAGTCAGGTACCCTTCCTTATTTTATTTAGTGATTGCTCATGTATTCTGATAAAATCAAGGCAACTACAACATCTGGCTTTTCTTGATTCCATGGTGAAGTGTAGATAGTTCAGTAACATCCATGTTTTTCATAATAGGTACTTTGGGAAACATCAAAACTGAAGTTTATAATCAGTAGGAATTTAACATCTCAGATTATTTTATATCCGTGGTAGTGATATACACATAGTATTTACTAATATATTGTTTAATGGCATTTAAAGTATCAGCCAGATGAGACCCGTCTAAAAACCACTGTTCCACAACCTGGTTTTAAAACTGTGAAGTGAAAGAATTATCAAATATTTCTTAAAATTCTTAGTTGCCAATAACTAGAGTCACTATTGGACCTTTCAGAAACAATGAAAGTTTCACTGTTGTGGCAGAAATGAGCTTGGTATAGCTCATTTCTGCCACAACAGTGGTATAGCTGGTATAGCTGGCATTTTTCTCTTCAGCTGTTTATGTAGAACTCTAAAGTGCAAATTTCATGCCTGCCTCAAAATAGATTTATTTTGTACATATGGTGTGAAAATTAAGAGATGTTATACATGCAAAAACAGAAGTTAGATAATTTACCCAAGGTCACTTAGCTAGTAAGTGATAGAGCCAGAATTCTAAATCCAGCACTCAAACTCCATAGTCCATGCCCTTAACCACTGTGGTATCCTTTCTCCTCCAACAAAATGAGGATGCATTTAATGAAACAAAAATTAAGATGAAGGATTTGTCTGTCAATACTATGTGAATATTAAATCTGTCAACCCAGACAGAGCAGCCAGTATTAGTGCACATATCTCTTGTCTTTTCAGGAGCCATCATATAGTATTCTGTGAAAAGCCCTAAAGACCTAGAGATACACTCACTTTTTGTTGTATATTGTTATTCCCATTCATGTCAGGTTGTTTGTGTCCTTTCTGCACAACATAGAGAATCATAACTACGTAAATTCTTCAGAGCCACTTCTGATAACAACTGCAGCCAGCCCTCAGGGGTTCCAGCTTGACCATAAACAAAACCAGGAAGGGATATTTGTCTGGTCTCATTTTATGAAGCTGATAAGTGGACTTGAAGGTGTCTGAAGAGAAACAAAAGAAAACAGGAAAGTGTAGGATGGTATACAAAGCAACCTTTTTTAATATGCTCTGTGCCTCTTAATGATCTGATTTGAGTATGAACCCTTGATCTAGCACCATTCTAACTCCATGTGACTTTGCATCTCCAGCCCATTACTACAGTAATGTCCTTCTCACTCTCATTCATAATACCACTTAATAAAACTTCACCATTGCCACATAGATGAAAGTTTTTAACACATGTCTGGCTTCAATAAATGTTTGTGAAACCTGAAAAAAAAAAAGAGATGAGGAAAAATAAAAGCAATTAATAACTTTGTACCAGATGCTTTCAATGATCCATTTGTGTATTCAACAAACATTTATCAAACACTTGTTGTAATCCAGGCCCCAAGAATACTAAGATGACTGTGACTTGGTCCCCATCTCCTAAATATATATTCTAGCCTTCAGAGAAGATTCATGACTAATTATAGTATGTTGCATTCTGTAAGGAGGACAGGGATGAGAAAACTTCAAAAATGGCTTCACAGGGAAAATACTTAAACAAAATTTGAAACATAAATAGGTGATTACCTAGGAAACAATGGGAGAAAGGACAGTCAATCCTGGCAAATGGGACAGAACATACTGGGACAAGGCAGTAGTTCTGTGAAAATGTAAGAGAGGTTTGTGTGAGTGATTTATACTATATGATGTGTTAAATAACGGAGACACTGATTTTATTGCAATAGTAAATGTCATGTCACTTTTCTAGCCATAGAGTGAGTTGAAGTAGGCATTCTCTAAGGACCTATTGAGGAATAAGTCAATAATTTTACTTACTACTGAATAGATTGATGCTGTAATGTAATAATATGAACCCAAAATGTGTGTGTGTATATTCCATAACTATTAAACAAAATTAAGATTTTTGTTATAGCAATAATAATGCTAACTTTGAGTACATACATTCCAGGGACCACACTGTATACAGTCTGCACTTCTCATTTAGTCCTAGAAACCCCTGTGAGGTACATACCCCATTTTTGAAATTTTACTAAAATGAAGTAATTTACCCAAACCCGTACAGTTAAGTGATAGACATGGTATTTGAACTCATGTACCTGAATGTGAACTTTTCAACACCAGTTTGGTTAATAGTTTGTAGTTCACCCTGAACAACATGAAGGTTAAGGGGTGTCAACCCACCACACAGTCAAAAATCCATATTTGAACTCCAGAACTTAACCACTAATAGTGTACCATTGGCCAGAAGCCTTACAGATTACATAAACAGTTGATTAACACATATTTTGTATGTTATATCTGTTATATGCTGTATTTTTACAATAAAGTAAGCTAGAGAAAAGAAAATGTTAATATGGAAATGTTATTAAGCTCAGTTGGTTAAGTATCTGCCTTTGGCTCAGGTCATAATCTCAGGGTCCTGGGATTGAGTCCCACATCAGGCTCCCAGCTCAGCAAGGAGTCTGCTTCTCCGTCTCCCACTGCCTGCCTCTCCCCCTGCTTGTTCGTTTGCTCTCTCTCTATCAAATAAATAAATAAAATCTTTAAAAAAAAAAAAAAGGAACTTATGGGAAAGAGAAATGCATTTATAGTGCATACTATATCTATCAAAAAACAAACCGCATGTAAATGGATATGCATGCTTCAAACCTGTGTTCAAGGGTCAGTTGCACCTGGGTAGTAGATATTAATGGTAGAGTCTTTGGGGCATTTCAGGCGTTGTGTAATTTTCTGCTGTATGATTTTCTGAACAAGGAGAAGGCCAAATGAGAAGACCTAAAAGTTAGTTTTGTAGAGATGTTCATGGGGTGGACCTAATTGGGCAGGAGAATGAAGCCCAGCCAGGCAGTTGAAAACACGTGCCTCAGAGGCCACAGCATAATGACCAGAAGTAAGTGGGCATTGGGCAGGAATGAAGCATCTAGTTAACAAGTGGTATGATGTGCTGAACAGGTATTAGTGGCAGTAGAAAGGTGGGTAGTCAACAGGCACAGATAGTGACAGTTAAAATGTAGCTTGTAGGTTGTGTTTTGGTTGTTGTACGTCATCAAAGAAGGAATGAAGGAAGAAGTCCAGAACTCTGAAATTGGAACATAAAATTTGAAAGGATGGCTTTTAGGTAATAAAGACAAGGGCAACCCAGTTTCTTGAGTAGAATTAAAATGTTAGAAAGGAACTACCATCTACATTGACTTAATTTTGGGTCTTCTAAGTTCATCAGATAAAGAAATGAATAAAGCGAAGATCTCCTAAGGAGTTTATAGTCTAGTGAAGGGAGCAGACAAACATAAATTGTATATTAAGTTAGAAAATAAATGCTATAGATAGGATAAGAGGAAACAGGAGGGAGGGTGGGAGAATGGGTTTATAATTTTAAATAGGATAGGGCTAGTTGTGAAGGAAACATTTGAGGGAAGACCTGAAGAACATGACATGAAGAAAGACAGCTGAAGACACGATTTAGATCAGACAAATCATGGGCATATTTTTAATCAAATATTTCTTAAACTGTTTAATTTCCCCTTATGTCTGCTTTTGAATTTGAGACTTAATATTAAATAAAATAGAATCTTGATTTACTTTAATAAATTCATAGAAAAGCTTCATAAGCATAATTCCAAGCCTGTAATCTGTTATATTTAAATTATGTAGTTGAAAAGTGACAAACTTTTATGTAATCAATACAGTTGGCAATACAGTTTTTTCTAATTATTTATGTTAGGGGTTGATTCTTTCCATTGATTTACTAGTTATAATTTCTTTTGTGAGTTGCCAGTGTAGTGTTTGCTCATTTTATTTGGGTTTGGTGTTTTTCTTTTCAGTCTGTGTTTGTATAGTTGATAAGGAATGGAATGTCATACCATTTTTTCCATAGGCTTTTAAAGAAACAGTTTTTTCACCGGGCACTAAAAGTAATGAAAATGAAGTATGATAAAGACATAAAAAAAGAAAAAGAGAAAGGAAAGGCCGAAAGTGGAAAAGAAGAAGATAGAAAGAGCAGGAAAGAAAATCTAAAGGATGAAAAGACGAAAAAGGAAAAAGAAAAAAAAAAAGATGGTGAAAAGGAAGAACCCAAAAAGGTGATTTCAACTACAGTTAAGTCAGAATAAATTATTATGTGGACATGATCACTGGCATATGAGTATTTTTGAAATGCTGTGCAACAACACTTAAATATAACTGTATTAGGTTTCTTATAAATACTATGGTTGAGAATTTTTATCTCTGTGTCTCGAAAGTGAAACTTTTTTTTGCCTCTGTGAATGTCTTACTGTTTTTTTGCTTTTTGTAAGTGTTTTTTTCTTCTGTTTAACTTGTGTTTTATTAGGAGGAAACTCCAGGAACTCCCAAAAAGAAGGAAACTAAGAAAAAATTCAAACTTGAGCCACATGATGATCAAGTTTTTCTGGATGGAAATGAGGTGAGAGTATCTAGCTTATAAATAGAATTCCAGTTTTCCATAAGAGTTTTTAGAATCATTTTGATAACTTTACTAAGACAAGAAGTATTTTTGGTAACTAACCATGTAGATACTACTCTTTAAAAAAAAAAAAATCAGTAATTTCCCTGAATTAAGAGTTATAAAAAATGTGTAAGAAAACCAGTCAGAATTGGGTTTAGCTATCTATAAGTGATAGGAAATCTGAAATAACAGTGACTTAAAATAAATGCTCTTTCTCTCTCATCAGCGAAATCTGCAGGTAAGTAGTACAGATTTGACAGCTCTATTGTAGAGCTGTTTGAGGCAATTAGTAAAGGTTAACTTACGGTTCAAAATGACTGCCAGTCTCATCTCTGCATCCAAAGGAGGAAAGAATGAGGGACATGCCTTCTCCTTAAGGACACCTTCCAGGAAGCTAGTGGCTGCATTTCTGCGTGGATTCCAGTGGCCAAAACTTGGTCACATGGTCATGGCCTACCTGTAGTAAAGTCTTAGAAATGTGCTTTTGTACTGGTGGTCATTTGCCCACCTAAAATGCAGAATTTCCTTTACTCTCACAGGAAAAAAGAGTAGAATGGTTAATGGAGAACACCTATAGTTTTGTCCTCTTATAGTCAGACACAATATTTTATTGTTTTTATTTCTTTTGTAATGGAGAGTTCTGTGATGATAGCCTTCCGTGAAGATTACTTAGTCATTTAATTCATACAGAAACATTAGTTATATACTACATTAGTTATATACTAGCTGTTGAATTCTTGTGAAATTCAAGACATATTTCTTCTGTTATACCTAGTACAAAAGTAATAGTATATATGATGTAGTAGTTCCTAGAGCTATGAGTTTGAAATTCTGGGAAGGCTTTTCAGAAAATATGTGCTTTTGGCTCATTCCAAACATACTTGCATGAGAATCTGTAGTATGGAATGTAAGGGGGTGTGTGTGTGTGTGTGTGTGTGTGTATTGTATAACGTGTCCCAGGGTGATTCTGTTGTGAACCCCTGGTTAAGAACCACTGTAATAGAAGACCATAGGTCTTTGCTAGTGTGAAAGCTAAGATACCTTCAGTTAAACATCAAGCATTAGCTATATGCAAAGATATTTTTATAGGTGCTAGGAATAGCGTGATAAATAAGATAAATTCTTTTCTTGGAAGTGCTTTATACTCTAGCAAAGATATAAGCTTTTAAATGTTACTATGTCATAGTGTGGTGAGTGTTAAAATATGAGAATATCAATTAAGAATAGTAAATTTAATCAAGACAGGATAAGAAGGGTCTGGAGACCTTGAACACTTGAGCTGAGCTTTGAAGGACGACTGGCAGATTACCAGCTTCAGTGGGAAGGAATTCCAGATCTGTTAGGTGAAGGAAATAGCCTGAGCAAAAGCAGAGGTGCTTGCATTCTTGAAAAGACTATATTTTATTCTGTAGGAAGCAACATGCTTTCAAACTTTTAAAGCTGGGAAATGTCTTTAAAAACTTGGTTTTTAGAATGCTAACTGGCAGAAGTGAGGTCTGTGGATCTGATTTCCAGGGGAAATTTGCAGTTAAAAAAGAGGAATGGAACCCCCGTGTTAGAAACAGAACCAAATCAAAAAGACAATTACAAAGAACTCTGGCCAAAATAAAATCAGGAAATGGAAGAGTACTGATACTTATAGAAACTAAGATGAAAGTAGGAGTTTTAGATAGGGGTTGAGCAGAGTTCTGATTGTTGTGAATG
The DNA here is from genome assembly GCF_030435805.1 of Mustela lutreola. Classification (NCBI taxonomy): domain Eukaryota; kingdom Metazoa; phylum Chordata; class Mammalia; order Carnivora; family Mustelidae; genus Mustela; species Mustela lutreola. The sequence goes on along the minus strand of NC_081291.1, from coordinate 130,573,708 downwards.
AAGTAAACTTCTCTTGTGTAAAAGTAAATCAGGCTTTAAAGCAGTGGTTCCCAACCTATAGGCTATACACCCTCCACAAGGGAGTAGGCAATGTAATTATTGCGGATAGTCATAACATCTTTATGTCTAGTAAGCATGAACTTCATTAATGAATCTTTGCATTTCACTGATGAAGGGAACAAGGTAGAGTTGATTACTGCTGGATCTGTAGTAGGGCCTGGCTCGATCTATCTTAACTGTGCTCTTAGCCCAGACTGCTTCTGCTTACATCAGTGTGCACCATTCCATTAGGGACAAAAAGTTGTACAAGTGCTGGTCTTTGGGTTGAAAATTAAGTAATGGTTGGCACACATGAACAAATTGTTAAGTTCATGTTAAATATTTGGAAATTTACTGAAGTGTGTTACAGAATTTATAGTCTTGAAAATAATTTTCTAACTAAATGAATACCCAGAGAAACCCTACTACTGATGAAAGGTTTTTTGGAATTTGTTTGCCTTAGGGAATAGTTCTTATATGTTAAGAAGTTGAAAGCTACTGTAGTAGAGGATATAGAATTAAGCTTAACTTTCCAAAGTAACCTTAAGCACTGGGGTTTCTTGATTTTTTAGGTATTTGTGTGGATCTATGACCCAGTTCACTTTAAAACATTTGTCATGGGATTAATTCTTGGTAAGTACAATCTCTAAAATTTAGAAAGGAAAATAAAAATACAAAAGTCATAAAAATATTCAACATAAAATAGTTATTTTAAAATAGGTATACTTTAAATAAAGTTAGAAGATAAATGGTAAGCTGAGGAAAATAATTACAAGGCATGAAAACAAAAATTAAGAGATTAACAACCTCATAGAAAAATGGTAGGAATGCCTGGGTGGCTCAGTTTCAGCGTCTGCCTTCGGCTAAAGTCATGATCCCAGGGTCCTGGGATGGGTCCCACATCAGGCTCCCTGCACATCAGGCTCTGCGCAGGGAGCCTGCTTCCTCTGCCTGCTGCTCCCCCTCCTTGTGTGCTCTCTCTTTATAATAAATAAAATCTTTTAAAAAAAGAAAGAAAGAAAGAAAAATGGTAAAGGCAGCCCACAGATAAATACCATAATCAATAATCATGAATAAAACTTAGTCAGCCGTTTTATACACACACACACACACACACACACACACACAGACACACACACACACACATTAAAGCAACCATGATTAAGAGGCTTACAGAGTTTGATAGTACAGAGTCTTAGTGTAGGCCCAACACTTAGGGAAAACCAACACTCTCTAGCAATTGATTTTATGTCCATTGTTTTAGTTTTTAAGGAGGAGTTTGGCAATGTCTTCCAAATTTTAAATGCACACACACTAACTCAGGTGTTATACTTCTAGGAACTTATCCCATGACTGTTCTTAATACAGTTACACAAAGTGTCTATTCAGAAATGTTCATTGACGCATTCTTCTTCTTCTTTTTTTTTTTTTAAAGATTTTATTTATTTGAGAGTGCATGCACATGACCAGGATGGGGGGTGGTAGAGGGAGAGGGAGAAGCAGACTCCCCAGGATGCAGGGAGTCCCAATGTGGGGCTCTGTGTTGGGCTCCATGCAGATCCCAGAACCCTGGGATCATGACCCAAGGCAGCTACCTAAACAACTGAGCCACCCAGATGCCCCTCATTGACACAGTATTCTAATCCAAGTCCCTCAGACTATATTTAGGATAATTAGCAAGTTTTAAAGTTTAAATGTCAGTACCTTTTGACCTAACAATTACACTTCAAGGAATATATCCTGTGAATTTACTCTATGTATACTACCCTAATCAAACAAATGTACAATACTTTGGTATTGGTTGCATTGTTGTCTCTAATAGAATAAAACTGCAAACAATTCAAGTTCCTGCACAGGAGAATGGTGAAATAAGTTATAGCACAGCTGCACAGTAGAATACCATGCAGCTTTTAAGAATTAGGTAGGATATACTGATGGATAAATATTTAAAATAGACTAAGTGAAAGAGACTATAAATGTAAGAAGAATATAAACTCATTTTTGTAGAAAAAATATTTTATGTCCCTTGTTTTAATTATACATAGGCAGTCTCTGGCAGTATAAATTAGAAACATAGTAGTAGTAACCTCTGACCAGTAATTGGATGAAGACTTCACTTTATACCTTTTGGATTATTTTTCTGGGTATCTGTTATTCCTGTAAGTTCAAGGTAGGAGCCTGGGGAGGAAGGGTATTTAACAAACAAAAAAATAGAGAGCGGTCAAATAATAAGTGTGGTCAATATGATAGCATAGGATCCCATACAAAATAACTCCGTTAAATCCTACCCAAATTGCTAATAAATATCAGTCACTTACTAAGTACTTGTCACTTCATTGAATATTTTGCATGCATTATTTCATCCTCAGGGCAACCTTTAAAAAAAGAGGGAGAGGCACATATTAAATATAAGGTAACTTAGCCTTGAAATAACTTTAGCCTAGAGTTACTTAGCTTAAAAATGATAGAGCTCTCTTGTTCTCAAGACCGGAAACCAGACTTCCGATTTCTTCTGATTATTCCATGCGGTACTTAGAAAAAAACTGGAAGTGTTTGTATCCAGTTTTCCCTAACTACCAAAAAACTATCAGAGTCTACCTGCTGAGCTTTTCAGTCTATAGATGTCAAAGCTCCACCCCAGATTCACCCCTCCCTGGGGGAGGGATCTTGGGAATCATTTTTTAGTTAGTGTTGTTTGCGATTGTTTCTTTAAGCTCCCCTTATTCAGTAGGCAGATATATTCAAAAAATAAGACAGACATTGCTTGGAAACAATAGCAGTTGATCATTTAAGGGGCTAACAATTTCACATTTTTAGACACTTTTTTCTAATCATACGTAATTTGTACTAGAAAAAATCCTAACCTGAAAGCAGTAGTTAAAATGTTAGATTGAACTGTGTAAAATGCCTGGTAATTTACCATTTTTTTACCTATTAAAATGGCAATTCTATATGTTTCAATATGTTTATATTGCACTTTTGTCCCCTAGGAAAATATTCGCTGTTATTGCAACCAAGCCATTTAAAATTTTAATCTCAAAGTTGTCTATGTAACTTTGTCATTTCTTGTTCTAGTGATTGCAGTGATAGCAGCCACCCTCTTCCCTCTTTGGCCAGCAGAAATGAGAGTAGGTGTTTATTACCTCAGTGTGGGTGCAGGCTGTTTTGTAGCCAGCATTCTTCTTCTTGCTGTTGGTAAGTATTGTTATTAGTATATTTGGCCTTAGTAAGGTTGATACCCAGGAGTTGGGACTGTAGTCTGGAGCTTCAAGTAAAGCTTAATAGCAAAACTAATGTAGGTGAATGAAGAAGTATATGGACCTGCATTTTGGGTTATATCCCAAAACTGACTCAGGCTTGAAGTAGAGTATGTACCTGATTTGATTTGGTCTATTGTGAAGAAAAAGTATTTAATGTCTCTTAATCTGCATATAGATATGTTTTAAAGTTTAGCCACCACAAAGACTTTAATATTTTTACAGTGGTTGATCATTTATGAGATGTAATACTTTCAGTAAAGCATTATTATGTATCGATTTAAGGCAAATGAAACTTGAATTAAATATTTAAGTTCTATGCATATATTCAATAAATGATTCTAATAAATTGAGTTGCCATTTTGGGAAAAATTTTGCATCCATGTACCAAAATAAATTCTAGATACATTAAGGAGTTTTTAAATGGTTTTTAAAAATCAGAATGTAAGTAGTATTTTTGTACATTTCTGGATGAATTAGGGTCTTTATAACTAAAAACAAACCAATATGAAAATAACTCACTTCAAATGAGAAAGTTAAAAACAAATGATTTTTAAATACATGAAAAATTCTTATCACCAGTAATCAAATAATAAAATTAAGATGATAAAGTAGGTTTTTTGTATGTTTAAGTAGGAAGATTTTTTTCTTTTCTTTTTTTTTTTGAAATGGAAATAATGCCAGGGAGGGTTTGACTAGAAGGAAATACACCTAAATATAAATAAGTTTTGGTAGTTGTGAATACTTTTAAGGCTATTCTTTATGCTTGTCTGTATTTTTTACAATGAGTATGTTACTTACCATGAAAAAAACCAACAAATACTGTTATACTTAAAATCCTTGAAGATTTTCCCATATAGGGTTGGGTAGGTCTAATTTAATTTTTACTTTGAGAAAGAAATGGGAATTTTTCTCTGCTTATCTAAAGCTATATATTGATTTTTAAACCTATATATAATTCTTTGGTAGCGTTTACATTGGCAGATGGTACTAAGTTCTGATTATTTCCCCAAATGACAAATCCTTCTTCCACCAAGACATAAGAGAGTACTTTCTGTACAAAAAGAAAATACAACATCACCGTATTGACCTAACATTTGCTGTTAGAGGACGTACTTTGTCTAAGATTATCCGAGCTGAGCACGTGTTATTCTGAGATTTGTGAAATATAATAGATTCCTATATTGTAAAGCATTACTCATCTGCCCCTAAGCAATTTTCCTCTGCATGCGCATTCACCCTGAACATCAGGGCGTCCTGAGTTAGTGCCACCATCCCTGGACCCAGTGGCTCATGTAGTATTTTCATTCAATTTATCATGTTTATGGGCCTCCCTTTTTTCTCTGTGATCTCTGACTGTGTGAAGCTTTTTCACCACCCTCATATTTTCCCTCCTCTGGTTTAGTCACCTTGAGGAAATCCCCTGATGCTTCTACATACAATACAGCACATTTGTAGGCCAGGAAATTATATCTAAGATTGTAAAGCAGCTAAATAGTGACAGTACACTATCTGCATCAAGAATGAGAAGCTATAAACTTTGATCTGACATTAGATAGAATCAAATTGGTGGGCACCTGGGTGGCTCAGTTGGTTAAGTGACTGCCTTCGGCTCAGGTCATGATCCCAAGGTCCCTGGGTCAAGCCCCACATGGGGCTCCCTGCTCAGAGGAAACTCTCCTTCTCCCTCTGACCCTCTCCCGTCTCATGCTCTCTCTCACTCTCTCTCAAATAAATAAATAAAATCTTTAAAAAAAATCAAATTGGTATCTTTACGCTTTCAAATCCCTGAAAATTTAGAAGCTCTTTGAAAAATTTCAGTGAAGATTTAACTCTCTTGAATAGAATTAACCCACTTATTTACCTTTTATTTAAACTAGTATTCATAATAATTTATGATTATTATGTCATTTTGCTCTTTAACAGTTTTCAATAGTGTTTTCCATCGTTTTTCATTTTAAATATACTATTAATCTAAGTATTCATTGTGGATTAATAATCTTGTGAATTAAACCAGAAAACAAACCCAACATTTTGTTTCTGTTAGAAAAGGCAAGGCCAAATATACTTTCAAATAGTGTTCATCTGTAGCCTACTTATAACGTGGATATTTATTTTATATTATCCTGTGAAGTATTATATATTGGTCAAAATTATATTTGGTGCTCCTTTGAATATGTATAAGACCTTTGGCAGTTTTCTAAATGTATCCTTTTTAGTATGAACAATAGGACATTAAATACACCATGGTTTTCCCATGACTCTTCACATGTTTGCCCCTGGTAATCTAATGCCACATAAAACCTGTTGGAATTCTGCTGTGCCCAGTTTATATATGTGGAGAATTTAAGTTTTATTTGTGTCATACCTGGTTTTTGTGGGTTGTTTTTTCTTTTTTCTTTTTTTGATTTGAGTCAAGATTTCCAATTATGGACCATCTATCTTACAACCCTACAGTGTCTATCATAGTATCATAATTTTATTTGGAGGAAAAAAACATGCAGCCTCCTTAAGAGATATTCATTATTTCTTTTTATCTGTGGAATTTATTCTTAAATCATAATTTCAAACATATTTGCCTTTACTCTTTGTACCTTAAAAGATATCAGTGTGTACAGACTTTCAGAATATTTATATTCTTTGTGAAAATACCAATTACTACTTCATAAAACTCAAGGTAGTTATAACCATTTCCTTTTATTTATCCAAAGCAGATAAATGGAGGAGGCACAGATAGCTGAGCTTTTTTCAGACCTAATATTAAAATGGTGATATAATTGTAAAGAAAACAAAAAGCGAAACAAACCAAAATCTATCATAATTGTTTGTCCATAGCATTCCCATAATTGTGACTTAAAAAAAAAATAGGAAAATCACACAACTCTGTATAACTGAGAAGAAAACTTTATGAAAAACTGAGACTGTGTTTGTGAAAACTCATAAACTATAAACTTTATAAATTCTGATGCTTCCATTATCTAACCACAGTTTGGAGTTTGCAATTTGAGAGTAACCTCAAGCCCTACTGCTTTTATTATTTCCTAATATCAGGAGAGGAATGGTCCCTAAATAACAGAAATTATGTAACTAATTAATAAGCAAAATTGTAGCTATATTCTCTTACTGTTCAGTAGTATGTAATTTTACTTAGAAGACATCTTGTTCAGGCAGAGTAAGCACACGACTTGGACCCATGACATAATACAGAAATGTATTTCCTTTTTTTTTTTTTTTTTTTTTTTTTAAGATTTTATTTATTCGACAGAGAGAGATCACAACTAGGCAGAGAAGCAGGCAGAGAGAGAGGAGAGGAGGAAACAGACACCCTGCTGAGCAGAGAGCCCAATGCGGGGCCTGATCACAGGACCCCGGGACCATGACCCGAGCCGAAGGCAGAGGCTCAATCCACTGAGCCACCCAGGCGCCCCTATTTCCATTTTTTAAAAAATCAGAAGTAGTAATATATACACATGTATATAATAATGAACCTATGCATATTTGTATTTACACCAGTATGATTATAAAGAGTATAATTTTTAATATTTTTTTTACAAAGGAATTGCCTTACAAAGACAATTCCTAGAGTCCAGGAAAGTCATGGTTTTTTTCATTTAAAGTGCTTCTTAAGATACCCTCCTTCCCTGACTGCATGTATTTCCTTTTTCTTATACCATGGTCTTATGAATACTTAAACGTCCAACTGAGGCTGTGCTTATTGATCTACGACATAGCAAAATGTGTCGCTCAGGATCAGAGCAGAATGCTTTGCACCAAGAATACTGTGGTTGCTTCTGTAAACTAGCCAGGATTTAATTGTTTATGTTTACGGTACATGTAATGTGCAAATAATAAACTGAACGTTTTTTCAGTTTTTTATCAACTATTCCCTGCTATCTGAGTCACTGCTTGAATTACTCAATTAGAGACATTTTTTCTCCTACAGCTCGTTGCATTCTGTTTCTCATCATTTGGCTCATAACTGGAGGAAGGCACCACTTTTGGTTCTTGCCAAACCTGACTGCTGATGTCGGCTTCATTGACTCCTTCAGGCCTCTGTACACACATGAATATAAAGGACCAAAAGCAGACTTGAAGAAAGATGAGAAATCTGAAACCAAAAAGCAACAGAAGTCCGACAGTGAGGAAAAGTCAGACAGTGAGAAAAAGGAAGATGAGGAAGGAAAAGTAGGACCAGGGAATCATGGAACAGAAGGCTCAGGTGGAGAACGGCATTCAGACACAGACAGTGACAGGAGGGAAGATGACCGATCCCAACACAGTAGTGGAAATGGGAATGATTTTGAAATGATCACAAAAGAGGAACTGGAACAGCAAACAGATGGGGATTGTGAAGAGGAGGAAGAAGAAGACAATGATGGAGAAACAACTAAATCTTCACATGAAAAATCATAATCTGACTAATTTGGGACTAAATAAGTGCAGGAAGTTGGATTTTCTATGTTGGCTGATCATCCTAATGTACACATTTGTAGCATTCTTCAACTCCATTTGCTGAAATGTATTTTGACATCCAGGCAATTATATTCAGTCCTTCATTTCATAGAATACTATTATTGGTACAGTCTAAAGCCATTTATAAGTTGAGTCTATTTGATAATTTTACAGTAAGTAGGTCTTACTCATTTTGATAGTTATCAAAGATGCGTTTTCCACAATGATATGTAGATTAGTGGCATTTTTGATAGTTGTATGGCTTTTTACTATTAGATTAATCAAAATAGCTAAAAGAGATAAACAGAAAACACCAACATTTCAGATTATGCATAGTTATATAGCCATTTCACAGTTTCTTTAAAATGAAATGCTTAAACTCCTTGGTCTTGATAGTTAAGCTTTGCTTGATTATAAAAGTATACCAGGAAGTTTCTAAGATTCTGAGTTAGCAGGGTTCAGAGCATTTTGTGGAAACAAGTCAACTAATAATACAGCAACACTTTTAGTTTAGCTACAAATTCTCCTTTTCCAACTTAGGAAATCCAAACTGATTTGTACATCTGACTCAGAGAAAGATAGTCATCTCCAACATAGAAAGCAAAACAGCGTTGTTTGGAAGGCGATGGCTCTTCTTCCATTTCCTTGTCGTAAAGTAAATGTATTCTGTACATAATTTACAAATAAACATTTTATTTTAATTGTTACTTATTATTTAGACATTTTCTCAACACTTAAATTTGTAAAATTAAGACCATGTAAGGGTATGTTTTTAGAGAAATGGAAGTTTCAATAACCCACAGAACATCTGTGATCTTTCTACAGCAGCTTCAGTTTTGTGCCAACATTCCATGTATTTGAATATGAGTTTAAAAGATCCTTATTAAATAAGAGCAGACTTAAAGTAGCTGTTTGTACGCCTTAATGTTCATTTTGATTTATCTTAAATCTCTACATTCAGAAAGGAGGTACTATATTATCAGATCACGAGGCACTGCTATGAAAGATAATTTACTGTTCTAAAATACCAATTTAAAATAAAGAACATGAAAGAAAACATGAGAGAACCATTGGACTCTAATTACTTTGAACTAGTTTTCAGTTTGATTTTATGTCTTGCATACGTTAGTTACAAATCTTTGGGGAAAATCTTGTGTTTACCTATGAGCAGAATATCATTCCTTGGACTTCTACTCTTTTAAAATTATAATGAATATTAAATTATTTTCCTTCAGTCACAGAGCATTTTGCTTTGTAGTTGAAATGGGTGTTGTGGGTAGATCTTTTTTTCTTTCAGGCTGTTTCCCATCTAGTGTTTGACTAAAGATGTTAAATTTTTCTATTTGTGACAAAGGACATTTTCTGTATACTGACACCTTTTATTAAATGGCTTGACTGCTTCTTTTTAGTATTCCTTCTAAGTGGACAGAAAATATGGCTATTTGATGTTAACACAACTCTGTCAAGGCTGCAAACAGTCATTTAAAAAGTTTCCTCCTAGCAAATGTTCGCTAAGTGCCTGGGTGTTTCCCCCTCACATTTTCAGAGCTCTACTCCTTATTTCCACAGTAAGAGTATGCAAATTACAGCATCTGAGCGTCTTAATCACCAGTAGCACTAATACCTATTTTGGGGTATGGTAATGGTACCAAAAGCGTTTTTTCAAAAATAAAAAAATGACTTAATTTTTACTCCTGCGATAATACCCAGGCACTCAATATTTATCCTAAAGCTCTTTATAATATATGTAGTGTGTCTAGTCTTAAAGACATTTGGAGCATGGCAAGAAAGTCAGCTTCTCATTGATGTTTGTGGATTCTTACAGAACGTTAGTACAAATTTTTATAAATATTTGGTGGTCCCTGGGGGAAGATATCATTCTTACTATTGTTAGAAAGTGAGTTAGAAATTTCAGCTCAGTATCTTCTACTATTCAAGGTTGTATACTTTAAACAACTATAAAAATCAAAAGACTGCCACTATTAGATGCCTCAGAAGAATAGCTGGTTGTCTTTGTTGGCTAACATTAAATATTCTGAGGCCAGAGCATGGAAAGAACTGTTTACATTAGTCAATGAAATGGTGATTTTTTTTTTTTAAAGGAACTTCAAATTTGTAATGCTACTGTAAGTAGAAGCATGAAGCTTTTGGATAATGTACGACTTATTATGGAATAGATATAAATTGGCCTAACTAAGGATTGGATTAACCAGCTGAGTCCAAATAATAAGCATAAATTGTATGTAATTGTTCTTAAAGTCAATGTATTAAATAGATTGTTTTCACTTTTTCCTCCCACTAATTTCTTTAATTTTCCAACTATATGGCCTTCTAGACAACTTTAATTGAAATAATTTGGATTTAGTCAAATACTATTCAGAAACTAATAAATTTTACTGTAACACATAAAAATTATGCAGTGGTGATGGATTTTAATGTTTCTCCCTTTTTTGGTTTTACATTGTAAGTACCAATTAGCTGCTGCCATAAAAAACATCATGTCTTTCATAAATTGAATTTTCTTACTTGAATCTTTATTAGGAACTGGAAAACAACAAGTACAGTTTATTGTTCTTGGCAGAACTATTCTGTGGTCGCCACTAACACAGAATTAATGCTAAACCATTGCTCCTAGGGGAAATACGGGCTATTGTTCTGCAAGCCTCTGGTCACATTTTTATCAACTAATCAATACCTAAGCTTGTTTCAGGTGTCTTTGTGTTTTGTTGACTTACAAACATTAAACTTGTGGTCAACAGCCCTGTAACTTGACACTTGACTAAAGCTTGTCTTACACATGTTATTTTCTCCATGAGGCACGTCACAGCCTTCTTGTACCTATTAGGAACATTAGTCAGTCCTTCAGCACTACATCTGAGGGCCATTTTAAACAGGGAAATCATCAAAGAAAGGACAAAGATGCAAAAAACGTACTAACTAGAGCAAACGATGCTCATTTACAATATGAGTGCTGAGGTACCCTGCTCAGCCTCAAGTGGGAACGTACACATTGAGCAAGTCAAAATTTTCACTCCACAGGTAACCATGAAAGTACCAGGAAAGTTTTAAAGAATAGGCAAACATACAAATACAGAACCCATGTATAATGAGGCTCAATCGTCCTTAACTGTATTACAAAGCTATGATATCTATCTGCCTGATCTACAGAATATTGCTGAATCGTGTTCCCATATTTCTGTAACTTTTTTTTAAGATCTTATATATTTATAATTTCTCCACCCAGCATGGGGTTCAGACCCACAACCCCACGATCAAGAGTTGCACAATCCACTGACAGAGCCAGCCAGTTGCCCCTCTGTGACTCTTTTTTTTTTTTTTTTTACGATTTATTTATTTTAAATAGAGCATGCGAAAGTTGGACCAGAAGGAGAGAATGTCAAGCAAACTCCCACTGAGCATGGAGCCCAACATGGGGCTTGATCTCATGACCTGAGATCATGACCTGAGCCGAAATCAAGAGTTGGAAGCCTAACCAAGTGAGCCACCCAGGTGCTCTCCCCTCCATAATACTTTAAATGTTCAAAGTCTAACAGTAAATACTTGGTTCCTAACTGTTTGTGTGCCAGAATTTTATTAGGCACAGCCATGAATTTGAAAATTGCAGATGTGCCCCTTTGGACCATCAAATAGTGTGATATGTGTTCTGGTAGAGACTGGTCATACGTGGTGAACATCTCTCCCCCTCTATCTTTTCTTCACCCTCTTTTCCCATAAAGCTAATGAATGGACCACAGCAGTGAGCTCCCTTGCCTCGGGGCTTCTGAATGGGTTTTGCCAAGGAGTGTCCTTGTCAGAGATAGACAGATGATCAGGTTGTCAATTCTTTTGGCTCTGTCATAACTTCTTCCAAACTTCTCTTCACTAGTTTCCTTTGAATTGCCACTCCCTGTTCTTTTCCCTTCTGGCCATGTCATGTCACCTCTGCTGCCCCTAACCTGGGGTTGCTAAAGCTAGTGCGCTTCCTGTTCTGGCTCTCTGGACCCATAGCTTTGCACAGTATCTCCTCAGAGTATCTTAATTTAAGGACCATCTGCTTCCTGTTGGAACCAAAACCAAGAAACCAAAGAGGAATTCCTAGAGAAAATACTCCAAAGAGTTTACCTCTGACAGTCCTTGAAAGGATCTCACAACTTTACGGAGTATGTCCTAACAGTTTTGATAACCCAAACCCTTTTGTAGTAGATACCTATGCAGATACTACATAAAGAAATGAATTTGTTTTCTTGGACAAGCTCTTAAGCCAATGTCTGCAGGATTTAGTTGTGAGCTTATGAGTAGGTCTAACTGCATTTATTCCACTCTTTCAGCCTACCCTGGGAACCCTTTGAAACTTAAATAAGTCACACAGTTTTCCCATCCAAATAGATTTTCAGTCTGAGAAAGGACATCTTTTCTTAGATCTGTAGTTTTGGAATTGTCCAAAAGGCCTGTAATCTCTATTCTTAACCCAGCAGCAGAGAGGGCAGGAGGGCTAAGTTTCTCTGGAGTCAGATCAACATACTTTGTTCTCATTTCATTTAAAGTGAATGCCAAGATCCATTCAGGTTTTGTACTATGGACCCTTTTTCAGAAAAATGTGTTTAAGTGCAGAAAATGAAATACATGGGATTACAAAGAAAACCAATTATATTGAACTGTAAGTTATCAAAATATATGTGTGATACAGTAAAAAATGTGTTCACTTAATAACCAAATCTAGCAGGAGGCTTAATAACTGCTCTGATAGCGAAGTAGCATGAATACTATATGGAGATCTCTGAAACAACTAATGAGATATGAAAATACCTGCTTTCTGTTATTGACTAGTCATAGTCACTGGCCTGATACAGTTCTGCATTTTTGCATTTATTATAATCAAAGGGAATACTAAATTCCATTTACAGTTTACAGAAAATAATTTTTATTCCCATGCAAGTGCACATATCCTCTGAATTCTGCCCTTAAATCTCTTGTAGGTCTGTGACTCCAGGTTGAGAGTTCCTAACCTAGCTAACAAGATATTGGTGGCAATATTTCAAATAAAACTATACCATTATATTCGAAGGCCATCATAATCAAATGCTATTTAATTTAGCATAATTTGGTGTTTAATCTTAGTCACATCTCATGTCTACCTCATTAATACATATGTAACATGTGTGAGGTTTTATTTAAAATAGCTTATACCTTGGGGTCCCCGGCTGGCTCAGTTAGTAGAGTGTACGACTCTTGATCTTGGACTTGTGAGTTTAATCTCCACGTTGGGTGTAGAGATTACTTAAAAAAAAAAAGAAACTTTTTAGATAATTGTCATATGATCTCTCTGATAATGAGGAATTTGATAGGCAGGGTGGGGGGTCGTGGGGGTAGGGAGGAAAAAAATGAAACAAGATGAGATCGGGAGGGAGACAAACTATAAGAGACTCTCAATCTCAGGAAACAAACTGAGGGTTGCTGGAGTGGAGGGGAGTGGGAGGGATGGGGGTGGCTGGGTGATGGACATTGGGAAGGGTATGTGCTATGGTGAGTGCTGTGAATTGTGTAAGCTTGATGATTCACAGACCTGTACCCCTGGGGCAAATAATACATTATATTTTTTTGTTTGTTTGTTTTGTTTTTTAAAAGATTTTATTTATTTATTTGACAGAAATCACAAGTAGGCAGAGAGGCAGGCAAAGAGAGGAAGGGAAGCAGGCTCCCCGCTGAGCAGAGAGCCTGATGCGGCTCGATCCCAGGACCCTGGGATCATGACCTGAGCTGAAGGCAGAGGCTTTAACCCACTGAGCCACCCAGGTGCCCCAATACATTATATGTTAATAAAAAATTTTTAAAAACTTTTTTTAAAAAAGTAAAATATTTTTAAAAATTCATTTTTTGTAGGAACTTTATTAACGGGCAAAGCAGGGCACACTCTTATCCATGCTGAGGTTATCTTCCAATAATTCAGTAAATATTTGTGGGACATTCATTGTGCAATCACCGAACTCAAGGAATTAGTTCAGTGAGGGAAAGACAAGTGCTTATGTAAACAAGTACTTGCAGCAGAGCGCAGTGTGATGGCAAGACTATCAATGACATGCTTGTGGGATCACATAAGTGCACATCCAGCCCAGATAGGGAAGGTCAGGAAAAGCTTGAAGGATGAGTTGGCAGTATGTAAATAAGAGACAAAGGCTATCTGCGGTCACTACAACGAGATGCACAAAATAAAAGACAATGAAATAAGTCTGCCATGTTCCTGGAACTGAAAACAGTCCAGGTGCAGCTGGGAGAGAGATGAGTCTGGAGAATCATGGAGTGTGCCTGATGGTCGCAAAGCCTCGGAGCCCCGGGAACAAGTCTGCTGCCACCATGGTCATGCTGCTTCCTCTGTGGCATGATTGCCAGCAACAACTGGGAGGCCTACCTGGGGTGTTGCAGGCCCGTACCTCTAGGAGGCTGCCCTGGAGGCACGGGGCCTGAACGGCTACTGCAGGGGCTGCATGCTGCTGGCCCACGCTGACCTGATCAAGAAGCTGCTCGAGTCTCGCCGCCTGGAGGAGTGACCATGCTGGAGCCTTCCATTGCCTGCTGAACACAGGCAGGCAGGGTCAGGCCCAGGGTGCAATCCATTGAGGCAGAAGAGCGGCGAGCAATGCCTGACCACCACCACGTGAGCATGTGTGCTCCCATTCTGGGAGAAATCATCCAGTAAAGGTCTTGGCAGAACCAAAAGAGAGAGAGAGAGGAGTCTGGAGAGGGAAGAGGTCATGGTTTGCCTCAAATCCTTTCCTTTTGAAAATACCCATTCTCCACTGTTGTACTCCTCATTCAGTTCTGGAGTGACGGGCCAAGGAAGACCATGTGACCCAGGCCAACCCTGGGCCTCTCCCTTCCTCTGGATCCGAGTTTGAAGGACCATGGGTTGTCAGTGGCTATGTTGCCTTCACATAGAGCTTGTCTAGAAACAAAACAAACATGAGAAAAAGGAGGACTTTATCAATGCCACCTTTGAATTCTTAGATCTAGCCCTGCCTAAAGCCAACCTTGGACTCTTCAGTTACATGAGTAAAAAAAATTCCTCATTTTCGCTTAAGCTACTTTGAGTGAGGGTTCTGTCACTTGGAACTGAAAGGTGACCAACCTACACAGGACAGTAAGTTTGGACAGTGATACTGACATCCCTTTGGAGGGGATTGACTCAATGCAAGGAAGTGACACCATCAAATTTGCATCTTGGACGGTACTGACCACTGGAAATGGGCTGATGAGGGGAATGTCCAGAGGGAAGGAGAATGATGTGGCTATTGGAGTGGCCATCATCTTCTCTGAATACTTCTAAGAATCCTCAGATTTTCATGTTCTAACCATAACTCCCCTCTTGTTTCAAAATAACTTGAGATTTTTTTGTATTATAGAAAACGCAAAAAATACTCAAGAGCAAAAATAAGGAAACAGAAAACCCCCAAACCTACCTCCAGGGACTATCACTGTTGAAACTCATATACATCTTTCTAAACCCTTATGTGTGTGACATGTGTCAGCATGTTCATGGAAGTAGGAAAAGGTATTAAGCAAATGAGATCATACCATATCAATGATCTGGAAAAAGGATCATGTGTGAAACCAGAGACTTAACATTTTTCCAGAAAAACAAATCACTGATCAGCTTGTGATTTTGAATCATATTCTTGTTCATCACCTTCAAACTTCAAAATGCAAACTTAATGTTAACCTTAGACTAGGTGTATGCCAAACGCATGCTACAGACAAGGATTTCCACATTGCAGGGCATTTGATGATCAATGTAAGAGGGGATCAGAAGATTTCATCATTAGCTTTCCCATATCTTCAAATATACACCCTCATCTCTTCCAATGATGAGACTTTGCAGGAAAGAAGAAGTAAAATCAATAACAAGCAAAGTAGTCTAAAACTGAGAGAAAGCAGTGTGTACATAGAAAGTGGTCTGCACATTTGGAGTCTATTCAATATCCAACAGACTTCACAACTGTAAAGAGCTACTGGCATCACAGAAAGGAAGACAGGTGATAGCTCTGTCCCCACTCTTCAGCTGCATATAGTCTTCAAGGTTTACAAAATTGAAACTCCTATCCTTAATAACATTTTATCTTACTGAAGTTTAATAAAAGAACACCCAGAGTTTTCCATTTCTCAAATTCCTATGCACTTTCTTCTACCTCTTCTTCCATCCTACCCACAACTTGGTCTCTTCCCAAAGGTCTGGTTGCAAATTTTACTTCTTTAGAACAGCATATGGAAGGACTCTGAAGATGTCTAGTACTTCCCTCAGTTTCCAGCCAAAAGGACTTACTAAATCACTGTCTTAGCAGGAAGTATAGAATGTTTGTTTTAAAGGTTCCATCAATGTAAAGCCACAATTATAAGTAGATGAGTTCCCTATAGCAGGGAAATTAACCCCTGGGAAATAAGTTCCAATCTTTGGCCCATCGCCACCTCACATTCTTTCTTCTGCCCTACCCAGATGGAAAGGAGTGTGGTGATCAGCAGGGACAGGAGGAATGCGGTGGAGACTCCTTTTTCAGGGGCTGTTAGAGTTTCCTGCAGGACTCGGGAGGCAGGTCATCTGAAGAATCTTGAAACTGAAAGACCCTGATCCACCATCCCTTCTTCTCATCATTCAGCCAGTGAACACATTCTGAACCCCTGGTAGGTACTGAACAATGAAAATAAAACACAAGGGACCTGCAGCTTCTGCCCCCAGGCAGCTGAGTCCAGAGAAGGGGCTCACAACCATGCAAGAACAGATAAGGGATAGGAGATCCATTTCTACCCAAAGAGCTACAGTCTCAGCCACTGCAAAGTTTCCAGCCTGGAGGGGAATAGGGCAACTACAAAGCCAAACCCCATGTGCCCTAGAGACAAAACACCGATGCTGTGGACTTAGAGAGAACCAGAAGGCGAGATTGGGGAGGCAAAGAGAAGACCAATGAGATCATGTTCGTCCAGCCAGCAAGGATGATACAGTTGCCATCACTCATTCTCTGTTTCTTTTTTGCCATCAACAGCTGCTTTCCAAACCTGAAAATATGACCCTCCAGGAGGTTACAAGTCCAAGTGAAAAATAGCCACTAAGTGTTGGAGTAGAAAGGGAAGGGACAAAAGGATAACTCTTCAGGCCTCTGTGATAGAGACTTCCAGCACCAAGCCATAACACTAGGATAATATTCATCTAAACATTCCATTTCTCTCTGAAGTATCTCTTCACTTATCATGGCTCAGGTTAAATCTGCCTAAAATGAAATCCACCAGGATGTTCTTTTTTCTCCCCCTACCCCCATCCACCATGTTACAAAGAGGAAGCAACCAAAGACATTGTTCTAGGCTGCTGAGAACAATTCCACTTCCTTCCTGTTGAATTTTTTTTTCCACTTTAATATATTTTTTATTTTTATTTTTAATTTAATTTTATTTTTTCAGTGTTCCAAGATTCATTGTTTATGCAGCACACCCAGTGCTCCATGCAATAGGTGCCCTCCTTAATACCCACCACCAGGCTCACGCAACCCCCACCCCTTTTTCAACATTGCCTTAGCAATTCGGGGTCCCTTCTGGTTCCAAAAAAATTTTAGGATTGTTTGTTCCAGCCCTTTGAACAATGCCAGTGGAATTTTGAGTGGGATGGCATTGAAAGTATAGATTGTTCTGGGCAGTATAGACATTTTAATAATGTTTATTCTTCCAATCTATGAGCGTGGAATGCTCCTCCATCTTTTTGTGTCTTCTTCCATTTCTTTCATGAGTCTTCTTAGTTCCTCGAGTACAGATCCTTTACCTCTTTGGTTAGGTTTATTCCCAGGTATCTTATGGTTCTCAGTGCTATGGGAAATGGAATCAATTCTCTCATTTCCCTTTCTATATTTTCATTGCTAATGTATAAGAAAGCAACTGATTTTGTGCATTGATTTTGTATCCTGCCACATTACTGAATTGATGTATGAGTTCTAGTAGTTTGGGGGTGGAGTCTTTTGGGTTTTCCATATAAAGTATCATGTCATCTGCGAAGAAAGAGAATTTGACTTCTTTGCCAATTTGAATACCTTTTATTTCTTTTTGTTGTCTGATTGCTATTGCTAGGACTGCTAGTACTACGTTGAACAAGAGTGTTGAGAGTGGGCATCCTTGTTGTCTTCCTGATCTCAAACGGAAGGTTGTCAGCTTTTCCCCATTGAGAATGATATTTGCTGTGGGTTTTTCATAGATGGGTTTTATGAAGTTGAGGCATGTTCCCTCTATTCCTATACTTTAAAGAGTTTTAATCAGGAACAGATCTTGTATTTTGTCAGATGCTTTTTCTGCATCAATTGAGAGGACCATGTGGTTCTTCTCTCTTCTCTTATTGATTTATTCTATCACATTGATTTGCGAATGTTGAACCAACCTTGCATCCCAGGGATAAATCCCACCTGGTCATGGTGGATAATCTTTTTAATGTACTGTTGGATCCTATTAGCTAGGATCTTGTTGAGAATCTTGGCATCCATATTCATCAGGGATATTGGTCTGAAATTCTTCTTTTGATGGGGTCTTTGCCTGGTTTGGAGATCTTCCTAGAAAGAGTCTGGAAGTTCTCCTTCTGTTTCTATTTTTTGAAACAGCTCCTGGAGAATAGGTATTATTTCTTCTTTGAATGTTTGGTAGAATTCTCCAGGGAATCCATCAGGTCCTGGGCTCTGGTTTTTTGGGAGGTTTTTATCACTGCTTCAATCTCGTTACTAGATATTGGTCTATTCAGGTTGTCAGTTTCTTCCTGTTTCAGTCTTGGAAGTTTATAGGTTTCTAGGAATGGATCTATTTCTTCTAGGTTGCTTAATTTATTGGCATATAACTGTTGATAATAATTTCTGATGATTGTTTCTATTTCCTTGGTGTTAGTCATGATCTCTTCCCTTTCATTCATAATGTTATCAATTTGGGTCCTCTCTTTTCTTTTGGATTAATTTGGTCAGTGGTTTATCAATCTTATTGATTCTTTTTTTTTTAAGATTTTATTTATTTATTTGACAGACAGAGATCACAAGTAGGCAGAGAGGCAGGCAGAGAGAGAGAGGAGGAAGCAGGCTCCCTGCTGAGCAGAGAGCCCGATGCGGGACTCGATCCCAGAACCCTGAGACCATGACCTGAGCCGAAGGCAGCGGCTTAACCCACTGAGCCACCCAGGCGCCCTTATTGATTCTTTCAAAGAAACAGCTTCTAGTTTCGTTGATGTGTTCTACTGTATATCTAGTTTCTAACTCATTGATCTCTGCTCTAATCTTTATTATTTCCTTTCTTGTGTGTGAGGTTGGCTTAATTTGTTGTTGATTTTCCAGTTCTTTAAGGTGTAAAGAGAGCTTGTGTATTTGGGATTTTTCAATTTTTTTGAATGAGGCTTGGACGGCTATGTATTTCCCCCTTAGGATCGCCTTTGCTATATTCCATAGGTTTTGGACCAATATGTCTTCATTCTCATTGGTTTCCATGAATTGTTTAAGTTCTTCTTTGATTTCCTGGTTGATCCAAACATTCTTAAGCAGGGTGGTCTTTAACTCCCAAGTATTTGAATTCCTTCCATACTTTTTCTTGTGGTTGAGTTCCAGTTTCAAAGCATTGTGGTCTCGGTTTGAGACCTGTGGTGTCAATTGAGTCCTGATTTATGACCCATTGTGTGGTCTATTCTGGAGAAGGTTCCATGTGCACTTGAGAAGAATGAGTATTCTGTTGTTTTAGGGTGACATTTTCTGTATATATCGATGAGGTCCATCTGGTCCAATGTGTCATTCAGCTCTTATTTCTTTATTGATTCTGCTTGGATGGTCTGTCTATTACTTGCATGATCTGTCTAGAGTGGCATGTTAAGATCCCCTACAATTAATGTATTCATTAAATATGACTCCTTATTTTGATTAACAGTTGGCTTATGTAGTTGGCTGCTCCCATATTGGGGGCATACATATTTACAATTGTTAAAACCTCTTGGTGGATAAGCCCTTTAAGAATGATGTAGTATCCTTCTGTATCTCTGACTACAGTCTTTAGCTTAAAATCTAATTTATCTGATATGAGAATTGCTACCCCAGCTTTCTTTAGAGGGCCATTGGCATGAAAGATGCTTCTCCATCCCTTCACTTTCAGTCTGGATGTATCTTTAGGCTCCAAATGTGTCTCTTGTAGACAGCATATCGATTATCCAATCTGCAACCCTGAGCCATTTTATGGGAGCATTTAGGCCATTCACATTGAGAGTGATTATTGAAAGATAAGTTTTTATTGACATCATGTTGCCTGTGAAGTTATTTCTAGAGATTATAAATTTCTATTCTATGTCACTCTCGGGTTCTTCCTTCTGTTATAGAACCCCCTTTAATATTTCTTATAGTGCCAGCTTGGTGGTCACATACTCTTTTAAACCTTGCTGGTCTTGGAAGCTCTTTATCTCTCCATCCATTTTGAATGTCATCCTTGCTGGATTAAGTATTCTTGGCTGCATGTTCTTCTCATTTAGTGCCCTGAATGTGTCTTGCAGCCCTTTCTGGCTTCCAGGTTTCTGTGGACAAGCCTGATGTTATTCTGATGGACCTTTCTCTGTATATTAAGAATCTCTTCCCATTAGCTGCCCTTAGGAACTCTTGTCTAAAATTATGATTCATGAATTCCACAGTCAAGTGTCTGGTGGTCTTTCTAGATTCGCTGATCTTTGGGGGTGTCCTTTCTGCCTCTAGGATACAAACACTTGTTTTGTTACCCAGATTGGGGAAATTTTCACCTAGAATTTATTCAACAATGTCTTCTAGTCTTCTTTCTTTCTCCACCCACTCAGGGATCCAAATAATTTTGACATTGGAATGTTTCATGGCATCATTTATTTCTGTAATTCTGTTTTCATGGTTTTCTTTCTTTTTTTTTTTTTTAAGATTTTATTTATTTATTTGACAGAGAGAGATCACAAGTAGACAGAGAGGCAGGCAGAGAGAGAGAGGGAAGCAGGCTCCCCACTGAGCAGAGAGCCCGATGCGGGACTCGATCCCAGGACCCTGAGATCATGACCTGAGCCGAAGGCAGCGGCTTAACCCACTGAGCCACCCAGGCACCCTGTTTTCATGGTTTTCTAAGTTGTTTCTTCCATACCTTCTCCTGAGCCTTTTTATCAGTTTGTCCTTTAGATCAATAATTCTAACTTCTGCCTCACTTACCCTAGCTGTTAGCGTATTTCGATTAATTGGATCTCATTGATAATATTTTTAACATCTTCCCAGGTGACTTTCACTTCTGCCCTTAGAGATTCTATGTTGTCACTAATGGTTTTCTCCAAACTAGGCATTGCCTGATAATTGTTACCCTGAATTCCCTTTCCAACTGTTTATGTCCATATCCAATAGTTCTGTAGGAGAGGGCATAGTCTCTGAATTTTTCCTCTGTTAAGTGTTCCTCCTCCTAGTCATTTTGGTGAGAGGCGGTTGAGGGGATGTATAGCTGAATATATCAACCAGGATCCAGGCCAGGTGCACCCTCATAAAATGACTTCAGGAAGGGATCATAACCTCCTAGGAGATATTTTCTGTCTGCAAATAGCTGGTTTTGTGTTTTGTTTGCTTGAGATTCCCTTGTCTTTTTCTTCATTCACCTTTCATTTCTAAAGTAAGTTGCCCCCAAATTTCCCTTGAGATCTAGAAGAAATTTGGTTCTTTCCACTCCTAACCAGCTGAGAACTTCCCAGCTACTAGCAGAACTGTAAAATTTTACATTTGCTCACTAACCATCCATTAACACCCTATTGCAGTAGAGCAAAAAATGGATTTTGTTTTTCTTAATACGACATGTAATTATGGGAATTTTTTTCCAAATACATTTGTGCTTGAAAATTTAGTTCCTCCTAGAGCAACATAAGATCCCCCTGCAGGTGAAGGCAACAAAGAACTGTGCATTTAGAGAAGGTGGTTTGCTTTAATATTTTGTGTGACAGGGATACCTGGGTGGCTCAGTCAGTTTAAGCGTCTGCCTTCAGATCAGTCATGATCCCAAGGTCCTGGGGTTGAGCCCTACATAGGGCTCCCTGCTCAGCAGTGAGTCTGTTTCTCCCTCTCCCCAGCCGTCTGCTTGTTCTCTCTCTCTCTCCCTCTCTCTCAAATAAATAAATAAAGTCTTGAAAAAATGTTGTGTGTGACCCACTTCCTTTTGCTTTTTAATGTTCTGTTGCTAGAACAGTTTAACTGGATAATTAAAATCAAAATGTATACATGCACAACAAATATTTTAAAACAAATTCTCATACCTAAAGAAAAATGTTCAAATCTTAAGTGCATGGCTCAGTGAATCATTACAAAGAAAACTTACCCACATGACATCAGTCAGGCCAAGAAGTCAAACACCTGCATCTAGAAGCTCCCCATGCACTTCCCAAGCACCTGACTCCTCCTCTCCCCACCGTGTTCACTTTTGACACCATGGATTAGTTTTGCCTCTTTCTAACTTCACGTAAAGGGAATCCTCACAGGTAGTCTTCTGCATTGGACTTTTCAACACTGTGAAATCTATATTGCATATAGCAGCAATACCTTCATCTTCTCCACACCAACAAATAATCACATCCTGGAGGGGAGAGAGGATGACACAGATGAGTGTGAGTTTTCCCTCAGACTAGGACTCCAAGTGCAACTTCATTTCCTCATCTCCCAGTGTAACCTTGGAGAAGCATAGCTACCATTATTAATGGAGGGTGGATCCTGGCTAGAATAATAATTTCCTGAGAACTTGCTAGCCATTGTAGCAAGAATTTTTCTGGAGGCGCCTGGGTGGCTCTACCGGTTAAGCATCTGGCTCTTGCTTTCAGTGCAGGTCGTGAGCTCAGGGTCTTGAGATGGAGTCTGCTCTGGGCTCTGTGCTCACCAGGGAGTCTGCTTCTTTCCCTCTCCTTTGGCCCCTCCCCCTGCTCTCACAAGAGCACTATCTCTCTCTCTCAAAATAAATAAGTCTTTTAAAAAAATAACAATCCTAAGTATGTATACACCTAAGAAAAAAGCTTCAAAAGAAATGAAGCAAAAACTGTTAGACTTCATAGGAGGAAAAAGACTGTCCTACAGATATAAAGATTTCAGGACTACTGTCTCAGGACAGAAAATATGTGGCAGAAAATTACATTATCAAGGAATTTTATTTCACCCAATTTATCAAACTTATTGTCATAAAATTGTTCACAATATTCCCTACCTCTTTAATGTCCATAGGCATCTGGTATTTGTCACTTGTGTCTTCTCTCTTTTTTTTTTTTTCTTGAGTTCCCATAAAGAAAATTCCAGGTTCAGATAGTTTCACTCATAAATTTTAAAAATGCTTC
Organism: Mustela lutreola; assembly: GCF_030435805.1. Lineage (NCBI taxonomy): Eukaryota > Metazoa > Chordata > Mammalia > Carnivora > Mustelidae > Mustela > Mustela lutreola. Next base: position 130,550,626 of record NC_081291.1, on the reverse strand, counting down.
ACGATTCTCTTTATATAATATTCTCACAATGCACAACTATACACATGGAGAATGGACTAATGGTTACCGAAACATAATAGGGTAGCACAGAGGAGTTCTTTTGTGCTGATAAAATGGTCTCATATCTTGATTGTGGTGGTAGTTATATGAATCTATGTGTAAAATAAATTTGCACAGAACTATACACACAGGGGTACCTCGGTGGCTCAGTGGTTAGGTGTCTGCCTTCAGCTCAGGTCCTGATCTGCTCAGGGTCATGGGATCGAACCTTGCATCAGGCTCCCTGTCTGCTTCTCCCTCTCGCTCTGCTTGCCACTCTGCCTGCTTGTGTTCTTTCTGTCTGCCAAATAAATAAATAAAACCTAAAAAAAAAAAAAAAAAGAACTATACACATGAACACAGATATATGATAAAAATGATGAAAATCGGGGCACCTGGGTGGCTCAGTCATTAAGCGCTTTCAGCTCAGGTCATGATCCCAGGGTCCCGGGATCGAGCCCCGCATTGGGCTGCCTACTCGGCGGAGCACTTGCTTCTCTGTCTCCCACTCACCCTGCTTGTGTTCTCTCTCTCTCTCTCTGTCAAATAAATAAATAAAATCTTAAAAAAATTTTTTTTTAAATGATGAAAACCAAATAAGATCTATAGCCTAGTTAACAGACTTGTACCAATGCTATTTTCCTTGATTTGATATTGCATTACAGTTATATCTTTAGGAGAAAGTGGGATAAGAGTACAAGGAACCCTATGTATGCTTTTGCAATTTCCTTAAGGCTATAATCACTTTAAAATAAGTTATAAAAAATAAACTGTGCATTAGTGAGCTGTGGGAAAACTTTAGTTGAATATGTGTGTAATTGGAATCCCTGAAATATGAGAGAGGACAACTGAAAGAACATAGGAAGAAATAACGACCAATGTTTTCCAAATTTGATGAAAACTTTCAATTAGCAATAATCGCGCCTCAGATAAACCTCATTGGCTACGATACTGCCACTGCGCAAAGCTTGATGAAAACTTTCAACCTACAGCAAAAAGTCCCAAAAAACCTCAAGCACAAGAAACATGAAAAGAAGAAAGAAAAAAAAAACCTACACCATGGTACAGCATAATCAAAATGCTCAAAACCAGGGATAAAGAGAAAATCTTAAACGCAGAAATAGAAAAAAATACATTACATACAGAGAAACAAAAATAAAGGCGATAGTGGAGTTCTCATCAGAGGCAAGTGAAGGCAACAAAAATAAAAACAACTAAGTAGGACTAAGGCAAAGGAAAAAGCTTCTGCACAGCAAGGAAAATCACCAATGAGATGAAAAGGCAACATCCTGGATGGAAGAAAATGTTTGCATATTATGTATCTGATAAAGGGTTAATATCTAAAATTTGTAAAAAGCTCATACAACTCAATAACGAAAAATCAGTCTGATTTTTTTTAAATGGGCAGAGGACCTGAATAGGCAATTTTCCAAAGAAGATAAATGGAGGGTCAAAAGATATAAGAAGCACTGTATATTAACTAACTAGAATTTATATTAAAATTTGGGGAAAAAAACAATAAAACAAAAGAAAACAAACAAAACAAAAGGTACTTTAAAAGGTGCTCCACAACACCTGTCATCAGGGAAATGCAAATCAAAACTGCAGTAAGATGTCACTTCACACCTGTCAGAAAGTCAAAAAGACAAGAAATAACAAGTGTTGATGAGGGTGTGGAGAAAAGGGAACCCAGGTGTGCTGTTGGTGGGAATAAAAATTAGTATTACCACCATGTAAAATGGTATGAAAGTTCCTCAAAAGATTAAAAATACAACTACTATATGACCTAGCAATTCCTCTCCTGGGTATTTATCTGAAGGAAGTGAATATACTTACTTGAAAAAGATATCTGCACCCCCACTTCCCTTGCGGCATTATTTATACAGCCAAGACCTGGAGGCAACCTAAGTGCCCAGCGATGGATGAATGGATAAAGAAGATGTGGTCTATATAAATACAATGGAATATTATCGGCCATCAAAAAGGAAAACCTGCCATTTGCAACAATATGGATGAACTTTGAGGACATTATGCTAAATGAAATAAATTTTTCAGACAGAGAAAGACAAATTCTGTATGATCTCACATGTGGAATCTAAAAAAATAAAATAAGAACCTGAACTCAGACACAGAGAATAGATTTTGTCATTACCAGAGGCAGATGGTATGAAGGTGAATGATGGATGAAGGTGGTCAAAAGGTACAAACTTCCAGCTATTAAATAAGTCCTAGGGATATAATGTACAATATGATGACTATAGTTAATAATATTATCTTGTATATTCGAAAGTTAAAAATACTATATTGTATATTTAAATTTACCCCAAGGAAAAAATGTTACTATGTGTGGTGATGGATGTTAGTGGGACTTATTGTGGTGATTCTTTTGCAATTCATACAAATATTGAATCATTCTGCTGACATCTCAAACTGTTTCAATGTTATATGTTAATTATAGTTATATCCCAATAACAGAACAAAAACAGTTTAAGTGAAAAGACAGTGGAGCAGCAACATTAAAAAACTGAAATAAAACATTGTCAACAGAGAGTTCTAACCCCCCCCAGTGAAAAAAACTTTCAAGATCCAAAACAAAATATACGTTTTCCAAACATACACAAGGTGAAAGAATTCATTACAATAGACCACACTGCAAGAAATGTAAAAAGAAAATGGTGCCAGATGGAAGCACAGATCCACACAAAGAATGAAGAACACCGAAAATGGCAGTAGTTCTCAACAGCTGGTCTGGGGACTGCTGGTTGTCCCCCTGTAGGAGGTCTGCAAGTTCTAATTATTTTCATAATAATGCTAATATGTTCTTGCCTTTCCGTGCCCGTTTTCTCAAAGTGTACAGTGGAGTTTCCCAGTGTGATATAACAGAACATAAATGCACAGGCAAATATGAGATTCCAACTTTCTTCTATGAAGCCAGACATTGAAGAGATTTGTTAAAAATGGCACTGATTTTTAATTCCTGGGAAACATCTTTATGTGATTTAAATTAATCTGTAATCACTTTCACTGTTGTTTTAGAATTAATTAATGATTTTTTAAATTTTAATTTTTTTAATTTATGCTTTTCAAATGTTCAGTGCAGTGAATGATCCACAGAAACAGCTTTTCTCGCATCCTCAGTCATTTTTAAGATTATTTAAGGAACCCTGAGACCAAAAAAAATGTGAGGGTTGCCCTTCCAGAGCAGTTTAGCATTTAAAGGCCCTTGACAAAGATGATGAAAACGAGGGTTTGGCGACACATCGAGCCCTGTGGTGAGAAAAGGGATGAAGAAAAGGCTTCACAAACAAAACAGACAGCATAAGACCCAGAAAACCCAAGCTGGAGGTGTGCACAAAATAAAGGAAGGGCAAAAGCTTTGAGGAGATTGTCTCTGGGGTGTAAATCATTTACCTGCTCACCGTGGACCCATCGTGTCTGGCAAATATAATTGCCCAGCAACTTCAGCAGTGAGTTGTTTGAGACACAGATACAATCGCCGATTGTGGCTGCATTTAATAATACTATCGTTTAAATTGCATGGAGGTGGGGGGATGGTGCCGCCAGGCTGGCTCATTCGGGAGAGCATGTGACTCTTGATCTCAGCATTCTGAGTTCAAGCCTCCTGTTGGACAAGGAGCCTACTTATAAATGAATGAATGAACGAATGAATGAATGAATGAGTGAGTGAATAAATTGCATCGGCCCATAGGGATACTGTCCATGTCCCTGGCGGCGTCGGCTGCCACCTTCCCACCATCTTGCATCCTCTTTACTTTAAAGAAACTGCACACTTGCAGAAGACAAGAGTGTGGGACTTGACTTCAGGGAGCCCCCTAATCCCGCCTCCCTATCAGACATTGGGACGTGAAATGCTAAGCGTTTCAGGCTTGGACTGCGGAAGGTGCTGGCCTGGGAAACCAGAGCGCAGGCTCTGCTCCGTCCTGCCAGCGCGCCTTCTTCTGCTCCAGCTTCTCCCAGGAGTCTCAGAGCCACGCGGACAATGCCTCTCGGTGCATTTGCTTCTCATAACCTTAACTGAGGGCTCCCCTCTGCCCTCTCCTCCCTCGCACTTGTCACGGGCCGTCCGTTTTATTACAGCTATCCTAGCCAGAGTTGAGTTCCAGTGTTCGCCGCGGAAGTGACTATGGGTGATCTCAAAGCAAACCAAGACCTAAGCACTTCTTGGAAACCCCCACCCCCATGTGATGCTTCATCTTCCAAGTTGAGGGACTACTCTGACTTTTAGGAGTCCAGAGCAGTAAGAAGTCAATACCACATAACCCCAGAAAGCAAGGAGCATTTCCTTGAGGCCCTGGGGAATTCCCCACCCTTTTGAAACGGAGAGTTCCTGAAAATATCTATCCCTAATTTCCAAACCCCAACATTTGCAAAGACTCTCTCTGAGTCCTGGGGTCTACATATAAACCTGGTTACAAGTTCCAGAGAATTAGCACATCTCAGGAGTGGCTTTCAACAATGACTGCTGGGGGCTGGGAGGTAACTGTTACAGTTGCCTCATCCCAAGGCAGGAGAGTTTTGTTAAAGATCCACTCTCTCTCACATGCCATAAAACTCACACTTTATAAAGATTTGTTTATTTGAGGGAGAGAGAGAGGCAGTAAAGGGGGAGGCAGAGGAAAAAGCAGTCTCCCCACTGAGCAGGGAGCCCCACAGTGGGGCTCCATCCCAGGACCCTGAGATCATGACCTGAGCAGAAGGCAGATGCTTAACGACTGAGCCACCCAGGCACCGCTAAAACTCACACTTTAAAGCGTGCAATTCAGTGGTTTTTATATATTCACAAAGCTGTGCCACCATCACTACTAGAAAGTTTTCATCACACCGAAAAGAACCCCTATGCCCATTGGTAGCCACTCCCCATTCCACCCTCACTCCAGCCCCTGACGATCACTGATCTACCTTCTGTCTCTATGGATTTGTCTTTCTAGAGATTTCAAATAAAAGGAATCATGTAATTGTGGTCTTTCGTGACTGGCTTCTGTCATTTAACATGTGTTTAAGAGTCATTCATGTTGTAGCATGTATCAGTACTTCATTCCTTTTTATTGCTGAGTAAGATTCCATTTTATGGATAGACTACATTTTGTTTTTGCATTCATCAACTGATGGACTTTTGCGTTGTTTCTGTTTCATTTTGCTCCTATGAGCATTTGTGTACAAGTTTTTCTGTGGATATGTATGTCCCATTCTCTTGGAATATACTTCTCTTGGAATATATACCTCAGAGTGGAATTGCTGGGTTATATGATAACTCTATATTTAAGTATTTGAGGAACTGGAAAACTGTTTTTCAAAATGACTGCACCACAATCTCACCAGTAAGGAATGAAGTTTCCTACTTCTCTATATCCTCATTAAGCCTTGTTATTTTCCATCTTTTTTATAATTAGCCATTATTCCCTATTTTTTTATGATGTTGCTATAGACTGAATGTTTGTGTTCCCCAAAATTCATATATCGAAGACCTAATGTGATGGTGTTTGAAAGTCGGGATGTTGGGAGGTAAGTAGGTCATGAGGTTAGAGAGTCAGGATGGGATTAGTTTCTTCATTAGAAGAGGAAGAGAGCTAGTCCTCTTTCTCTCCTCCATATGAGGATACAACCAGAAGACAGACATCTGCAAGCCAGACCTTCTCCAAGAACCTGACCATGCCGGCACCCTGATCTTGGACTTCCAACGTCTAGAACTGTGAAAAATAAATGTCTATTGCTTAAGCTATCCAGTCTATGGTATTCTGTTTTAACAGCTCAAACGACTAAGTCAGATGTTAAAATCCTTTCTTGTACCTTTTGGCTATTTACATATGGATAAATATCTATCCTTGCCCATTTAAAAAAAAGAATTTTTTTAAAGATTTATTTATTTATTTGATAGACAGAGATCACAAGTAGGCAGAGAGGCAGGCAGAGAGAGGGGGGGATGCAGGCTCCCCGCTGAGCAGAGAGCCCAATGTGGGACTCGATCCCAGGACCCTGGGATCGTGACCCGAGCTGAAGGCAGAGGCTTAAGCCACCGAGCCACCCAGGCACCCCTATCCTTGCCCATTTTTAAATTGAGTTGCCTTTTTATTGCTGAGTCAGGCAGTACAGTTTTGCGATGCACATTCCCCATTGTTTGCAGAGTTGTCCATTTGAGATTAAGACCCATTAGGGCATGTTGGTAACTCGCTTGACAGCATATCATTTATCGGCACCTTCTCTTCTGTATTAGTTTGCTGGGATGGCCAGAACAAAGGTGTACGGACTTGGGGGGCTTCAATAACAGAAATGTATTATCTCATAGTTCTGGAGACTGGAGGTCCAGATCGAGGTGCTGGCCATCTTGGTTTCACCCAAACAGAGAAAAAAATCTGTTCCATTCCATTAAGCTAGCTTCTGATGGTTTGCTTGCAGTCTACGATGTTCCTTGTCTTACAGAAGTATCACTCTGATCTCTGCTTTCATGTTCGTGTGGTTTTCTATCTCTGGGTGTGTTTGTGTTCAAATTTCCCCTTTTAACAAAAACATCAGTCATGTCGGATTAAGGCCCATCCCACTTCAGATGACTTTATCCTATGTGTAGGATGTGGAATATCATATTCACAAATAACATCACACAGGGGTTAGGAATTCAACACAAATTTTGGTGGAAAACAATTCAACCCCTAACATCTTCTTTGTTTTACTTTCCTACTCTCCAGCTGATGTTTGCTATCACTGCCCGATAAACTACAGGCACTCAAATCCTTGTCTCAGGGCCTGCTTCCAGGAGCCAAAGTCAAGACAAACAATCAGGCCCTTGCTGGGTTTAAAGGCAAACATCACTCCCAGGTCCTGTGATCACTTTCTTCCAACAGAGTCAAAACTTCCAGTGATACTGATCCTTTCTGAAAGAACCAAGGGTTTGGTCTGCAAATATGAACTCATGGGCTACTTTTCTTAAGAACTTAATATAACTTGGTAACTCTGAAGGTGGAATCTTTGTCAATCAAGCTTTTGTGGTTTATTTGGTGACATTTTCAACTTCTAAAAAGATTCAGATGAGGTAGGTAGACTAGAAGGAAAGATTTTTTGTCAAAGCTGTGGAGATCAAGTAAAGAGTCTGTCTAAAGCTCAAGATTAAAAAATTGGGCACACCACTCATTATTCATTTCCCCAGTGACCACCACAAATTCTTCTGATGAACTGGAGTTTCAGATTTCCCTAAATGCATCAAGCTCTCATAGATCTTTCTGCCTTTGCCTGGGCTATTTTCTCCATCCCACCAACAATTCACAAGTTCTAACACTTTAAGTTCCAGCTCAAATGTCGCTCCTTATTTTAAGTTGTTTCCAACTTAGTCTAATCAGAGTGAATTCCAGGACCTGTGTGGCAGCTATCAGTCCAGATAGGCTGGTGGTCTGGAGCTCCTGGCATTCATCTTGCCACCATATGGAGCCCGAGAATGAAGCCAACACGATGATGAGCGGACAAGAGAAATGGAGAGAAGCCAAGAACTGGGACATCATTGAATTCCTGGATCAAACTATGCCAAACCCTGCCAATCTCTTGACATTTCCATGTCATGTGCCAAAGTGTTTCACCTTCTTGCTTCACTCATATACAGTTGGTTATTGCTTTCAAAAATGAATCAGAGATCTAAGACTGAATCATCCATCAGACACAACTTGCAAGACATGGGCGGGATGGCTATGGAGACCTGCAGGTCTAGCCTCTACCACAGCAGGGGTTCTAGAATGACACGGCACCTAACTCCTTTGTCAATGTTGTTAATAAAGTCACATAATTTGGAAGTTCCTTTTATGTTATAATCTCAAAAACAGTATTCCTTAATGTTTTAATGAAAGTACTGAAGAAATCTTACTATTTTCACTGAATCTTACACTTAGTGGACATCCAAATAAATATCTAGTTATGATTTTTCTATTTCTTAGCATCTAGATTTTAGAATGAGAGAAGATTTTTAAAGGCACGGAGTCTGCCCCCTCTCATTTTACAGATGAAGAAACAGTTGCACAGATATTTAACATTTGATTAAATGGCTTTGCAAAGGTCCTGTGGCTAGCTAATAGAGGGTGAAGGGGAGCCAGAGGGAAGGTACCCGGGTCTCCCAGCTCCTATGCCAATAATTTTGCATTATACATCTACCCCCCAAAGCATTAGCACAGTACTGAGCACATAGCAAGTGCTCGATTAATGAAGAAATGATTGATGACCCATAGGGCATGCTGCTCAACTCAGGTGGAGGCCTGAGAGCATCAGCTCTGAAACTTCTCCCAAAGTACAGCAAAAATGCTTGAAGAGCCTCCTAGCTGCAGGGTTCCTAGCTTAGTTGGTCAGCAGTAGCCACCTTAGTGCTGTTTTGGAGAGAAGCTTAGATCTCAAGTAAGCTGGTTTCTTAGAAGTCAGAGATGATACTCCAGGGCTGCCGCCAGCAAATGCAAACATCCAAGAGGCAGCTGGGATTGAAGTCATGCTACCTAAAGCCCCCCGCCCCTTTGTCGCTGCTTTGCAGAGCCAGGGGCTTTAAAGAGCTGGTCTCTTGCTCTGCAATAGTAACTTTCCCAACTTTTAGGGGAAAACCACATCATGACCTTGAAGGTGATTTTCAGGTGGAAAACAAGGGGCCTTGACAAGCCCCATGAAGGATTTGGTGTTTTGAAGTCACCTTCTCCCCCAAGTGATGGGAGATCTCAGACAAGCCTCTGATAAAACAAACAAACACACAAACAAAAAACCCTGTAGCTCTAAAAACTACACCAACCAGGTCGGCAACCAAAAGCTGAGAGCCACCCTAGACTTCTGATAGGACAATTTAGCCGCATTACAAAAGGCTTCATGCTTGGCTTTTGAAACCCTCTACGGTTTTCCTCATTCTAGGCTAACAACAGTGCAGATAGGGAGGAACAAAATGGTCTTCTGCAGACCCAGTCACCAAAATTAACTGGACCCCAATCCCCAAATCCCTCCTTCTTGTTCAAGGAGTCCCTAGATAGCTCACAAGTGTTCCCCAGTGGTCATAATTGTCCTTTTATGACCCTAGCATGCTCCCTGTCCCCCTCGCCCATGCACAGGGACCACTTGTGCTCTATATCCATCCCTTCCTTGCTATTCTGTCAAAACCCTTCTGCCATAAGGGCAGCCCCCTGTCATCACTCTCCTGACGTCCTGTTGTGTCTTCCTAGCCACCCTTCTGCCAGGCTCCAGCAGGCACAGCTCTGTCCCTCTAGCATTTCTCTCTCTGGTTCTATCAACTGTCGCTGACAGACTCTGTTTTGTGAGGCATTTCCCTCTCTTCACAGGAATGTGATGCCAGGCACCTGGTTGGCTAGACCGGAAGGTGAGATGAGTGCACTGCCCGGGCCCTTTCTGGGAAACATGCGAGCCCTTGGTAAATGTCTCCACAAACTAGTCTCAGGAAATGCTTGACAAAATGTTCAGCTCCTGAAGAGTCCCTGTCTTTTAGAAATATATACTGAAATATTTACAGATGAAATGATACAAAGTCTGGGATTCGCTTCTGAGCAAAACGTGGGTGGAAGTGGGTAGGTAGTGATGAAACAAGCCTGAGCTAAGAATGGCTGAAGTTGGGTGGTGGGAACATGGGGGTTCATTATACTAACCTATTTTTTGCATGTTTAAAATGGTCCATAATTAAAAATGTTAAGGAGAGAACAGTCCTCACATTTCACTTTGTGTCACTGAAAGGAACTTAACATTTGGACATATTTTACTCCCTACGTAATTTCCTAGGGGTGCCTGGGTGGCTCAGTTGGTTAAGCGTCTTCCTTTGGCTCATGTCATGTGACACCTCAAGTCCCAGGATCGAGCCCTGCATCAGGCTGCCTGCTCAGAGTCTGCTTCTCCCTCTGACCCTCCCCACTCTTGTGTTCCCTCCCTCTCTCTCTCAACCTCTCTCTCATATAAATAAAATCTTTTAAAAAATAAATTGCCTAGATTTAAAAAATAAATAAAAGCAAGCATATAGATATTTGACAAAATAATCATATTCTATGGTCACCGGAGTCACAGCCAAGAAGAGAAAGTGCTGGATATCTTGACTGATGCTCATCTTGAAACAATAGTGGTCCTGTCCTCCAGAGAAGAAACAATAAAACTCTAGAACATTATTCCAATAATTTGATTCAAAGAGCTAAAGATATCATTTGGGGAAAAAATGGTTTAACTTGACTAAGGGATGATTGTGGCTCTTCATGATAAAAGTGATGACCTGGCTTGACCTGTCTCAGAATTTTCATGCACTAATTTCTAGGCAGCGTATTAACTTTAGAAACCCTTTAGATAATGGAGCTGTGGTTTTTAGCCTCAGTACAAAGCTGAGAAAAACAACTTGAGAAATGGGTAGAATTTTCTTTGGAACATCTTTACCTGCCTTTTCAATACTCTTTTGAGGCAGTATTAGGTAGTGATTATGGAGCCAAAAAAGTTGCCTTGACTTCCATTTCAGCACCCGCGGTATGAATTTGGGCAAGTTGCATAACCTCTCTGAACCTCAATTTCCTCATCTCTGCACTTTACAGGGAAGCTGTGAGAATTTTGGGTTAATATATTTAAAATCCTTCTCATCACAGACAATTTATGGTACCCTACTGTATTTATAACTGTATCTTTCTCTTTAGCCCACTCCATATCTCCCAATATAGTACCTAGCACATGGTAGGAATGCAACAAATGTTTGCTGAATTACATTAAACCTGGACGTGGTAGACAGAGTTAGCAGGAAGAAGTAGTAGGATTATACCAGAAGCCCCCTCTATGCAGGTCACTCATCCTCATGAGAGTTTCTCCACCTAACTGTTCAAGCCAGACAACAAGGTGATGTCTCCAGGAAGAGGAAGACCTCTTCCTCAGATCTAATCAATCACCAAATTCTATCTATGCAAGTTCTCAATTACCCCTAGAACTTTCCACTTCCCTCAAATCCTACCATTATCACCTCAGTTCAAGATCTTCTCTTTTACTTGGTCTGTAGCAAACTCAGTTGTCCTCACATCTGTTCTGATCCCTCTACAATCCTTTCTGTTCATTGCAGCTGGAGGGATTTTTTCTTCTTTTTTTCTTTTTAATTGTGGACAATTTTAATATTCACAAAAATAGAGAGTATCATGTAATTGGCATTGAGCTTCAACAGTGATCAATGAATGGCCAATTTTCCTTCATATATACTCCACCAACTTGGCTCAATGTCCTCGGATTGTTTAAAACAAATCCCAAAGTCATTGGTTTTTAGAAGGATCTTTTCATGCATTCAGAATAAAATTTAAATTCCTTCACAATCTGATCCCTGTGGACTTCGACTACAGATCACAATTTTTTATTCCCCCTTTCCAGACTCAGTCACATCGGCCCCCTCTCAGTTCCTCCAGCATTTTAAGTTGTCTCCTCATGTTCCAGAAATCTTCACCTTGGGCTATCTACAAGTGTCCAGAAAGCCTGTCCTTTCCCTTCTCTTGCCCTTGTTGCTCAGGGTCAGCTGCTACGTCTACTGCTATCACCCTACACATCACTCCTGAGCAGCCCTGACGCTGGGGCTCGAAACCCCATGTTTGCACAGTTGGTATCCTATGTTTCTCCTCCAGGTATACATACACAATTTTGTAAGTAGTCATGTGAAGTCGTCTCCCCTGTTAGAAATCAATTGATGGACTAAAGAACTGTGTCTGTCCTATTCCCTAATGAGAGATCCAGCATGCAATTCAATACCCCCATTATAAGAAACACTTAATAAGTATTTGTTGAATAAGATGCCTGAGAAAGGGAAACACAAAAGCCAATGCATTTCATGTTATAAATTGCATAGAGACCAATGTCCTAAACTTTTTAAAACCACAAGAGCAGTGCTTAGGCTTTTAATTTTCAGTGTTTTTTATTCTGTTCAGTGTGTTACATGTAATATTCAATATGACTTTTAAAAAAGATTATGAGCTATATTATGCTAAACACTAAGGATTCAGAGATGAATAATGCATAGACCCTATCCTCAAAGAGCTGAGTCTCATAGAAAAGACAGTCATCTAATTGTTTGAAAATTAGTAATTTCTCATGTCATATATATATGAATCAGAATATTAATTAGCCAGAGAATCTGCAAACTTTCAAAACAACTAAGAATAAACATAAATAGCTATAAAACAATTACTGACATTTACTGGATCCTTCATTTGGTCCAGCTGTGATCAAAAGCATATTTCACACATGATGTCATTTAATCCTTATAATACCCTTTGAGATATGCTTTATTCCCATTTTGCTGATTTTTTTTTAACTACAAAGACATTAAAAGCTTAGATAATTCTAAGTCACCCAGGATTTGAAACTGGGGAGTCCAACTCTAGAGTGCGGCCCCTGACACTCTTTGCTGGGCCTGACAAGCAATCTTTGAGTATTGCTGCAAGAAAATAAAGGACACTTTCCAATTCATCCATGGTTTCTACTTGGTGTCCTGGTTTCTGAGCTATGTGTACACACTTTCACAGGAAAACAGCAGCTGTTGAAAACCTGTTACTGATAAGGTCAGTTTCCTGTGGGCCCAAGCTCTAATCATTGAATTTGGACTTTGGTTGGGTTTTTTTGTTTTGTTTTAAGATTTTTATTTGTCAGGGAGAGAGAGAGAGGTAAGCAGAGGGAGAAGCAGGTTTCCTGCTGAGCAGGGAGCCCAATACGGGATTTGATCCCAGGACGCTGGGATCATGACCTGAGCCAAAGTCTCCTTAACCTCCTGAGCTTAACCTCCTGAGCCACCCAGGCATCCCTTAATTTGGACTTTGTACCAAATCCTTCCTGTTAAGAAATATAAACTAGAAACTTGCAAGTTGTAAAGACACTGCCTGCTATGAACTTAGCCTGTCTTCTCAGCCAAATTGAAAGCTCTACTTGTTTCCTTCATTGTGCAGTAGATCTTGTCTGCTTATTTCCTACCAATGGGTTCTGACCCAGAGGAAATTGATTGTATTTTAAAAGGGAGAAATTGTTAGAGTAAATTACGTGTGTACTCTCTGAGCCATGAAAAATGATTTTGTATTAATTATGCATACTTGGGAATTTGTTTCTAATTTTTTATTAAGGAAATTTTCCATCATATACAAAAGTAGTCCAAATAATATAATAAACCCCCTTGTACCCATAACCCTGCTTCAACTGTGACCAACTAATAACCATTCTGTTCCATTTATATTGC